>NC_135497.1:232566326-232903581 GCF_052857255.1 Amblyomma americanum
GGGGGAATGTCACGTGAATCACTTGATACGCAAGCGTAATTCAGTGAAGCCAAAATGACGTTTCGTGACGCAAAGGAAATGCTGCCATTGCTGAAAAATGCCCCATTTGGCCGCCGTAATTTGAGACGGCCGCAAGGTGGTCGAATTATGGTGGACATAGTCGAATTATGACCACACTGATTTATACGGCTGTTAGCTCACCGTAGTTTGGTAGGCGCTTATTTCAAGAAATAAACTGTTCAGAAACATGGTTGTTTTGAATGTAGAATAATTGAAACGGCGTTATAATGGTACCTCTTAATTAAGCAGCCTTTTAGAGCCTTAATTATCAGAGCGTAATTTTACACCCGCGTGAGGGCTCTAGCTGCGCTCTCGTTTCAAACGCTTCTCTCATGCTAAGAAATTATCGGTCCGCGCGGTCGCGGTTGCTACAGCGCGGATATGGCGGCGTCCGTAGCTGACGTTTGTTGTCATGGGCTGCGAGAAGCGAGGCATTCGTGAGTGCGCCTCAGTGTTTTCGAAAGACTGCACGGTTCGTGAGTTTGACGGCCTGGCCAGTGTTATATGGTGTTGTGGCTGTGCAAGAAGCTTTACGGCAAGAGGCAGCGCGTGAGCACCTTGGTCTGTCTTAAACATGGGATTGTAGGTTCTCCGGCCGTTATTCTGATCCTGTGTTTCAAGGCGCGATCGGTAGCTGTGAACGTCTGGACACCAATTATTACAGTGTTTGCCTCTATTTACTCGCTGTCGCTGGCCTGATATTCAACTGCGTGAGTGATGAGAGGGTGGCACGAAAGGTTGTCTGCCGGCTGAGCAACATGCTTCCAGAATGTGTTCGGCTTGTCGGCGGGACTGTGCTCATCAGTGCATCATCTGTATGCATCAGTGTCTGTGTGCCTAAGGGCAGTTTCTGAAGACAGCGGTGCCAGCAAGGCAGCGTACATGTGCCGGGTACATCGTCTCGAGCATCTATGAGGTAAGGGAAACAGCAACGAAAAATTGCTGTTGACTTTCTTCAGATGGCTGCATGCAAGGCTATTCATGTTGATGGCTGGTGGCTTTCTTCGGGTGTGTAATAACAAGTCCCTTATGTTCCTAACCTTTTTTGGTCACATGCAAACAGCTATGAATCTCATGGCACATTTATTTGTAGCCTATTAATCGAGGAAGCCTTGTGCAAATAAAAACAGCATTTCAAAATAGTCTTGTCTGTAAAGTAAAACACACGAGTTTTCAGATTACTACAATACGCGGATGTGGGTGACTCGTAGGGCGTCTGCATGTCTATGGTTTTCTTTCATTGCACACAAACACAATGGCTTGGCATCTGCATTTTGATTAATGCAGTTGCAAAAGCGTTCGTGTACTGAGATTTTAGTGCAGTTAAATATTCTGAAGTAAAGTTAACTTTGGACTTCCGCTACAATGTGCCATGTAGCAGTTGCCTTCACTGCAACACAATAAAAATAAATATGTAATAATTATTTATACCCATCAGTCTGGCTGTAGTCAAGCTGTTTTCACAGTTCTGTTTTACTTCCTCTATTTTGATAGAGATGACCAATAAAATATAACTGTTACAAAAGCAGTTTATTTGAGGAGCAGTTACAGTCATACGTGAAACTTTAGTTTGATAATTACAGCCCTGTGATGTCTCGTATTTGAAAGTCTTTTCTCTTGTGTGTATGAAACTTGCATTTTTGCACTCAAGCTCACGCACTAAAGACAGTGTTGATTGCCTTCCAGGTGACGTGTATATTGTGCCTCTTCGATGCATCACTCCTATCCTAGGAAGTCATGTGCTGAGGAATGCTGCTGCAAGGTTCAACATCGTTCACCTCTCAGCTAGAGTGCTTCTAAAGCAAAGAATCATTCTTTGGAAGAGTTGCATTGGATGTCTTCACAGGTGTGAAGTGCTGTACATATGGAGCAGGATTCTTTTCAAAGGCAATCACAAGTTGCACTGTGCGACACATTGCATGCATCCGCACTTAGCTGCAGGACTCACTGCCATAGTTTTCACCTGCAGTCATGCTATGATCAGTTTATTTTAACATTTTTTATGCTTCAAGTTTCATTGCACACAGCAAGAAAGCTGTTCAAGTCTGTGATTTTTGTGCTGCTCTTTTAAACAGGACGAAATGTTACTTTCAGTTTGTCACTAGAGTCTGTAATGACATGTGTGTTTGATGTGTAGACTAGGCGTTTCTCTAGTGCTGCAGTTGTTCACGTGACATGAAGCGTAGAAGAAACTTTTCTATTACCATCTGCAAATTGGCCGGATGTGTGCTTAAACACATGCTTTAACTCTACTGACCAGTTGCTAATTCTTAATGTACTGCATTGCTGTGTGCTCTCTTTGTGCAGAATGTGCATGTTGGTGTTTTAGTGCAGCGAAACAGAGGAAGTCACCAAAATGTTTTTCTCCTGCCAGCCAGAGCTTTGAACAAGTACTTCTCTCTGATTTCTGTTAAAGGTTTGTGCTCCATGACGTGATTACTGCTTCACTGAAATTTCTTGACATGCGCAAAACATTGGGATGTGTATGCAGTCCTTTATCACATCTTGCTCAGGGCGCAGTCTGATTTTGTAGGTAACTGTTCGTCCGATAGGAGGTCCCTAATGTGTCATCTGTGTGCTCACAGAGCAAAGCAAGCTTTGTCTCCTGACATTTCTTTGCCTCTGTGCCTGTTTTGTACTGTTGCTTTTAAATGCTTTGTGTAATAATACAGCAATCCACTAGTTTTCCTCTGAGGAAAAAGTGAGGCAACTCTTTCATGTTTGCCATCTGCCAAGCTTGTATGAATGAAAGATAATGCAGCTGTCTGCTAGTTCGACCAGTTTCGCTGGGTAAGGCCCTGCTTTTACCAACCTTGTTGCTGGCACTTAGATTCTTGTCTGTTGCTAATGCTGTTAGGCGAATTTGACAAAAATTTCAGACAATCTGTTCAACCTATGTTTCTTTGGTAAAACTGGGGCATCAATGGACGCATTGCTATTTTTTGATTCAACACAGGAATCTACTGGATTTGGCACTTCGTGAAATGGGCATTATCAATGCGCACATATACCGCATGACACTTCTTTCACACATTGCAAGCTGTCTTGTTACCGGAGAAATCTGCCTCTGTGACCCTGATGTGTGCGGGATTTTACCACTTTTGCTGTGTGGCAGCAGCAATCGGCTCATTACTGTCATTGCCATCACATGTCCTGCAGCAGTCATGAAATTTTCTTTTGTATAAAAAACAAATGTGTTTGTTGTGATACTTTGCAGAAGGGAAGTTTGTTCTACAGCTGACTTGCTCCGAAATTTTGCTTGAGCTTCAAAGGAAAATTGAAAGCAAAGCAATTCTTTTTTTTAAAACAAGCTGATATTTCAGGGGGCTCAAATTTTGTGCAATATATCTTCCAGTGCACTCAATTTCCACTAACACATTGCAGTGTTCTCTGCCTTTGTATTACAGCTGATTTGTTTAGTCAATAAAATGCACGTTTCACTTATATCTATCCTGATCACCAGTTTATCGTCTACTTTACCCAGTACTCAGACCTTCCCTTGCGATTAACTGTGCCAGTGCCACCAATGTCTAATCCCACCTCTGTGTAAAATTATCTGTGCATGCGTGGCTGTGCTGATGGTCGGCAAAAAAAGATGCAAATGACTAAATGCGTCAGAAGATTGCATTCAACCCTTTAGGGCACTTTGTACACAATTGCGTACATTGCGAACTCATTTTTCACGGGGTTTGCTTCAGTTGTCACTGATTTATTCATTTCAATCCCATTTAGCATCCATCGTCCTCTAAACAGGGTGCTTTTTATGGTTGCAGCACATATTTTTCTGGCAAAATACAACAGCATAGCAACTGCTCCAGTATGTATGTTTGTAAACAATACCTAGATCAAAAATAGGAAAGCTTGTTCTGCTTCGTATTTGGCATTTCTGTTTTGGTATTTAATGGTGCGCCAGCTGTCTTCAATTGTAATGAATTGCAGGGTTGTAGTCAAGTCTTCATTCATTCATTCATTCATTCATTCATTCATTCATTCATTCATTCATTCATTCATTCATTCATTCATTCATTCATTCATTCATTCATTCATTCATTCATTTATTGTACCCTTAAAGGCCCTTTTCGGGCATTACATAAGGGGGGGGGGACAGTTGAAATAGAAAGTAAAGAGAATAACAATGTTAATACAGTAAAATACAACACAATGCAAAAAGGATCTGGAATACACTGTGAAATGTTAAAATGCAGTTCTAATCAATACATGGTGGCGGATAGGCTAAATAGGGAATAGTAACAAGAAAAAATAAATGGTAAAAATCAAAGCATGAGGTTGTTTTTTTCATTTGATGTAATGTTCGATTAGTGCGTCTCTAAATTTACTAGCGTCACGCTTGTTTACGATGTGATCTGGTAACTGGTTCCAATTTTCTATTGCTGTAGGTAGAAATGATTTATTGAAGGCTATTGTAGAACCATGTAAACGCTGAACACTAAGGGAATTGAAGAGGCGACGCGATGTTCGGATGGGAGGTAGGAGTAATGAGTCACGGAGGTAAGGAAAGTTGTAATACAATTTATGAAAAAGGCAAAGTCGTGAGATTTTTTGACGGTTCTCAAGTGGTAGCAGATTGAGTGTTGATTTAATCCTGGTGATGCTGTAGTATCTGTCATAATTTGAGGTTATGTAACGTGCTGCGCGGTTCTGAATAGCTTCTAGGGTGTTAATTAAGTACGCCTGATGAGGGTTCCATATAGAAGATGCATATTCAAGTTTACTACGGATGAAGGTTTCATATGCCAATTTACGGACAGAAGGAGGAGCCAAGTATAGCGATCGTCTGATGAAGCCGAGTGATTTGGATGAATTGGCCGCTAATTTCAAGATGGGCTCGGACCAGGTTAAATTGCTGGAAATGATGACTCCGGGGTATCGGTAGGATTGCACGTTTGTTAATGTGTTTGAAAGCAATGAATAAGCGTAAGTGAGGCTGGAATGTTTGCGAGATACTTGCATGTATTGGCATTTTGAAATGTTTAGCGACATAAGCCACTCAGAGCACCATCGTTCAATTACGTTCAAGTCGTTCTGGAGTAATAATTGGTCCCTGTTAGTAGCAATGCGGCGATAAAGAATGCAATCATCTGCAAAGAGGCGAATTGTGGAAGAAATACCAGAGGGAAGATCATTAATGAAGATGAGGAAAAGAAGAGGGCCAAGGACCAAACCTTGTGGTACACCAGACAGCACTTTAGTAGGACCTGAACAATGGTTGTCTATTACCGTGTACTGAGAACGATCTATTAGAAAACAGTGTATCCATGCTACAATTAGAGGGTCAATGGACAGACCGGAAAGTTTAGACATGAGACGATGGTGGGGTACGCGATCGAAAGACTTAGAAAAGTCTAAAAAAATGATGTCAGTTTGGAATGAAGAGTCCAGATTTAAAAGAAGATCAGTAGTCAATTCAAAAAGCTGAGTTTCGCTGGAGAGACCAGAGCGGAAACCATGCTGTGTAGTGAAAAAGAAAGAGTTATGATCGAGATGCGATGCGACTTGTGAGTATATTATGTGTTCGAGAAGTTTACAGGCAGTGCATGTCAAGGAAATGGGACGATATTGGATGGGTCTGATCGGTTACCAGCCTTAAACACCGGCACAACTTTACTTATTTTCCAATCTTTAGGTAGTTCACCCGTTGATATAGACTGTTCAAAGATTACTTTCAGGAATGGACTGGAAATGTCCTTGGTACTTTTAAGTAATTTCGCGGGTATTCCATCAGCCCCAGGTGCGCTCGATGTTTTAAGATTGTCAATTAATTTTCTAATACCATCTGTTGTAATGCAAACTGGGGGCATCTGAGAAAAATTTGAGTCTGGAAATGTTGGTATGTTCAAGGGAGGTTCGTGGGTGAAAACTGACGAAAAATATGAATTCATGACGTCTGAACGGTGTTCAGCGGGAACAGATGATCCATCTTGGTTGACCAAGGTGATGCTTTGTGAACGACTGGTGCTTGGTGTCAGTAAGGTCCAAAACTTCTTCGGGTTTGTGTGAATAATATTCATCAGGTCCTGGTGGAAGAACGTTTTTTAGTGGTCCGTAACAAACCTATATATTGGTGAAGACATGCAAAGTATTTTTTTCCATTTTGAAGGAAAATTCGTATTTTTTGCCTCACGGTAAAGGCGTTTTTTTCTTTGTGATAGCCTTCTTAGCGTGCTAGTGTACCACGGTCTTCGAGCATCACCACGTATACGAATGAGGGGAACGTACGTGTCAACGAGTGATAATAGTTTATGTTTATAAAGTAGCCAGTTATCATCCACTGTTCGACTACATGGCGATAATCGGAAGTGCGAAAAGAACTGGCTCAGCTCGATGTTGATCTTAGCGAAATCGGCTTTCTTGTAACTGCGGATGTATTTTATGGAGGGTTCACTGACGGGAATTGAAATCGAGAGATCGAAAAGCAACATTTTATGATCACTCAGGAAATCAACACATGACAATGACCGGATGAGTTCGGGATCTGAGGCAAAGATAAGGTCAACAATGTTTTTTCCACGGGTTGCTGTTTTAACTGTTTGGGTAAGGTTAAATGAGAGAGTCATATCCTCGAAGTGCAACACTCAGTGTTTTTGAAGCTTAAAGGGCCTTGAAAGGCTAGAACAAGGGTTTTCCTCACCTTGCAGAAGTTTACAGCATGATGGGTGCCTTGAATACTCCACTACACAGCTAAAAAGTGAACCCTGTGGCGTGAAGTCTTCACGTAGGGGTGTACATGCACCGTATCGTTGCAATTCCTACTGCTAACTTCTCCTTTTAGCTGTGTATTGTATGGTGCTGTGAGGATAATTTATTTCGTGTTGAACAATCTCCTGTGGTTTATTAATTATCATGAATACATTCTACGTGGTGCACACATTAAAAAACATACCGAAAGCCAGTGTCTACTGTCGCTGGCTAGATTGCTTTTTGTGCATCCTGGAGGCTTTTATCTTAACAGTACCCTAACCAGAACACTACCGCTGTCTGTATTTTTGCCTCCCATATGTTGTCCTGTGAGCGACATCAGCATTGAATGTCTTGCCTATTTTCTGTCTAATCTTATGCTTTTGTTTTTCCTGCCATGTTCCTGCCTCTATTGCTGCAATATCTGGCTGTATTAAATTCGAAAAAGCAGTTACCAATGTAATGTGTTCCCCCACTCTTCTTTGTATGCCTCCGGGCCTTCAGAGTATGGAAATAAATTAATTTCCTCCTTGTCTGTAGTGCTCTTAAGTTTACTGTCATGATTTTGTTCTCCTTCAGCTCTTCGGCTCATGGTGCCACTTAGTTGTCTCTTTGAATACTGCGTGCAAGATCAACTGGAATGCTTGGCCCCAAAACACATGTTCGGGCTTTGTGTGACGTGTACTAGGCAATGAGTGTGCATACATGAACATTAAATTAAGTTTCTTGCATCATACAAATAAAGCTGCCGCGGTGGCTCAGTGGTTATGGTGGTTGGCTGCGGACCCGAAAGACGCAGGTTCAATCCCGGCCGCAGCGGTAGAGGCCCGTGTACTGTGCGATGCCAGTTCACGGCAAAGAACCCGAGGGGGTCGAAAGTATCGAGAGCTCTCTACTACAGCAACTCTCATAGCTTGATTCGCTTTGGGATCATAAACCCCATAAAACAAAGCAAATAAAGCAAGTATCTTGCACATTGCATGTGTCTTACTGTAATATGGTGTCCACCACCGATATTTACTCTCTACCTCTATGTTCCTCCCCTGCCCCTTTGTGGAATAACAGCTGAAGGAACTTTTCCTTCTCCGACCTCCCCACCTTTTCTGTCATATATCTTTCTCTCTTACTTGGAAGCTTGCTGTACTGTACTTGATCAGGCATCTAAAGGAGCTGCTTGATTTTATGGTAGGTACATAACTGTTATTCTACAACGAAGAAACTTCAAGACGCTGCCTGACTCGTGTTGCTTGTGTGGACAGCAAGGGAGGTGAGGCGGCCTGTAAGTGCTCAAGAAAATAATTTTCCCCACCTCACAGAATGTTGTGCTTACTGGCATCGCACATATAGTGTAGCTGCTTCTGTGTGGTGGTCGTGAGTGTTACGCATTCACTTGAAGAAGTAGAAAAAATTTATGCCTTTCTAGGAAGGGAAAAACAAGCAAAATTGCTGACAGCATTTGTAATTTTTATGAAGTAATATATGTGCCACTTACATCACAAAAGTGCATGCGTGCAGGCTTACGAAGCAAAATATGAGTACATCACTGAATTTTGTGAGGGTACGCTCTATTCAAATTATGTTGTGTGTGTGTGGGGGGGGGGGGGGAGTTTTTGCTTTGTTTTATGCTGTTTGTTAATAATGCCAGAAAAGAATCCTTTTTTTTTCTCCGGCTTTGCACATTAAAGTTGATAATAAGGGATGCGCACTCGGTGCGTTCTCCTTGAAGAGATTTACTCCGATAGTCCGCGCTTTGCAGTTTCGTTTCGTGCGCGGGTGCATGCAAACATGACTAACAACAGAGTCTGGTGCAACGCGTTGCCTAAAATGTGCACATCGGCTTGCCTTGCCAAGCATGCATTTCAGCACTAAACACATCTTGAGGCCTTCGAAGCGCACACAGATACAACTCCGCTGCATCCCGCTCTCTGTTAAAGCCGATACGTAGCGATTAAAAGCTTTAGCACCCTTGCTGACCTAACGGTAGCTGACGCGGCGCCTAGGAAACAGTGGGTTTCCGCAGAGTTTACAACGCTAAGAAGTATGCGAGCGTTGTCCTCGGGAAGGGACTGCTGGCCTGCGCGGATTTAGGCGCCGCTTCGGGCGCCTTTTCAGCAGTGGCGGCACCACTCTAAAAATATAGCTCTCATTGCTTCCTTTCCTGTCCCGGACGAGATGACTTTTCCCCCAGAAAACTGCCTTAGTCTCAGTTCCTGCATTCAACTGTGGCTGGTAAGCGAATGTGCGAAGCTGTCGTCGATCGTTATGAGGAGCAATCCCACAAAGGCATCATGCCGGCCAAAGCTTTCACTTTCCGCTCCCATTCGGCACGTACGCCATTACGAATACCCTGGCCCCGTTCCTGATGTTCGCCAGCTTCTCTGCGCAACAGTACGCACGCGTGTGCCGCCGCTCGTGACTCGCGGGTACGCCATCAGTTCACCTCGCCTGCAAAGTCGTCTAGGCTGCGCCCTCGATCGCACCGCCGCATCGAACTCGATGAATCCTTTGACAACCGACGTGCGAGTCTTTCGCACTGAGTAGCCCCAGTCGGTCTGCCTATAGCTGCTGCCGGCCATCCGACATGATACTCAAGAGGCCGCAACATATTTCACTCCTTCGCACTGCCCCTCGACGCGTATGCACCGAAGATTGCAACGCAGAGGCTCAGCGCAAGCTCCCTGAGCGGCGTTCTGTTCCGTACTTGGCGCCAATAGTAGCAGACGATGGTATTTATTTCTAGATCAGTTATTACTTTTTTTTCTTCTTCATGTAATCAGACTCTGTGGGTAAGTAACCTGGCACCGCCTTGATGGTTACGTCACGCCTACGTCACAATTTGAACAAAATGGCTAATTGTCGAGAATAGGCCCCCAGGTTTAGCAGTAGTCGAACCGCAGCTAATTTTTGTCCTCAACAGGTGTAAAAATGTAAGGAGGAGGGGAAGTTGGTAAACGTATGAGAGGAGGTAGGCAAACCGCTCCATAAAGCCATAAACACGAAAACTAAACTGCTTGAGACGCATCACGAAGCAGGAGAGCAAGAAACATGACCCCATTTCCGGCGTGGCACGGTCACCGCCGATAGATGGCGCTACGCTGTGTGCTCGCGCAAAACAGCCGCGACGCCAGCGCCGGGTGGAGACAACTTAAGCGACACCGACATATTGAATCACATCTGGCCTCTCCCCTGTACCGCGAAATTCTCGAGTGGTAGCCCAGTGTAGCTCCCTCTGCAAAAGGCCGTTCAGGTTGAAGCTCTTTGAAGCGCGCCGAGAGCATGAACGGCGCCGTTACAAACGCTAGCGCCGCTGATACCGTGTGATACAATATGGCGGCAACGCTGAAGTTGTCTCCACTTCGGCGGCGCTGGCATCCAGCCACTCTATGCTCGCGCTAAAAACGGCATCCGCCGCCGGAATCGAAGCCGCGACCTTGGGATACGGAGCCGAACGCCAAAGCTACTGAGTTGCCATGGCGGGAGTGCTCGGCGTGTTGTTTTTTTCCCCGCGAACAATAAATAAAGTGCCGACTAATCCCGCTGTGTGAGTGCTTTTACCCACCTTTCTCTAAAGTGGAATATTACTAGTTATAGATTCTGAGTACAGTATGGCGGAACAAGTGCTTAACACGAGAGACGACTGCGTCAGCGTGCGTTCAAGGAGCGCGTTAAAGCAATAGCTTTAAGGCTCCCGTTCAGCGGAAAAGGCAGCGATGGCGTAGTGTCAGTGCCCCAACAGAAGGTGCGCAAGCAATACAAAGTTTCCTCAGTGGGGAACCTGCGTCTGGGTGGAACGCTCCTTTGTGCCTGTTATTGTGTACGTAGTGCAGCGGGAACTAATCAATACCTGTGTATATAGAAGCAACAATACGTGAGTTTACTGCTGTGTGAAAGAATTCAAAGAATATGTAAATTATGATAAATATTTGAATGTGAATAAATAGTGACTGTGTGTGAAGAGAAACCTCTGAAGTAAGTATTTAACGCTATCCCTTGTTACCCTTATAGGCGCACAATAATTGTCTCCCTATGTTATTTTTTTTACAGGAAGCAATGAGGCTGAAAGTCTTGCTTAGAAGCGAGGTGTATTGTATCGAAGCGCGAAGGGAACAAGGACAGAGGCGAAGGACACGCCAGCGCTGCATTAGTCCGGGTGTCGTTGCGCTACTCAATGAGGTCGTGAAGTATTGGTCTATGAGCGGTGTTGTGCGGTATGTGTCATACCGTTGGTAGAATCCGATAAGCGGAAGGTTGATGGGGCAACTCGGTTATTGTGCTGAGAAGTGTAGAAGTGAAAAATGTCCTCAAATCCATAAGTAGTCTTGTCTTCCTGCGCCTGATTTACCGTCCTTGCGGCATTTCTGCGAAGAGCTGGTGCCTCTCTCCTTGGGAGGATGCTCGGCCGGGATGTATGGCAGCACGCCGCCGCCCGGTGTCATCGCGTCGCCGCCACCGCCCGGTGCCATTGCGTCGCCGGCCCCCAATGTCATAGCGCAGTCGCCCTCCGATGCTTCCCGACGCAGCTTCCGACGCAGCTTTCTCAGATCGTCGTGATTGCGGATCGCAAGCTGGATGTGGCAGGGCATGATACGAGTCTTGGCGTTGTCTCGCGCCCCGTTGCTCGCTAGCTGCAGCAGTTCTGCCGTTAGGTACTCGAGTACCGCTGCCATGTAGACAGCGGCAGTAGAGCCAATACGCTCGGCGTACTTCCCATTGCACATCAGCCGGTGAATGCGGCCCACCGGAATCTGCAAACCCGTCCGCGCAGAGCGGGACATGGCTATCGGTTCCTCAGACGACTCGGCCTAGAATTCCAGGCTCGCCATAGCAGCAATGCACGTAGGGGTTTGAGTGCTGCTGGAAGGAAAAGTTAAATAGGCGAAGTTGGTTTTCGTTTCATAGAGTTTCATGTTCCAAAGCGGCTCAGGCTATGAGGGACGCCGTAGTGAAGGGCTCCGGAAATATAGATCACCTGAGGTTATTTAACGTGCACTGACATACTACAGTAGACGGGTCTCTAGCATTCTGCCTCCATCAAAGTGCGACCGCCACGGTCGGGATCGATTCCGCATCTTTCGGGTCAGCAGCCGAGAATCGTAACTACACAGCCACCGCGACGGTCCGAATGGCCGAAGTTCAGGAGCTACGAAGCGCTCTTGGCCCAAACTAGCAACCGATGACCCCTGTACAAGTGTCGAACGCGCCAATATGCGCCACTCTTAGCCGATTTTTTAGCAGTAAACGTCTCTGGAAGCAGTTCCATTCGTACTCTCATTGGGATGAAAAAAAATGTATCTCGCCATCGGGAGTAGATCTAAGCATGAAATCTACTGAATAAAGGCGTACCGAAATCCTCATCGAGAGTAGATCTAAGTATCAAATCCACTGATTAAAGGCGTACCGAAATCCTCATCTGGAGTGGATGTAAGCATGGAATCCACTGAATAAAGGCGTGCCGTAATCTAAGACTGCTCATAGATACTGATAGCCACAAACAACCTAATCTCGGGAGCGTCTCTCAGGCACTTCGCTCCGCTCGATAGCGTGGTCCACCACGGGGCCACGAAGACGCCGTCTTCGGCGCATGCGCTGCTATAGCGGCAGCGCAGCACGTAGCACCAGGCGGAGTGAATGCTTCGCCAAAGTTTGTTGACGTTCGCCTCCGTGTTTTACTCCGTACAGGCGTCAAGAAAACCCGCGGAGCGTCGACAACGGCAGCTAAAAGCATTTCATGCTTAGTGATGAAAGCAGGCCTGTTGAAGAAAGATGTTCTGTGAAAATTTCAACGAATAAGTGAAACAAAGAAAGACGCTTGGTTTTCCTTCTTGGATTGCATTAAAACACCACTAATGCCTCAAATATTGCGTTAATAATAATAATAATAATAATAATAATAATAATAATAATAATAATAATAATAATAATAATAATAATAATAATAATAATAATAATAATAATAATAATAATAATAATAATAATAATTGAATTTTTGGGGAAAAGAAATGGCGCAGTATCTGTCTCATATATCGTTGGACACCTGAACCGCGCCGTAAGGGAAGGGGTAAAGGAGGGAGTGAAAGAAGAAAGGAAGAAAAAGTGCCGTAGTGGAGGGCTCCGGAATAATTTCGACCACCTGGGGATCTTTAACGTGCACTGACATCGCACAGCACACAAATAATGCGTTAAATATTGGTTTTTGAGGAAATGAAAGGCGTAGTAACTGTCTCGCTTCTAAGAATGTGGGCACCTCATCTGCGCCACGAGGGAAGGCAGGAAGCTTATAGTGAAAGAAGAATGAGGTGCCGTAAGGGAGCGTTCCGGAATATCTTCGGCTATCTGGGGATCGTTAACGTGCGCTGACATCGCATAGCAGAGGGGCGCCTTTTGTGCTGCACCTCCATCGAAACGCGGCCGGTGGAAGCTGGGTACTCCGGCTCAGTAGCTGAGTGCTCTACCGACTGAGCCACTGCGGTGGGTAGCACCAATGCTTCAGCTAAGCGGAGCTGGGTACCGTGCCGAAATTAAGCGTTATCTTACCAGGAGGTGCCTTGGAAGGGTCCGAGTGAGCGGATGTTCTGCAGCGCTAGCCAAGCTGCGGAACGCGCTTTTCGACAATAGCCGGTGCGCAGCGCTTGCAGCGGGTGTTAATGGCCGATTAAGAAGCCATGTGGGTGGCAGACAGCTTTGTGAGGTGATCAAACGGCTTAGGTTGTTGTTGTTGTTGTAGTACCGCTTACGTTCCGCCAGTAGATGATTCTTGAAACCGAACGTGGGCGTCCTCTTCCTTTTCGTGTGCATTTTGTTATCGCCAGGCATATCTGTTTTTTGGCACTCAAGCATGAGCCACAGCTGGCACCGGAAAATTTGTGGCAGAGAGCCAAAAGATGCTTACGCATTGGATCATTGTTGTGATCGGCCGACACCTTTGCTGCCGTGGGCCAGGCTACAAGGATCTCCGAAGTGAAAGTATCGCCCAGACCCGAACCAGTTTAACACGACAGCGTTAAGGAGCTCGCATCGCAGAAAAGCAGTGTCGACGTGGTTGGACGTTGTAGCACGAGCACCTCCAAATAAAAAAAAAACTTTTGGTGATACGGGGAATCGAACCTAGGTCCTTCAGATTGCGAGGCGAGCACGCAAACACGCTACGCAGGCTCTTTTTTTGTTTCTTGCCTGAAATTAGTGCGGAAAAGAAAAATCTAAGCATGCTTACGCCACAAAATATCAAGCCACGACCCCACCTTCCAAAACATCAAAAGTCTGAGAGGCCCACACATTCATCCAGATAGGGGAGCCAGCTAGGCGGCTCCTCAAGGGCAGCATATACTCCCCGCACCAAAGCGCATTGCTGACGAAACAAAGATTTCGACGACCACGGTGATTCACCATAGCGGTCCATCATGCGGCTCTTCCAGAGACTAAATGGTCCCAGCAACATAAATAGATCACATAGCACAACAAACGCTTTATTTTTTCCGGAGGCAAAAAACGGATACTGTAGGGTTTGTTCCTAATTGTTTGTTGTAATAGGTCCCAGAAGAACATAGGATCAATGCATAGAATAAAACAACTCTCAATTTTCGCTGGTGCACTGCACAGGCGGCAATTCACCGTACATGGCACAAACATCTCCTTAGCATGAGGTCATGCCTCGACTGGCAGCGGGGATGTGTGCAGTTTAAAGAAGAAGGCTTTTGTAGCAGAAGAAATGCACATTCGTTTAACACTTTTTAGAACACTGGTGTCAAGGAACTCCAGAAAAGGTTGGCAATACAACGGTACAGGAAACAAATACTATAAGTTCCTGAGTCATCTTCCTTCTGTAGAGGCTATACAGGTAGTCTAAAGGAAAGCGCACAGTGAGGAAATTGAAGGTGCCAACTACTTCCTTAATGAATCCCCATGAAGGTCCCTCACGAGTGTTTCCAGTTGGGGCGAACAGGAAAGAGAAATGAGCACCGAGACCCCTAATTAGCACAGCTACTAAAAAAGGATGGTTTGTCGATCTGGAAAAGAAAAAAAACGCAATACAAGCTGATGCAAGAATAAGTGAACAAGGCCTATTCCACCAGTCTCTAGAGAAAGAAACAGGTTATCGCGACGCATGGGTTCCCATTGCCTACTTGCCTATGTGCTGCAGGTTCCCCACTGTGCAAGGAAGAAAGTGCAGGTGATGCACCGAATGTTTGCTACCTTTGTATGACGATACGAAGGCTGGCTGGTTCGAACTGTATGAAAGTCGGCGAAGGGAATGTGTTGTGGTCTTTGACTTCATGAAGTGTCTATGTACTGTTGCGTACATGAGTAATACCCTGGCATCGCTGAAACACGCTGCCGCCTTCCACTCTTAAACGCGAATCTTAAGCGTCCCCCAACCTTTTTTTGCGTGCGCGATTGATGTACTTCAAGTTCGGTCCCTGATTTGCTGGTGCCAAGGGTAGCTTCTATTTTCGCGCGAAAAATTGTGAGATAGAGCTAGTGCCATGGTCTGCACACACACGGCTTCAGTTGCAATCGGCTGCAATCACGGTGAAATGCTGGTCGGAGAAGAAAGGAGTTAAAAATTGACAGAACGTTTACAACATTCGAGTGAAAGCGAAAGCGCGGGCTTTTATTTTGGCAACTGATTTTACATGCATGAATGACTGAACTGAGGAGCACACATGATGACGGATCATTTTTCGGTCTTTTTTTTACCATCGCCCGCTTTCACAAGCGTACTGCGATGACGCAGAGACTTTTTCATGCCGATCTCTGAGGCCAGGCCACACCGCCATCCACCCCAATGCGGCAATCATGGAGTCCTTTGCGGTCGTGCCGCCGCAAGCATGAATCGAGTGGCGGAAATATTTTTAAATTGTATTTTGTCGTCAACAAATGTGTCTTTTGCGTTCCAACAAACATCGGAATTGCGGGAAATAGTCATAAAATTGATTTGTACGCATAACAAAAAATTATGGCATTGCCTTAATATGTCCCTTTGAGTGTCTGAAGAGGACTTTGATCATTGTAAAAAAAGAACACTTGAATGATAAAGCGGCATGTCTGGAGTATGCACATAACTCAGTTTACCTGGCGGGAACTTGTAGGGCGCCTGATGTACTTTGGTTACGTTTAAGTAATCTTAATTGCATTAAGACGACTGCTTGGTCTCTTCGCTCATCAATGCCGCTTGCGGGTCACTCTGCTAGCTGTACTAAACAAAAAAACGCGCTGGCTTGGTTACAGGCACAAAAACAAGAAAAAAGAAACTAATACAACAAGTCAAGGAAGTCCTCCAATAAAACTGTGACCAGTCGTAAACATCGTGGCATGCAAAACTATTAAACTGCACCTTTTCTCGAAGCTATCCTTGGAAGATCAGCTTAAGCTCATCAACTAGGTTCGTGAAGCAGCTCGGGCCACTAGAGTTTAGTAAAAAGGAACCCGCCCATCTTATCGTGAAGCAACTCTCAAGAGCAGTTTATCTATAAAGTTTATTTTCTCACTCTCTCTCGAAGCTTCCGGACGCTCTTCTTCTTTACTGCTCCGCCTCAAGCTGACGAACTGCTACGGACGCGCGAGGCGTAAACGAAACAATTTCTCTTCGAGAATCTATATTAATACCGACTGCTAGCGAACTGCTACCACGGCACTCAGTGCCGCTGAGCATATCATTTTAAACATAGGAGCAACGAACTGAACTTCCTGAGCCATTTATAAGAAACAATCTAGACTCAACATCTCTCTTTAATCAATCAGCAAACCCAGCAGGAAGCAGTCTAAACGTTCAGCCTCGTACCAACAGACGCTCTGCCCGGCTGTGGGTGCTAATTTTCTTGCGCCTAAAGCTTTCGCCGTAGCATAAAGCGCGCTTTTGCAGACGCTGTTGATAAGAGGGGGATATTGGTTTGTTCAGTGGTTCCCTCCTTGCTGATGAATGAAAGCGAAGCACATTTTAACAACTGCGGTTGTTTTTATGGATCTCGGCAGCCTATACTGAATTCATATATACAGTATTGCGCATCTTTATAGTGAAGATTTCAAAAATTTTCCTCGCCACACCCGCTGGCTCATTTACGGTAAAACTGAGCACCGAGCTTGCGTACTCTTCCCACTTTTGTCTCGTAGCAAGTTTTACGTCGGTACTTACTTGATTCAGCCGCGAATGATGCAAATCTGTAATTGTCTGCGCCGTGATTGACGAACTAAACGCCGCCAGCGTAGGATTGCCGCGAAGGGCGGCGGTAGCGCCATCAAAGGACCTGCGCAGCTTATAATGCTGTCCTCTATGCCCTTCGTATCGTGGCGCTTTCCTGTGGAAACAACACATCGCGCCACTAACGCCATTCGGCGAAAACCCAGAGCTGGTGGCTTTCGGTTCGTCGATTTCGGGGCAGACAATTACGAGTTTACATCATGCCCGGCTGAACCAGGTAAGTACTGTTGACAAACTTACTATGAGAGAAAAGTTACCGCAATATCCAAGTTCTGTGGGCAATTTCAGCGTAAACGAGCGAGCAGTTGAGGCGAGAAAAAATTTACTTCTTCATGATAAAGATGCAAAATGCTGTATAATGAAACAACCAGCGCTGCTTGCGTCACTGGCAGTTTCTGATTAGTTTTGAACCCGTGACAACTCGACATTCCCGCGAGGAACACCTCAGCGATCACGCGCCGCAGCATCTATGCGACTCCTGCCGACGACACATTCGGCCGGGTTAGGTCATACTTGCGACGGGGTGAGTGAAGCTTCAGAAATGCAGGTTGTCTATCATCAGAGAGTCAGGAAAATCCATCGTCAAAGATAACAGATATTTAGAATTTCACTCTGAATTTTTTTTTACGCACGCACCTTCCATCCATAAGACAGAACCGACGTTATTGCGCACACTGAGGCTCGTTCCCCTCGTCTTGCGAACGCGATTTGCGACCACTGTCTTCCATGATAAAGTTTATCGCGTGAACGCTGCAAATGATGCAAGCATTCGCCCAGAGCAACAACAACTGGAGGGTTCACATCCGCGTGCGGAGCATTTACGGAGGCAGATTTACGGAGGCATACTGGACAACACGTGGACGAAAGTGAGTGGGTGAGACATTTTGTTGTGTTACCCACGCCAGGGCTGAGAAGGGACGAGGCGTCATTGTGGGCGCACAGAAGCGAGGAAGGGCGCAGTGCAGATAACAAAAGTAACAGTGTGAGCACCCCTCAGCTTCTACCCTCACCCCAAAGGCGCAAAAGTCGTAGCGGCTTGGGTATATTTTTCACTGTGATCAGAGGGTGTAGGTCCTGCACTTTGTACACGACGACACTTCGCGGGAGCATTTCCAGGTTGAATTAACAATTCAATTGCGCTGAAATCAATGGGTCCAGAAAGGTCGTTCTGACACGCAGTGCCGCAAACATGTGGTGACAGTTTCTTATATTGAGCACCAAAGTGCAATATCTTTCAGTTTCACTCGGGGAAAGATGAAGAAAGCCCGATGCGTTTCTTGCCTCACAAGGAGCACCATTCTATGCAGTGAGTGTAAGGACGCCCAGTCTACGATGCTAAAATTTTGAGCTGTCATCAAAATCATGAAATAAATGCAGACCAGCTCCCGAATTCGGAATCCGGGGTCCGTGTGAATTGTGCAATAAAAACAAAACAACGTCGGCATCAGTTTTTCATATGAACCTGAGAGAAGGTGATAAAGAGAGAGCAGTTTAAAACAACTGTTCGAAGTACTTCCCATGCATTGTCTTCGAATCCAGCGCTGAACTTAGCCCACTGATTGTCTTTTGTGCATAGAGGGGCAGCTGACGCTTAGCAGAGCACGTCAAACAAACCGATAACATTTTATTGGAAAACTTGCAAAGGCTGAGCCAAAAAAGGAGCCTTCTAACAACTTTATCAGTACTTACTTGCGTTTTATAGATCTCCGCACACCTTGTGGCTTGAGCCGCCGCGGTGGTTCAGTGGTTATGGTGCGCGGCTGCTGGCCGGAAAGACGCGCATTCGATCCCGAGGATCATGCTGAAGCTTCATCTCCGCTTGCGTTCCCGGATTACGCTTGACCTTGGGCGTATGCTTATGCTTGGCTTGTTATGTGGCACTCAGACTACCTTGTGAACTGCTCCCTCAAGCGTATATGCTCTAGCTGGGGTAAATTGCTTCAAGAAGAAGCTCTAGACAAGCAGGCGTACTTTGTTACTTAAAGGTTAGTTGCATGTTAATGGCCTTGCATCGAGATCTGGGGAAATTTGCAGAAAACCCGGTGTTCAGCCCGCTTTTAAGTTTGTTCCTGTGTGGTTCACTGCGGAATAACATGCTGCTTAACAGCAGCATAAACCCGTCAGGTTATCGAAGCGAAGAAGGCACTCACAGCTCAGAGTGCACCGCTGAAACGCGCGTGCAATGACGGTGTACTGAGCCTCAAAGAGCGCAGTGCCGTCTATGATGTTTTGTAAACCATGGATAGTTTGCTGCTCGAATAAATCGTTGGTTTCAAGGTGTGCCCCAAGAATGTTTTAGCCCCAGCACCTCCTGGAGGGCGTTCGTCGTAACTTTCCATTAACAGGATAGTCCGCTGCTTCAGCTTTTGGGACTCAAGGGCAAATGAGCATGCTTATAGTGCATGGACATCACAAAGTTCATCATATGGGGAGCTTTAGTCTGTTTAGATGTGCCTGACTTTTCCGAAAACTCATCAAGTTCAAATAGCTTCCGAGTTGAACTTGGGGTTCTTATTGTGGTACATTTTTCGGGCGTTGATTGCATTTGTAGGCCCAATAATACCTCTTTGGCACTAAAACTTCGGAGGCTCATTGGCGCCTATTTGTTTATCTAATATGAAACTTTTTAATCGTATTTGACGCTTCCACCAATACAACAGTAAAATTCGGGTCACTTTCTTTGCTGTGCACGTTGGTAGAGCATAACAATGTCCCTCTCGTATGGTGTTATCATAACTAAACCCAGAAGTCAGAGATACTTACCTTGCACTGCCATCCATGGGAAGCATGCCAAAGCGTGCGGTCCCTCTTTCGGACATGGTTAATCAACCTATTCATGTAACTGTCTAAAGTATTTCTAAAGAGCTTGGGAGCTCCCATGCTGGTACGCACTCAGGACTTCCAGTGCTACTGACTTTGCGCAGCGACCGAAAATACTGAAGATTTTTGGGCAATCACATCAAAATAATTAAGGACGAAAAAAAAGACAGGACTGGGCATATTTTGTAACCATTTAACTTTTCGAAGTTCCGCCACCGACAAGGGCCTTTGTCGTCATATGAAACATTAACAGCTTTCTTATGCATCCCCCCCCCCCTACACACACACACAAAAAATATTCAGGGATAAAGTTCCCAATTCTAACACACACTTCAAAGAAGACCAGGCCATTAGCGCTGAAGGCTGCTTGAAGATTTGTTAGTTTGCCTCGACAAAGTGTCTTGAATTTCGCTAGGACGAGAGTTCCCTTTCCTCCGGGAGGTCGGAGTTCGACAGCCTCGTACTTCACTCAAGCGCTTGCTTTCCACGCGCTCGTGTCACTTGCATTTCGCCTTTTTTCATTCTGTCATATGCGGCGCAAAGAACACAGTCAAGCTAAATTGGGCTCCGAGTTTTATGCGACAGCGAGTTCTCAAAGTAAAGCACATGAATAGAAAGATTTGAGAGTGCAAACTTAAACAATTTCTGCTCTAGAAGACCGCCAAAATAGAGATCAATCTTTGTATAAGTGAGTTACTTGTGCCCTGAATGAAGGCTCTTCTGGTTTTCGCACAGATATTTTAACGGCGAAATTTACGCTTCTACGAGCTATTTTCTATGCACAAGATGCATGTCGCGGAAGTTCGCCGACACAAATCAGGAGCGTAGCGTCGCTTCGGCGTTGCTTGCTTCAGTGTATGGCCCCGGTTGTTCACTGTTCCATGCAAAAACTCTTTCCGCGTTAATGATGTACTGCCGAGATCAGGACTAGAGTAGCACCATGCGCCTCGTGCTAGCGCAGGAAAAAAAAGTCAGCGGAGAAAATTATATAAAAGAAAAAGCAGTTCTGCGAGTGGCTGCTTTTGCGAGTGCCAGCTGGCTGTGGTGATTTTTTAGAGGCAGGCGTAACCTAATAAAGAGTAAACTGATTGCCATGTGAGAAAAAATACGAAACAAGAATATTTCGTTGTTTGGTTCCGCACCATTTTGCTCACCACCCTTCTTTAAAAGAGGAAGTGCGAGCATCTAAGACGCCCCGCGAAATTTAATTATGAAAGTGTAAAGGCTGCGATAACTTTGCCGATGTTTCTCTTGGAGCTGTGTGTCACCTGGACTCGTGTCATCCTTATTTCCTTCTAAGGTGTCAATTTCGACGGTTTCACAGGCGCCCCGCTAACCACCCATGATGGTGTCATCAGTCAAGAGTTCATGTCAAAGCGGTCATTCTTTCCCTACAAAGCTTCAGCGCTCAGCGGTATTCTGTTCCAGATCTCGCGTCCTCAATAAATATAGCGGTGCTAGAGCAGATTAAAGGGGTTGTAAAGTGCAAGGACATTAGTTTCATTCATTCAAAAAGAACCCAAGACAAATGACTTCGTGCAGGCGAGAAAAGGTAAAAAAGAAGAAGCGTGCAGATCATGTGCTTCGGCATTCATTGCGGAAACGACAAAAAGAAGTGACGTCGGTGCGCGCCTCTTCAATGAATTGGTCGGAGGACAACTATTGGTGACGAAGCCTGTCCTTGCACGCTGGCGCCTATGCACATGTTCATGCGTGCTTGTGGATGCAAAGGGAAGGAGACCTAAACCTCCTACTTTGCTGTTAAAAAATAATGTCAACAATACTTAACGAATCTGTCAGGTGCAACATTCCGTTCTATCTCCTAACAAGCGCCTCTTAACAAGCGCTTCTGAAAAAATGGGCGTTTCAACACCAGCGTAAAAACCCGTTTCCGCACTTTTTGACGTCTAATATAACAGGCCTTCTGTGTGTATAAGCTGCGCCATTTCACCCTTTGTAATGCTACATTATGATGCGAAATTGGGCGCTCAATTTTTTTTCGACTCACCTAAACTGCATTTAAACTTGTTTTCACCTCGCAGTTCCACGGCCTAAGAACATCCTAAAAATGAAATATTGGTCAGTACAACTCGCACGCCTATTTTTTGAGTTAACTATACATTTGGACTCTTCCAGTTCTGGTATAGCGCATTTCAGGCATGTATCCAACCCCCCCCCCCCCCCCTTCTCCGCTGACAACCATCCCATCCGACCTTTTCCCCCACCCTTAATTTTTCTATCTACAAACGCTAGCGCAAAATAAGACACATTCACAATAAAGGTCTTTCTAGTTGAGCATTCACCGCGGAGTACACTCCCCCCCCCCCCCCCCCTCCCCTCCAGATAAAAAGAAGTTGCCTTGGGCACACCTCTAGAAAAAAATTTCTGGCTGCGTGCATGGCGTATTTGTTATATTGCCGTCCTCATTACTTCGTGTGATGTCTAATTTGTTATACCTGTTCTAAATGTTATTTAAAATTTGTGATTACGAACAAATTTTTGCATTCACATTACTGTACTGCTGCCAGTGTTCGTTCTCACCGGATCCCTGGCCTTGTGAAGCTGTCTTAAAGCCTTTTACCTGGCAGTGTGTCAAAATTCTCAATGATCAAAATAAAAGCTGGACTGTACTGAACTGAGAAGAACTTCCTGCATCGTCACTGTCCAGTATTACTGCTGACACCTGCAATCTTTTGCAGCGTAGGCATAGATTAGGAAAGGGAGAGAAATGGAGAGAAAGAGGGCAGAGAAAGGAATAAAATGTGAAAGTTTAATTTTTTTTAAAAGTTATGTGAGGCAGCGAAAGGAATCTGACAGATAGTTAAGCAACTCACGGCCTAGGGCGACCGTTAGTTCAACTCACATGTGCTCTTGCCCGAGCTGTTGCAACATACTAAACGCCCATAGGCTTAGACGTAGACCTCAGTCTGAGTCTTAGCGGAGACGGAGATGATTGAAGTGGTAGTACGGACCCCGTCAGCAAAATGAAAAGACATAAATGTCATTCTGATTTTGTTTTTCTTTGTCAAAACACGTTCCCCATATTAGCTGCATAGATGCACGTATTAAAGAAATAACTTGATTGCATCTTCGCTGCTTTTACTGTAACTTAAGTCGATCTGACAAGTCGGGCAATGAATACAGAATGAAAAGAGCGAATGGAAAGGAAGATCGGCACATGGATTTTGGGATCGCTAAGCAAACTTCTGAAAATTAACGGTGACTTGGCGGGCTCATGTTGTACGCAAGTCATGTAGCAGAGCTTTAGCATCGATTTTACGTTAAAACAGTTTAATTTAATTTTATTTTTCTCACCTTTATTCGGGGTAGCCACTGGCTCTTTGATTACTTCACAAATTCATTTTCATTTCTCTCTGTATCTTACTTCGATTCCTCATTCTTTAAATTTTGCGGCCTAATTTCGTGAGCGTCTCCACGTGCTTTCAAGCTTTCCCTACAGAATGGAATGCACATATACTTTATTTAATATGAGGGAACATCCCTAGCTGAGGCAGCTATTGCTGTGCAAAGAGGTTTCTACGGAGTTAAGAACGTCGTCGTCACCGCATTAGTATGTCGTCCAGCCGTCACCCGACCCGCAGGCTATAATTATTTTGCACAGGTAGACCAGAACCATAAAAGACATGTGAGGCGGCGAATGGCCGCCTTGGACAATGTGCTGCTTCTTGCCTTGTAACCGAGATGGTTTTGGCAGCGGATGGTGTCCAGGGGGTTGAAATGCAGTTAACATTGTCGCTTCTTCGTTTCGCGCGACAGTAAGAACTTGGCAGTTTTTTTTTACCTTCTATCAGATGTTACAAGATTGGTTCATGATAGAGGAATCGTTTTGTGTGTTTTGTTGTTAGCGATACTTAAACCAGCCTCATCTCGCTTGCGTCTGCTTATTCACGCTAATTAGATTGTTCTGCGCTGAACGTTTCTTTCGCTGAAAGATGTCCCAGTGCTAGCAACATATCATGTTAAAAGTTGTATGCTCTAATTGATAGTTGAATTTCTGTCATGAATAGCAAATTTCGTTGACATGGAAGGAATAGGTAGCTACGTGTATCCTTTTTATTATCAGGAAACGCACGGAACCGCAATTCAGCCTGTCTCTTTGTATAGAGACAAGCACATGGCGACGGCATGAAGCCTTCGGCAGAACTAAAAAAAGAAGGTAAAAACAGCAGCCGCGGCCTGAAATTGTAGCCAGTGTCCGAATGGTCGTTTATTGTTTACCGCTAATAACAGATCATAATCGGGCAGGGCTTGGTTGCGACTAGAAGGTGTATTTTGCCGCCTTACATGCCACCGAGCATATTACAGGCCAGAGTTTGATTTATTGTGTTAACATTTAAGCTTTCAGTCTCTAAATTTTAGCTCTTTTTGTCACAAGCAAAGCTTTCCAGCCCCCGATTGTCCGCAGACCTTCGTTGGCCTCGATTATGGGTCAGCCCTTCTTAGCTCTGGTCTGCTTGCCTGGAGGAAAAGACTGACCTATATTTAAACAAGTACGCTAGGAAAGAAGCATGGTTCATAGCAAATGCCCATATATAGGCCGAAAACAGGAGCTCAGAAGAGAACGTAGAAGGCGCACCGACTTTTCCATTTGCTCCCGAAAACCATTCTCTACTTTGGCCCATCTACGACAAAAGCTGGCCTGAGGGGCTTTTGTTACGATCGCTTCTTATTTCGGCATGAAATATAGCCGCTTTGTCGTGCTGCCAGAGACATGCAGCGAATATTACTTTGAATTGAAATAAACATTAAACATCAAAAAACAAAAACGATGACTTGCATATTTCACGCTTTTCCTACGCAGGCTCGAAACTGCGCGTCAAGGGAGAATTTTGGGACAGAAGCACATTGCATCCGAAAGAAAAAGTAAATAATCAGTAATATGGGTTTCAAGAGGAAACTGTTCCGTATGGGGCGCAAAAATTTTGGCCATTGTTAATACAGCAGCAAAGTTTTTATCACTAGCATATACACACCTAAAAAGGTCTTACGTATATATTTGCTTATATGGGAAAGTGCTTGCACCTGTTTAAATTCAATGCGTCCAATGCCAACAACAGCTTGCGGGTAAAAACCGAGGCCGCTGCATCTGTTCAGTTAAAGATCAAGGACTCGTAATTTATAGCTGGTGCTCGATCAACTGCTTTCTGTATTTTCTTTGTCATCATTTTCTGGTGTGCTTTACCTAGGCCCCGCCCAATAATTCCTGCTGTATCTTGCGAGCGCCCATTTCCTCTTTAGAAACTTTCATTATGATACAGTGCGCGGTATGAAGTTTTATTTTTAATGAATGCTTTTCAAGCGAATGAAAACTTGCCTCCAAGCAAATTACGTTAGGCATTTCATGCTCTGTTGAGCGATATTGAAGAAGAAAATGCTGTGTAGTCTGAACCTACACATTGCCCGCAAAGAGCAAAATTTTAACTATTAAACAGCTCAAGGGTCGTGTACTGGGATTTACGTTACTGGGTACGTGACCCCATAAAGTTAGAAACTTTTTTTCTTTTGAGATGCACATTTACAACGGAAGAGAAGAAAGTGAGAAGCATAGTTTTTTTTAAATGCTGCTTGCGCGGGCCTCGCCTCGGAATGCCACTCTGCGTACTGCATGCGCATATCAGTGAAGCCAAGTTTTGAGTAGCCTACGGCTGTCTACAATTCAAGATTGTAGTCAAGTGATAAGGGCAACAGTGAAATTGCTCCCTTGCGCAGCTTAAGCGCCGGCTTAGATCAATTTGGTATGCGAGCTCGAGGTGTCTCGTGAATGGTTATGTACCAGTGTGTTTCTGGCAGAGAAATGAATGAAATTAAGCCCGCACTTTTTACCTTGACCTTGAGCCTCCGAGGCCGGTCAGATAAGAAGAACGAAAAATATTGTGTTGGATGCAATGTCAGCGATTCAGAAAAAAGTGCGCAATTGGGCTCTGATTAACAGCGGCACAATTCAATGGCGTCTCTGCTACTCATTACTGCAAATGAATGTCGATGTTCTAATCTGCTCATAATATCCAAAGGCTGCGCTCGGCTTACAAGTTGTGAAAGAGAAAAGCTTACATCCGCACTGGTGGGCAAGCAGCGCTGTACGCAGAACTCATTCAGATTTCTGGTTTCATATCACAGTATATTTAAGTTGCTGACTCTTATAGTGCAACAGAGTTTCATGCGTCCCCGTTGCGAAAAGCCTTCATGCCTTCAGTTCGCCGTCATGTTCATTGAAACACATCGCAAACCACCGTGCGGCTAATTTTATGGACTCCGTGTCCAACCTAGTATGTTCTAAACGTCTTGTGATATGATTGCAGTAGAGCGCTTGTTTTTCATTTTCGAGTGCAAATAAATCAGTAGTAATAGATGGGGCACAGAAGTGTAAATGAATGTCTGTGAATGTTACTAACGCAAGGGCAAAGAAAATATGAAACATTACCACCGACTAAGAGAGCACCGCTTTTATTACAATGAGCACATTCTCGACGGAAGACGTGAAAAGTGCAGCCAAGACTGCTGCCAAAAAAACAAAACAAAATAGTCAGGAACACGCCGTGCAGGCTACGTGCATGGCTATTGCGTTCGGCTGCTGACCATGAGTTCGCTGATTTGATCTCGAGCATGGCGGCTGCATTTTGATGAAAGTGAAATGCAGAGATTCTCTTCTGCTGATAGGTATCGGTGCAAGTTAAAGAAAGTCAGGTTGTCGGAATTGACTTGGAGGCCACTACCATCCTGTGCCTCACAGATAGCAAGGTAGCCTTGGCTCTTGATGATCCATTATTTTAATTATAGAAGCGAGAAGTACCTTTTATGGTGCAATGCACACAGTTCCTTTCGTACATAGCTCACTGTTTTTGATTTCATCGGGCAGCGGTCTTGGC
Source organism: Amblyomma americanum (assembly GCF_052857255.1). NCBI lineage: Eukaryota > Metazoa > Arthropoda > Arachnida > Ixodida > Ixodidae > Amblyomma > Amblyomma americanum. Next base: position 232,592,985 of record NC_135497.1, read on the forward strand.
GAGGACGCTCGTCTGCTAATAAAGTTATGAAAGAAAACATTATACAGACAGACATTATTGTGTTGTATCCGTTCAAAATTCTTGGCATTCATTTCTAGTTCTATACCGGGTGCGTCAGCAAACGCTTTCAAAAATAAAGAAGAGGCTTTTTGGGGTATAAATATGGCTTTTGGGGCATAGTATTACTAGTGTTATCGTACACCGGAAAGCCGGTGGATTGTCTTGAGCAGTAAGCTGGTTAACTATTTTCTGACATTATTAACTTGAACAGATAGGCTACTGGTCGCAATTAGAGATTTGTAGCCGGTCGTTAGTAATAGCCATGTCAGTTTTTAGAATTTTGAAAACGCGATTACTTTCGCAGCTGTGGATCGACAACATTTGACTGCATTGTGCGAAAATACATACGCTTTCGAAAGCGTGCAGGCAAAGCAACCCTTCCAGTGCACATAACTAGTCGAAAAAGCCAAATCTTGTCGAGCCACAGCACCTAGGGTAGTCGCTTTTTCGAAATTCTAAAAACTGTTGTGGCTATTACTAACGACCGGCTACCAATCATTATTTTGCAACTTGGTGCCTAACTCTACTAGTTAAAATGTTAATTATTAAAACATTGTTAACCAGCTTGCTACTTAAGACGATTCACCGATTTTTCGGTGTCCGCCAAATCCTGTAATACTATGACGCAAAAGCCATATTTTTACCCCAAAAAGCCTATTCTTAAAAATTTTTGAAAGTGTTGGCATAAACATCCGGTATGTGCTTTTTGGTTGAATGTCATGATAATGTTTGAAATCTTGCGCTGGATCACAGATGATCTGCGGAAAACGCTGTCTGCACTACTCAGATGGTATCAAGCATGTTAATGGCTCATTGCTGTTCTGTTATAACATTTTGCGGCATTTACGTTGTAATATGCGAAATAGTTCATGGTTCATGGTTCATGGGGGTTTAACATCCCAAAGCGACTCAGGCTATGAGGGACGCCGTAGTGAAGGGCTCCGGAAATTTCGACTACCAGGGGTTCTTTAACGTGCACTGACATCGCACAGCACACGGGCCTCTAGAATTTCGCCTCCATCGAATTTCGACCGCCGCGGCCGGGATCGAACCCGCGTATTTCGGGCCAGCAGCCAAGCGCCATAACCACGCAGCCACCGCGGCGGCAGTAATATGCGAAATGAGTGCTCACAAATGATTAGTGAGACACTTTCCTGAAGAGTTCAATTCCACCACAATAAATGCGAAACATTTCAGGTTCCTTTGTTTCCACATTTAAGTGGTGAAACGGTATAATGATTGCTTTTCTAGACGTTCATTGGTGGAGTGTTTGATTTCGGCAACCTAATTTTCTTTCGAAATCAAAGTAGATAGCACGCCATACGAGGAAATGAGCTTCCACCGTATGCTTGTGAACATACGCAAGGTACACTGAGAACAAAATCAAACACCTTTCCTTTTTCTGAGAAAAATCTGATAGCAGGCCCCTCTTTGATGTGCTTACGTATCGTTGGTAGCAAAATACGTTTCATTTTTGAGAAATTTAGAGTTTAAGTTCGAGTATTATTTCCCGGCCCTCCGAATCAAATGCGTGAACATAGGCGATGAGGTTGAGTTTCATGCCTTTGATTTGTTTATTTTCCAAATTTAATTTTTATTTTTGTCTTTATTGTGCTATAAACGCCCATTATCAATGGCGATGAAAAAGTTACTGTAATATCAGAGCGCGCAAGGCTTTGTGTCTTGTGTTATTAAAAAAAATCCCCAAGCGTTTCTTCAGTAAACATGTGAAAAAGGCCTGTGGTCAAGAAATGCATTTCTGATTTTTCATCCTTTTTGTTGTGAATAATTCATTCAGACACTGTCAGAAAATGTTACCAATTCCAAACAGGCCAACTTGAACTTGTCCTTAGTGTATCTGTCAGGTGTTTATGCTTTACAAGAAACGCTGAGCCGACAATCGAAATAACATTTTGCATGAATATCACCACTCATCCTTCATTTTCTTATTGGTTTCTTGCTGGTTTTTACCGTTTTCTTGGCGCTTAGAATAAAATGAACGTAACTTTTCTTTTCCGGTCGTATCAACATTTAGATAATGCTGCGATATTCAACTCTTGTATATAAAGCCCAATGATAGACTGTTTTGTCTGTTCATTGTAATATCAACACACAAGAAGCACAGTGCTCTTGGAGCCCTTCAGTAAGACCTGCTTCAAATAAAGTCAACAGAAATCCCCAAGACAGCGGTCACCTCGATACTGCCCTCTATGCGTGTGAAAGAAACCTGCCCGCCTTCAACTTCATAGAGATGTTTCTTTGAAAAAAAAATACTGGCGTCATAATGCGGGGGCAACAGAAGAACAAAACAAAGGAGGAAGGTGTACAAGCAATAATGATTTTTGCGCGATAACGCGAGCCTGCGGCGTTATGGAGAAAAAATTATGGCCTTCATACGTTTCTCTTTTACTCCGCGCTTCGGTGGACAAAACAGGAAGCAACGTCGCTTGAGTGAGAAGTAAAGGACACAGAGAAATGAGAGCGAAATGCTGCTTGAGAGAAACAAAGCGGTGGCAAGTACACATTCCTGCGCAGCGAAGGCCGCAACCGCCATCGCATATAGTTCGGCGGTGGCGCAGCAATAGTGTCCGCGCGACCGTGACACGTTCCGCAGACATGAGCCTCTAATGACCGCCTGCAGCGTGACCAGTTGTGCTGCTGCGCAGAGCCAGGTAAAACTTCATTGGTGGGCGCATTTTACCAGAAGGACGCACTTTCAGTGCACCAGTTTTTATTTTTTGCGCCGCTCTTAGGGGTTTCTTCCTGGCGCGAATAAAACGGATAACAATTTCCCAGCCCAAGCCCTTTACCTTCTCACCGCAACTGAGATTGTATGTGAGGTCGCGTCTGCTGGAAGGCGCTGAGGATAAGCTCGCCCATCGACAAGCTCTGAGAATCATTGGTAGGGCACAGCTGAGCTTTCTAACGGTATATAAATTTCAGGAGAGCGGCCATGGTTACGGTTAAAGCTTAGTGGGATTCATTAAGGCGTTTTCTCGGGCTAGTTATTTTTGAAACTTCATGAAGCGAGCAGCGTGAACTGAGGCAGACACAAAAACTGGAATGGGCAAGAAAAATAACTGAAAATAAAATTAGAGCATGAAGACGAAACAAACGATCAAAGGGCTGAGTAGAAACCATCCTCTGTCAAAAAATTGTGCCTAAAGCGTTGAAACTTGTAAAATTGCCGAAGTCATCTTTTTTCAACAACTAAAGTTTGGAGAGATTCTAAAGCACACGCGCCGAAAAAAAAAGAGAAATGCTCAGGATAAGATCAAGACAATAATTGTGCTTCCCCCAGAAGCGAAAGCTACTTGTGCAGCGCTGCAATTCACGTGCGCTGACGCACTAACTTCCCAGTCTTCTAATCTTGAAAGCTTAGATTATTGCTCTTCTGTATCGATCACAATTCCTTGCAGCCACTGTGGTATAACTATACCATGACACGCACAGTATCTGCAGTGAATGCCGAGGTGACGAGATATACCTTTTGCAATTTTCTAGCGGTTTTCGTTTATCCTTTCATTATTACCCTTTACCTTTCAATGTACGTTCACAGAATAAAACTCAGCGATTTTTATTAAAAAAGTGGCATGTGAATTGCCTTCTGAGTTGCCCCTATACTCAGTGATAACTGTTTAGTCAGGTGTGATCGTGTCCTCGACTACTATCTTCGTGCAACAAAGGCTGCAGGAGCAGGTATACGTTCGTTGAAATTACCTTGTTTTTCTTAGCAGTGCTCGAGCGCAGTTCGTAGCTGAAGTTTCTCTTATTCTATAACCGCATTAAATTTCTAGACTTTGGCCTGTACTTCACCTCTGCGCATGTTTGCTGAGCATTTGATGCTCGGTGTAATAAGCCCCTGCTCCCGTGCAGATGATGCCATTCTAAGCTAGTCAAATAAGGATGTTATGTCATGCTTCAAAAGCACATTAACTGAACCTCGCTGCCACAAACAGCGTTCCAGCTTTCGAACAGATGAAAAGGCTACTTTCGGCAGGTTATCTACATGAACTTTTGGCATGTTGTCCACTTGAACTTTTTACGTCTGCGGCTGAGTCTGCCCTACGGAAGGGCATATCTAGCGCAGTAACTCGCAATAGCCTGAAATCGTACGCGTGTGTAAACATGTCTTTATAATTTCTTATGTGTACTGGAAAATTGCAGCGCAGCAGTAACAAATACGAGACGAGAAGGACGCAAACACAAGCGCTGTATGTGTGTGTGTGTGATCTCACGCAACCTGAAATAAGTTGGACAAAAAGTGGATGTCGACGTCGTGTTCTCGGCGCCCGGTCGTCAAGCCGGCTTGTTCCGAGTCGTAAACAACGAAAATGGCAAGGAGGGTACGTTTACCACGAAGCAGCAACAGTGCTTTGTCGCCTGTGATAAGGCTGATTCAATTCTGCTTTCCTGCGGTGGGCAATATGTTGGGTACACTGGACGCTGTCTTAATGAAAGTCTAAACGAACAGCGCTGAAAAGTTTCAAAACTCATATCTGCTCGTCTCGGCATTCACTGCAGAGACTGCATGCCACAGGGGTCGCAGAAATCTTGATAGATGCCCGAGCGAAATAATCGAAGCTTTGGAGATGAGAAGACTAGAATGTTCGTGCGTCAGCACCGCGTCGATTGCACCGCCGCGCAAGTAAGTGTCAGTTCTGGGGAAGCATAACCATTGTCTTGCTCTTATCTTCAGCATTTTTTTGGTTCTCGATGAGTGTGTTCTGGAGTCTGTTTGGCGTCATCTTTGTATTTATAGATTATGTCGCGGAACTAAATCTTCCCTTTTTAGTCAGCGCTGTATTCATGTGTTTCTTCGTCCTGCTGCGTGTCACACACCCACTGCGGCTTTGGCGGCGCGGACCGTGCATTTTATTTTTAGTTCTGTTCGCGGCCTGTAGTCTATTAAATGTGTGCGCGTCAAACCACGCTGTTCGCTTCGTAATGTAATTCGGCAGGTTATTGGGCGAGGGGGTTTATAATCGAGTGCTAGAGAAAACAGCAAATAGGACACTGAGATAAACAGACGAGGACAAGCCGTTACCAACGACTGCACATGTATTGCACAAGCAATCACAGACACGGACATATACCTCACGCATATTTATATGCGTGTGTGTTCTACGTAGCGTAGTAATACATAACGTGTTACTGAGATACAGAAACTATTTTTTTCAGGCAGCGCGCGGCTGGATGGCCTGCTATGGCAGTTTCGAAGAGATTTGCAACGATGCTCGCGCATCCTTTGGTTGCGGCACCTGCCGGCCTTCATCAGATATGAGAGGTGGTAAAGAACGGGAAAAAAATATAATCCGTCCATTTCGGATCATAACAGTGCGAACAAAGCCGTCTTGGTTCTTGTCTTCGATACCTGAACGTTCCTCGATGGGCTGGCTCTCTTCCGAGCTGTTTCTCATTGAACCTTGCAGAGGTCTTGCGAACTACGAAATAATTTTGCTAACAGTGTTGGAAGCTTACAATCCAGTAATCTGCTCGCACAACTCGTGCTCCTGGTCATGAAGTGCCGAAAGCTCGGGCGCATTGGGCACTTGTTTCTTGTGAAAAATTGTGGGTGAGTAGAGCTGGCAGCTTTATTGAGAAATATCTTCACGGCATCAACTGGAGCGTTCTAACCCGTCAGTATTTGAAGAAAAAATTAGTCGAGGCGGCCCAGGTTTACCAGAGTTGTTTTGTTGAGCATATGTTGGGGTGGGGTGCTGACTTATTGAGTTAACCATCAGTACTACATATACACACATAAATAATGTTAATCTGAACGGAGAAGTAATGACGTGAAAAAACAGAATTTTTAATTGTATTCATAACTGATGAATTAACCTTTAAAGCATTGCGCGAGCCAAGTTGGGAAACGCTATAAAAAAACACTGTCAGAAGGAGCACGCTTGACTTAGTGAAGAACAAAAAGGATAGAGCTCATAGAGAGTCATCGCGCACTGCCCCCTTATGCTTGGTTCCTTTAATCATACTTGGATCTGCTCCCGAGCTCGTAGCGCCCACACGAACTGCTGTGAACCTGGTCGTTGGTTAGGTAAGCATGGCTTACGCCATACTTGCCTGTGCGTCCGCATGGTCGTAGCATCAGGATAGGCCCCGTAAATGTCGCTGTGGCTTCATTCCCTATTCACTGAAACACTTGTAGGCATAGCGCGTACCAAGTAGGGCGCCCGCTGAGAAGCTGGTGAACGGCGAAAAATGAATAATAATTAATTTTGCGCAGGCTGCACTTATCGAGGAATTCACATGGCCTGCCGTCGTGCCGACAAAGCTCTTTTGCAGGAGGAGGCAGCTGCTCTTGGTTCAGGTCGTTCATGGGCATTCATGTCCTGCATAGTGGCTTCATAAGAAAGTGCATGTCGGAGGCATATTTGATTGAGCTTGGTGCCCATCCGGACTTTACTTTTTTTTTTATTCGAAAAGTGTGCCATAAGGCATAAGCTGAAAAAAAGGGGAAGGAATGCGGGAGATTGAACGTTAAAAGAAGGAGTGAAGACCCGTTGCGCTGAGGTAGTCGCAGAGGTTTCTGATGATACGATGGTTCATAGTCCATTTCACATAGTCATGTTCGCGGTTCTACCGCAGGCCCACCTCCCTGAGGAGCCGTTTTCTGATAGCAGCCGTCGCTGGACATGTCCACAACAAGTGCCGCACATCACAAATGTCCGGTGCAGCACTACAGTGGGGGCCTTTATGCATCATACTGTTGGCGTCCCGTCTGACAAATGCAATTCATGGAAGTAGTGCCGCGTTCCTACTTCACCTGTATCTGCTTGTCATGTTTATGGGGTTGCAGAACTCTAGTTTCTTTTTTATCACGCATATGCATGCTTGATCGCGGTGCGTGATGCTAGGTTTTTTCAAATGCAATAGGACAGACCACCGTCATCTTACGTGCCGCAATGAAGAGGAAAACAAAAAGCCCCTTGGGGCCTTAGGAACTTGGAGTGTGCTCCAAATTAAGGCCTAATTTTAGGTATCAGGGCAGACAGCGTATAGTTAAGGACTTTCGTTTCCGGGTTTCGTGTTCTTGCAGAATTAGGGAGGTAAAAATCGGGCGATATTTTAGCTGAAATTCGGGTGCAAATCGGATTATTTAGCACATATACTCATAATTTGAGTTTATTCGGGGTCTTCCTTTTTTTAAAGCAAAACACGGTTTACTATAGGCGCTAGTTTTTGTGCGGGGCACAAAGGGGCGTATTTTTTGCTCAGTATTTGACAAACAGCATGGAATCGACAGCTTGCGCAGACAAAAAAACTGTACACGAAATTGTGTCATTTCTCATCTATTAGACTCATTTCGTCGCGTAAACCGTCTATATAGGTCTACTTAGCACATCACGTGCATGCAATACCTGCCTGCCTTGTGCACTGCGAAAGAAGTCCTCAAACATCACAGAGGCTATTCTAAACGGTCAAGAACCCTGGAGCAGGGCCTTCTTAGCGTGGATAGCGCTTGATACGGGGTGCTGAACAAATGCTGTGCTTCGGCGTCTCGCTACTAAAAGTAACTTTACGAAAATAACTTCAAATTAATTAACGTCAAGAATATCAAGCGTTAAGAGAGGTTTAAAACCACCGGTTGAAAGAACACTCCTCTGAAATAAGCACAGATTATCTGCCAATATTCGTGCGGTGTCCATCTTTTTTCAGGCAAACGTACGTTTTCGGCGCCCTTTCATATATGCGAATATCTTAACGAGCCCCTCCTTCTCTTTCCTTTGTGTGTACTCTAAAAGATACATTTTCGGAGTGAAATCAGGTTTAACCCGATATATAATAAATATGTACGGGGTGCGAGAATCTGGTAGAATTGGGTTTTACCTGAAACTCAAGGGTTATACGTATATTTAACAAAGAAACAAAAAGCACTGAGTGGTAAAAAGATTTGAAGATGAGGTTTTAGGGTAACCAAATCGGGCTTCAAGAACTGATCAGCTCCTGTAAGAAATTTAAACATAGTGAAACAATTCAGTTGTGTGTGTTTTCGACGGCTGCTTATAGCAGGCGTTGACGATGTTTCATGTCACGTACGATCGGAAAGAGAAAAGAACCATTTCGCTTGACATAGTGTCGTCTTCATTCGTGAGCGCAGTGGTAAGATAACTACCATGTTATTGTGGACAGCCAGGAATTTTAGGAAGCCCAGGGATGCGGGAGCGACGCAAGCAGAATGCCGCCTTGATGGACAATGCATGCACTAGTCGTGTTTTTTTTTTTGCAATGCCTCAGTTAATTCAATCTCGGCCAGATCAGCCGGTTTCGGCAAATCAAGCCAAGTCTTGTAGCCCTGTATTCCTCTCTCTCATGTACGCTAACATTCTTGCCCGCTCCGGCAGTGCTGGGTCCCAGGCAGGAGAGCGCCCTACCTTCTTGACTTGTCTAGGTGGCATTGCCTATAGCCGGTGGAATACCGAACAAAATGACGGAACAATTTTTCTGTTTTTTTTTCTTCACGAGTCGCCGCTTTATAAACGAGCATTCACCTCTCTTGCCAGCAGCTCGCGCTATGACGTAAGCCACCGCACCCCCTTAGTGGCGCCCCATGCAGACAAGTAAACGAACCGAGGCATCTAAACGCGTGCCACGGAAGCGGCTGGCACTAAAACAAGGGCAGAATCGGTTCCCGACGTTTCTCAAAACGGGCAATGGCTGTTGTATTTTATAAATAGGCCTACACGAAAGGTCGAATGCAACTTCTTGCTTATGAGCGGCACATACACTGTGTTGTGCCCTGGACCGCCTCGATCCTCGCCCATTAACAGAGCAAAAGATCCTCGGTCCGTGGCCACAGCAGCCGACTGCCCTCAAGGCATACAAGGCACTCTTTGCCTACTTGAGAGCGACTGGATTGAGTGACAGATTGTGACAACGTTGTGCATGTGTGTGTGTTATGCCTTTTTTCCTTTCCCTCTTCCTCCTGTTAGTCCCCTAATCCCTCTTCCCCAGTGCAGGGTAGCCAATCAGAACCCCTTTCTGGTTAACATCCCTGCCTTTCCCTCTTCCTCTCTATCTATCTATCTATCTATCTATCTATCTATCTATCTATCTATCTATCTATCTATCTATCTATCTATCTATCTATCTATCTATCTATCTATCTATCTATCTATCTATCTATCTATCTATCTATCTATCTATCTATCTATCTATCTATCTATCTATCTATCTATCTATCTATCTATCTATCTATCTATCTATCTATCTATCTATCTATCTATCTATCTATCTATCTATCTATCTATCTATCTATCTATCTATCTATCTATCTATCTATCTATCTATCTATCTATCTATCTATCTATCTATCTATCTATCTATCTATCTATCTATCTATCTATCTATCTATCTATCTATCTATCTATCTATCTATCTATCTATCTATCTATCTATCTATCTATCTATCTATCTATCTATCTATCTATCTATCTATCTATCTATCTATCTATCTATCTATCTATCTATCTATCTATCTATCTATCTATCTATCTATCTATCTATCTATCTATCTATCTATCTATCTATCTATCTATCTATCTATCTATCTATCTATCTATCTATCTATCTATCTATCTATCTATCTATCTATCTATCTATCTATCTATCTATCTATCTATCTATCTATCTATCTATCTATCTATCTATCTATCTATCTATCTATCTATCTATCTATCTATCTATCTATCTATCTATCTATCTATCTATCTATCTATCTATCTATCTATCTATCTATCTATCTATCTATCTATCTATCTATCTATCTATCTATCTATCTATCTATCTATCTATCTATCTATCTATCTATCTATCTATCTATCTATCTATCTATCTATCTATCTATCTATCTATCTATCTATCTATCTATCTATCTATCTATCTATCTATCTATCTATCTATCTATCTATCTATCTATCTATCTATCTATCTATCTATCTATCTATCTATCTATCTATCTATCTATCTATCTATCTATCTATCTATCTATCTATCTATCTATCTATCTATCTATCTATCTATCTATCTATCTATCTATCTATCTATCTATCTATCTATCTATCTATCTATCTATCTATCTATCTATCTATCTATCTATCTATCTATCTATCTATCTATCTATCTATCTATCTATCTATCTATCTATCTATCTATCTATCTATCTATCTATCTATCTATCTATCTATCTATCTATCTATCTATCTATCTATCTATCTATCTATCTATCTATCTATCTATCTATCTATCTATCTATCTATCTATCTATCTATCTATCTATCTATCTATCTATCTATCTATCTATCTATCTATCTATCTATCTATCTATCTATCTATCTATCTATCTATCTATCTATCTATCTATCTATCTATCTATCTATCTATCTATCTATCTATCTATCTATCTATCTATCTATCTATCTATCTATCTATCTATCTATCTATCTATCTATCTATCTATCTATCTATCTATCTATCTATCTATCTATCTATCTATCTATCTATCTATCTATCTATCTATCTATCTATCTATCTATCTATCTATCTATCTATCTATCTATCTATCTATCTATCTATCTATCTATCTATCTATCTATCTATCTATCTATCTATCTATCTATCTATCTATCTATCTATCTATCTATCTATCTATCTATCTATCTATCTATCTATCTATCTATATATCTATCTATCTATCTATCTATCTATCTATCTATCTATCTATCTATCTATCTATCTATCTATCTATCTATCTATCTATCTATCTATCTATCTATCTATCTATCTATCTATCTATCTATCTATCTATCTATCTATCTATCTATCTATCTATCTATCTATCTATCTATCTATCTATCTATCTATCTATCTATCTATCTATCTATCTATCTATCTATCTATCTATCTATCTATCTATCTATCTATCTATCTATCTATCTATCTATCTATCTATCTATCTATCTATCTATCTATCTGTCTGTCTGTCTGTCTGTCTGTCTGTCTGTCTGTCGGTCTGTCTGTCTGTCTGTCTATCTATCTATCTATCTATCTATCTATCTATCTATCTATCTATCTATCTATCTATCTATCTATCTATCTATCTATCTATCTATCTATCTATGAGCGGAAAATTTCAGGAAGAGTCAAGAGACAAAAATAAATTAAAATAAACGGTTTATTTATCGCAAGCGGTATTCTGTGCTCGCGCTTTCAAATGTTACAGTCTATATTACGCAACGCCTAATGTTTGCTGGTGGCATTTCACAGCGTGATTATTCCATGGTGAGGAAGGCTTCGAACCAGCCATCTCGTTATTATAATGTCGCCGCACCAGTCGCTACCCATAGGAGCCGAGAAATCTTCGCCATCGGGCGCTCCTTTTTTCAACCCACGATCAAGCGCTTTTCTGCTTTTCAGTGAGTGTTTTGCCGGTTTGTGTAGCGTCTGAAAAAAAAAACACGAAACAAATGATCATGAAGCATGAAGTGCGCACTGTTCTCTGCGTAAAGCTGAGCATCTAGGCGCGCCACCTCGGTAAATGGATAGTGAAATGACTTGGAGACGCTCGCAGAGTAGGAATAATGCACTCGAAAAAAATCGGCTCATCCCCATAGAGCAGCTGTTGCGAGAAGAAAGCGTTGAAACGTATGGTTGCCTTTGACGTCAGCTATTCCAGCTACGACGATTTCTTCAGGCATAATGTAGTAGGCGCCGTTTTTGCTGCTCGAACGTTTGGCGCTGTTTACGAGAGAAGTCGAACATCTTGCATTTTTGGACAACTAGAGTTCCCTGGAAGCTTGCCTGGAGACTTGTACAGAAATGTAGTTTCGATCCTGTAGCGCGCTCATGCCCAAATTGTTGCCGCGAAGCTGCTGACATTTTCAGTCGGCTAAGCAGTTTTGCAAGTGCTGCTCGAGATCCGCTGCTGAAAGGATTCTATTCCTTACTGTTTATCATGAAGTATAATACAAGGCAAACCAAAAGCAAGGCCCATTCACCGCTAAAGGGAGTCATTTGCCTGATTTCCCCACAACCTGGCCATAAAGCCGCTTGTTGGCACAGAAAATGGCGCAACGCCAGACATCCAGGTTAGAAGACGAAGTCTCCAGAAATGATGTTCTGTTGCAAGACGTTGCCTTGCCGCAGACTCACGCAGTAAAATAAGTTTTCGCGCGCTGAAAAACGCAGGAATCAGCATGGGTTGCCTCCGCTGCAGGCAAATAGGGGTCCTCGACCGTGTGCCGTTGGGGCCTGCCCTCTGCACCTGTCGCAGTTTTTCGTCCCATGAGGCAGAAGGAAAAAAAATGTGGAACGTTCAAAACACGCAGTTGAAACGTTTCGTGAAACAGACCGAAAGAAAACAACAGTAAGAAAGACTGAAGAAAGGGTGCTTTTTTTGTTGAAAAATTATGCTCTTTGTTGGCTGTTCAATTTCTACATTTTTGGAAAAAGGAAAACCGCTTTTAACCTTCAGATGGCGGTCTCAGTTTAATGAATGTTTTGGGAGACATCTTGGAAGCAACGCAGAGTGTAAATGACGTCAACTGTTTGTGAGCATTACCTCCTTCGAGGTGCGGGGGAGAGTGAAAAAGACCGGGAGGGGGGTAGGGAGGAGAAATTGTTTCGTGCACTCCGCCAATCGCGATGAACTTCTTCAGCTGTGGTCACGCAAATAGGCGACTTTTGTTTACCTGGAAAGACGACTATTCTTCTCATGAAACGGAACATGCAGGGAATCATTTAGCAGCATGTTTTGGCAAATAAACTAAGAACAAGAAGACTTATGAGGTTTTGCTCGGAGAAAAAAAAATTCCTTGATGTTTAAAGGTCACGACCCTTTGCACATTCACTTACTCTGACAACTAACTTCTTGATGCACAAGCTGCAGATGTTGGAGGGTTGTGAAGTGAACTGTGGAGAGAAAAGACAGTATTAAGAGACAAGGTGGTAAATCCTTCATGCGATCAATACTCTTGGCACTATTTGCGATAGCTTTTGCAATACTCTTATCATTTAGAAGGCTTGAAGATAGATCTTTAGAAAGTTATTAACGCACCTGTGACGGTATTTAATTATTTCCAATAGTTTTGTGCCTTTGCTCTGAGTCGAAGCCGAAATTTATATTAAATGCGGCAACGTTACGACACCCCTAGCTGACTCATGACGCCTAAGACAGAAGCCAAGAAGGTAGCCACCTTCTTACCACCGATATGAAATGGAGCCCGGTTTCTCATATTAAAAACAGGGTGGATGATTGTGTGATGGCCCAAAACAAAGTATGTGTAGTAACACTTTAGGCACCAGTCTTTGAAATGTATGTTTTATGAGAAAAAAATAATAAAAAAGGGCCACATTGCACTTTTCGTAAATACGCTCCTCAGCTCACTGAAGAATAAATATACGTTTCTAGCATGTTCGCAGAGCCTTAAGCTTACGAGAAAGTGCATTTACCCTACGCGTAATTTATCACGCGTAGAGAGCACCTGAAAAACTAGATCAGTATTACACCACTGTAGAATAATTCCTGTGCTGCACGCCATAAGCCCACACAGCGCAAATCTACTGCTACTTATACTGGTACGCTTTCTGCTATGCTTGTATACGCTCTCTAATTCATTATAGTCTCTGAAGGACAGAAAAAAAAACACCGACACAGAAAACCACAGAGAGACATTGTGCGCAAGCCTCTGCGCTTGCAGTGCGACCAAAAACTAGTATTGGAAGGATAAAACTTTCTGGTATATCCTTCACACCACCTGATTTTATATGTCCCGCTATATTCTCCATGATTTAGAGGGAAGAAAAAAGAAATGGTAAGTTCATGTTTTCTTAGTGCTCTGAGCTGCCGATGTATGTATGATTGGTTTACAATGTGAAGACGCCAAAACGCTATGCCACTCTTAGTAGTCTTAGAATGGGCGCAGATGTATTCACGAAGTGGCTTTTACGATGTTGACGAATGCTTACACCATATGTGACACAGGTGAAAGTGTAATCTTGTTTTCGAACAGTACAGTCAAGTTTCTTTTACCAGTTCTGGAATGATTTCGCTGGACGAGATGTAAAATGCGTTTCGTGTGTTTCCGTCTGGAATCTCATTACAATACACCTCTTCACTTTTTCCGGCGCCACTCACGATTACTGTGTAAAAAAAAAGAAGATATTTCCTCATAGACGCTCCAAGAGGTCTGAAAGAAATCAAGCAAATTGTTTTGCAACGAGAAATTTCCAGGGGCCGTATACTGTAACTATCCATGTCCTTACCACTCCATTTAGACCTCTTCTATTGCTCGCAGCTGCCGTTGCCACAGAGCGTTAGAGCAGACGTTACGTTTCTCGTGACAGAAACGTGCTCATGATGGCATCTGCTTGCATTAACGCGTCTCGAGCACATGTCACTCGGGCGGACCGGCACCAACACCCACGAGGGACGGAGCACAGCGACGCGCTTGACACGCCTGACGAGGTTTGTCGCTGCTAGTCCAGCATCTGCAAAGAATCTGAGCACCGTCTGTGCGACGAATTGGCGCAGCGTGGTCCGCGTGGCTCAGCCCGGACTGGATGGGGGGCAAGATGCTGGCTAGCGGCGACTCCGCAATTAGACCGGCCGTGTCTGTGATTAGCCGTTTGCTTTCCTACCGGCGACTGCGGTCGTCGCATTGACGTCACGGCCAAATGACACAGAAAATGGCACGAATCGCTACACAATTCGACCCCAGCGTTCATTTTCTGCAGGTATGCACACATCGTGTATAGGGTGTCACAGTGGCCGCAGAACTGTGAAGTACGTATGCCGGCATAATATAATGATCCTTTTCATTATTTTTTATTTTATTCTTATCACCTGCAGCCAACTAGCCGATTAGGATGATAATGGGGGCGCGGCGACCCTTGAACCAGTGGTGAGGTGCCAGAGAGAATAGACTGAAAATAGATTTTTATGTCGACGCCTCCTGTATTACAAATGTCCGTCATATCACCCGGAAATGGCGACTCAAGCCATCAAGCACTATCGTGCCCCTCTGTTGTCCTTGCCCCCACAACAGCTTTTCTGTCGATCCCACCATACGCTGGGCACGTAGGGTTCTGCTCGTCGCGAAGGCTATGGGAAGGCCGCGGCACAGCTGGAGCGTGCTACACCCGGTATAACCAGTGAGCGAGGCGTCCACGCCAATCTTCAGTGCTCCCATTGGAGAGCGAATAATCTTACAGGCAGTCGCCGAGCTGCGCCGCGGCCTGAGTGGTGTAATGCAGTGGCCCGCCGGTGCTCCCAATGTCGCGGATGACCGGAGAACAAGGCTACGCGATGCTCCCATTGAAAAGCGGGTAAATTGACAGACAGTAATAATACAGGATGCGCTGGTTATGTTATTACGGTCATGCTTTGGGCGAATGAAGGTCCCAGGAACGGTTACTAAGTTTTGGCGGGCAGGTTAATCATGCAGGATACTCTCAAGTGATTTCTGGAAAAATCCTGAATGCACCAGTTTAGCTTCGGTGGATTGAAAGTTTATGGCAAGTAGTCTATGTGGTAGTCTATGTGTGTGTAGCATGTATTAGCGCCACGCTTAGGTTCGCGTGGCTTCCTCGTCTCCCCCTCCCCCTCCCCCAAAGACGTGTGCCCTCGAGTTGGCTCCTATTTATTTAATAATATATTTATTTATTAGATACTGCCAACTACCTCTTGGCAGTCCATGCAGAAGTGAACAAGTACAAAGCCGGCCCTGAAAGTCAAAACAACAAAAACTTCAGTTACAAGGAACCAGGAGAAAATGCTTAGAAATACAGACTATTGAGTCGGTAAAGGCAGCTTATACAAAATTACAATAAGGCGGGCACTTACGTCATGAAAAGAAGGAAAAAGAAGCACCGCACTAATGTAATGTTCAAAAACAGGAAACTAGTGACTCTAAATCTAACGCGCTTCATTGTAAATCACAAGGGTAGAAACTTGGGCGAGTCGGTAACGGTGATCCATGGAAAGTGAGAGTAGCGCAAAACGGGACAAAGGGACAGAGAAAGACAGACACAACACAGGCGCTAACTTCCGACTGAAAGAAACCAGGGCGGCCAAGACGAACGTAATCCGTGAGGGGAAACAGGCGCATGCGCCCAGAAAGATAATGAAAGACAGGTGAATGAGGATCTACGGATGTGCACGATTCAGCGTTTCTTTAAGAAGGCCAGACGTCGTCGGAAATGCCAACCGACAACGAGATTCGCTTTCTTGATATCCGTTTTAAATTCCTGGACAACCACCTGTGTTGGAGCTATGCACCTCGGGCAAACAAACCTCTACTCCCCTATATATCTGCCCATTCTAAACTCGTTAAAAGGGGCATTATTAATTTATGCTTGAAGAATGCTCTGGAAAAGTCATGCCCCCACCTAATCAGCGAGAGCTTTCACGCTCAACTCGCAAGGTTCCATCAAGCAGGCTACCCAGCTGATATTTGTGTTTCTGTCGCCGAAGGCATACTAAAGAAGAAGCGCCAGGAAGGTCAACTGCCGTCCGTGCCTTCAGAAAGAAAAAAAGACAAAATTGCCGTTATTCCTTACATTCATTGCCTGTCCCACAACCTCAAGAAAATTGGGACAAAAGCTAATGTTCGTGTCGTTTTTTCTGCCCCTGAAAAACTAAGTGCGCTTTCCAAAAAAACTTTGCCCGCTGATAAACGTCCCCAAAAGCTGCAGTGCACCATTAACCACAGAAAGAAATTCGTGAAATGTACTGAAGGCATTGTTTATGACATCCCTCTCTCTTGCGGTAAGCGGTATGTTGGTCAGTCAGGTCGGTGCTTGAATGAGAGACTTCGCGAACACAAAAATAACTTGAGAACTTTTACTGGCAGTAATCTGGCTTTACACTGCAAGGAGTGTGGTTGTGTGCCATTTCTGGACAAGTGCTCGATCGTTGCCAGACACCGGGATCAGTTAACGCGAGAGATTATTGAAGCAGCTCGTATCGCTGCCTTGGACGATAAATGTGTAAGCAAGCCGTCTATCTCCCTGTCCAAAAGAGAGCTGGCCTTCTTAAAGAAACGCTGAATCGTGCACATCCGTAGATCCTCATTCACCTGTCTTTCATTATCTTTCTGGGCGCATGCGCCTGTTTCCCCTCACGGATTACGTTCGTCTTGGCCGCCCTGGTTTCTTTCAGTCGGAAGTTAGCGCCTGTGTTGTGTCTGTCTTTCTCTGTCCCTTTGTCCCGTTTTGCGCTACTCTCACTTTCCATGGTTCATTGTAAAGGTTGCACGGCCGACACAAAGGATTCGACCGAGGACATATTAGTGACTTCTTGCGTCAGAGCATTCCACTCTGCTACTGTTTGGGGAAAAACGAGAAGAGATAAGCCGTAGTTTTAGTCTGTGCATGGCATCACAATTGTTTTGCTGTGCTTGCCTCTGGTCTCTCTTGTTTTATTAAAATTGATGTAGAGGTCGGAATCCATTTTTGTTGGATTATTGACGATATTAAACGAAGTTTGTAAGGGATGTGGTCTGCGCCGAAATTGCAGCGATTGAAGGCCAGATCTTATTCTGAGATCAGTGAACGAGGCTTGTCTACTATAAATATTATGAACAAATCTAAGGGCTTTCGTTGCACGCTGTCAATGTTATTGATCTCGGTCTTTTTGTGGGGATTCCACACAGCAGCATTGTATTATTTTCCGGTGTTGCAGCAGCGTCATTTAAGGACACTGTTGCCATCCGGTCATGGCTGTCACAGCCAGTAGAAAACGCGCATTTTTTTCCCAGCATGTTTATTGTCGCAAATAAGCATGCGCTCCGCTCGCCGTTCTATTTAGACTCCGATGTCTTCGGCTATATTGGCTTTGCAGCTAACGTAGTAAGCGAAGTATTTTGAAAGCCGAGTGCGCGGTACGGATCATTCAACGCCTGTTTCCAAAAAGCTAACAAACATCCGTTTTTTTTTTAATAAAGTGTCAAATCAAGAACAGAAGAGAACCTCTCCTTCTATTGAAAATTCTCCCCTGATTTCCCCGCGGCCAATTCTATTCCCGAAGACATCGTTTTGTTTATTTCTTCACTCGCATTTAAAAGCTGACAGCCGTTGTCTTCTTCTCCAGTCGACGTGCGGGGTCATTCGCAAGAAGACTTAAAATGCCTCGTGGGCATTCATATTTTTCTTTGTAAAATATGAACCAAGGCAGCAGACATAAAACATAAAATTTGCAGTGCATATTTTGGAAGTGCACCAACATGAAGCCTGATGCGGTGCTCAGCGTGTAAATTCACAGCATGGTGGCGAAACAGCGCAATGACACATAGAGAAAGAAAACAAAAGACGTAACACAAACTTTACAATGTACACTTCAGTTTTACTATGACAATTTGTGTTGAAAAAATACCGCTCGCTGTCAATCACCAGGAGTCATCGAATGAACACTCTAAGTATTGTGCGATCATGTGGAAATTTTCAGAAAGCTGCACTAATGAGAGAAACCTAAAACAAAATGACATCCCAAGGCTTCTAGGGTATACGGTAACATATAATGCATGGTTCAGATTTGTGAGAACTTAGTAGTAGTATTTATTACGCTCTTTAAATAACGTAAGAAAGCGCCTAAGTTACAATATGAACAGAGAGACATTCGTATAGAATAGAAAAAATATTAGCTGGGAATAACAAAATCCCACAAAAGCTGCGAATTTACAATGTACGTAACTGTGCACATAGCGTATAACATAACTGACAATATTTTGCTAAAGATGCAGAAAAAGAGCATCTCCATTTCAAGATAGTCTCTCCTGAGAGTTCACTTTCTGTTCATTTTCAGCATTCTTGAAAAAAAAGAATTGAGTATTTGAATGTTGTAAGGTATTGTTAAGTAAATATTGAAAGTAAAGGTCTGTTCTCCGGCTGTGTAGCAAAATCGTTCTTTTAAAGTTTTTCCGTCGCTTGCACTGAGCAGTTAAGACTGTCATAGAAAACCAATGGAGAACGTTTCGGACGATAGCAGAAACGTTAATATAAAAAATGCAAGTCTATCGATGGGAGGTCTGTGAGCATATTGGTTGTTATAGTGAAGTCTTACTATGTGTAAAAAATTGTTGCTTTCATAAATTATTTCGCGTTGAAAAATGCTTCTGTGCAGAATTCTGGGGTATGATTCAGTTTCACAAAGTTGTCAGTATATAACCATTTCCTTCATCAACAGATGCACTTTCTAAGACCGGGTTCGTTTAGCTGCCTTACTATCACAGTGAGGTGTTCGGGTTTTTTTCTTCTGCGATAAACCAAGTGCAGAAGCATTTGACGCAGTGGTATAAAACTATCAAGCAAAGCTATACTTGTGTCAAAAAATTTTTTTTGCAATGAAAAAAAAAGATGCCGACCTTTTTTTTACTAGGAATTTAAGTAGTGGTAAGTTGATCAAGAAATTAAAGAAAAATTGGTACGCGAAGTCAGAAAAGTCAAGTAAGAACCTTGATGACCTTTAACACAAAGATCATTTGCATAATGCCACTGCTGTTCGGCTCCTGTCGTCGCCTACAGTCATTTCGTTCAAGGCAGAAAAAAAAATCTTGGAGTGACATTCGAAGCCGTAATTGTGTTGGGGCCGAGAACTAGCGCAATCAGCGTGATGAGTCTGCGGCGCGCTCTTTCTTTCGCGAAGAATTCGGGGGTCTTAGACAGTGCGCTCATTTGAAAGAAATGGCTCCAAGACCTGTTGGAAGTATTGTAAACATCGGCGAATAACTTACATGTCGCTTGAAGGCAGCAGGAGTGGCGCATTGCTACTAGGGTTAAATGGAAATTTAAAAATGATGATAATAATGATAGTAATAATAACAACAAAAACAAAAAAATAAGAAAAAAGAAGCAATGTCATTGGGCCCGGAGATTTTAGTGCACTTTGATAAGCTTGAAGATGCCGCATGTGAAGCGCAGCTTTTTTGGTGCCAATCTATCGGAGCCACAGAATTGCCGGGAGGCAACCTAAGTAGAACATGAGTTGCACGTTGCTAGCTTTACAAAGCATAGCCTAAGTCATAAAGAAGAAAAAAAGAAACAGACTTCTTTTCGGGGGACCGGCCGAGAGGTATAGTGCCACGTGCGCGGGAAGCCATTAATATCCCCGGATCGTTAAACGTATCAGAAACAAAGTTGCTGCGAAGAATAGGGTTTCTCCTTCGCTGGCGCTAAACTGGAAGCAGGACAGTAACGACCAACTGGCGCTTCACGTTCGTTCAGTTCCTTTGTGCACTGCTGTATCTGGTGGCCTACACGCTCGCGCCGCGATAATAACGACCCTGAGGCCATGGTTCAAACTTTGTCCAAAATAGATGACGAAAAAACACAACCGCAACATGACATTACCAAGAAATGCACCTTAGCCGGCACCGCGCGTAAGACGTCCGCAGTATCGTCTTCTCGCTGGTCGTGGCAAGCAATGTCTTTCGCAAGAAGGACCGTGCGGATCCTCGCGCCAGGCTCTCTGTGGGTTCACGAATGCGAGAGTTAGTTCACCTGCGCAAGGTATACCTGTTGATGCAACGGTGCAAGAAAGCCAGGTGTGTTGCAAACGAAATAAGCAAGCCTGTATTTTGAACGGATCCTCCCGAAACACTATTTTATCTTTGCATTTGGTTAGAGGAGCAAACAGCCGTCCTTTGATACAGCAGCCGGTGATTGAAACTGTTTGCGAGCTACCAGTCATGACGCCACAAGCGGTAGCTACTATTGTCGCACAGAGAACCTCTAGAGGCATGTAGTGAAAGAATGGACTTCTTTCCACAATCCACAACTCACAATTCAAGACGAATAAATGATAAAACAATTTCTTTTTTCAGGTCGAATATTGCCACTCGAATTGGGCCGACATTTATGCGGAAACAATTCCTTGCAAATCATACGACATTTTTTTAGAACAAATTTGTAAAAATTTCAATGAAATAAAGTCTCGTAGCATAAATAATGTGCCTCCTCAGTTAGAAATTGATGGTCGACATCGCTCTAATTTAGCACTTGCCAATTTATTTCTTGACCATTTCATAATTGTTAATGAAGCTAAATCCGTACTGTGTCCACCATTTTACAGCGAATAATCAAGCTATTTTAGCAATAATATTACTGACTCTTTGTTTCTTAGACCTATGTTTGAGGATGAGATCCTTGCAATGTTAGTCTCGCTTGACAACAGATCAGCCGCTGGCTATTCCCCCCCCCCCCCCCCCCCACCTCATAAGCATATATGCAACGGAATGTTGGAATTCCGGTATTTTTCGTAAGCCATTAAAAATTGCCTGTGTAGTAGTCATACACAAAGGTGGCCAGTCTGATGACCTAAATAATTACCGACCATTATCGGTGCTGCGTCCTTTTTTCGAAAATAACAGAACAGGTACTGTATACAAGGCTCATCATCTTTTTTTCAGCTGGACACATTACTTCTGAGCAACAATATGGGTTTCAACACTCCCAAGACAGGTAAGACTATATTATACACGGACGATACAAAGGTATTCTCTTCTGGTAGCAACCTACAAGAACAAGAGACTGCTGCTGAGCTTGGTTGCATGAACTGAATCAATATGTTTATTTGAACCAGTTGGAACCTAATGCCAAAAAGCAAAGTTCATGCTTTTTCACGCAATGAATAAGCTGATTACAACTTAAATCTCTTTTACGGTGGCTTTCCATTGCAAATTGTAGACAGTCACTCTCTTCTTGGTGTTGCTTTTCAGTCCAGCTTGAGCTGGTCGCGTACGTATACAGAACGTACGCGTGAAGATAGCTCACTGCATTGGTTTGTTGCATAAAGCGCAACGTTTCTTACCCTAGTGGCTAAAATTCAAATTTGCTTTTGAATCGTTCACTCTCTTCTGAGGTATTGCGCATTAGTATGGGGCACCAGTAACCGCACTGACACAGACAGGCTGTCTAGGTTGCAAAGGAGGGCAGTTCAAGCACTTCAGCCTCCGCAGGAGGGCACGACTGCCACGGCATTCATGCATAGACATAACTATCTAATACTCAACAACTTCTGCAGGCTTAAATTTGCCGTGTACATGTTTCACACAGTTAAAACGAATAAAATAATTTTATGGCTCAATATTACAGCAGAAATACAGGTAATTACTTGCGTACAACACTTCCTTTGTTACTGACATTCCACGGAGTATTTACGCTAAACAAAAGACTGACCATTAAATCGTGCTCCTATGTTAACAATATCGAAGCGTAATTTAAGCTACAGAGAGTGCTTCCACAGCTGAAAACTTTAAATATTAAATTCCGGCTTTTTTCTGTTCACTGCGCGGTAACACTGCACATGATTAAGTTGACATCTGTGCCTTTTTTGTTTGTAAAATAATTTATATATCTTGTAGTTTTAGGGAGAATAAGTTTATTGCATACATTAGTTTGAACGAGCCGAAAGTTACTTGCCCTCTTGTTGTTGCATTTTCACTTGTATTTGTCCAGAAACAATAATCTGCTTGTCAACTTCATTTTGTGTAACAGCTCCTACTTTGTCTTCTTAGTCTGCCGTTTTTGTGTTGTATATTATGTCCCCAATTTTGAACTGCATTTTTGTATATACATATTCATTTTTTATGAGCCGAAACTCATTTTTTCTTCCATGTATGCCGTATTTTATTGATGTGCTCCGTATACAATTATTTTACGTATGCTAGTTGTAAATTCTTATTATGTTCATTCTACTCAAAGCATACATTATATATTGTACGTGTTGCTACATTACTGCTGCTGTGCCCTGCGGGGTTAGGGCCTTGCCAAGGGGCCTATGTCCACCTTTAGTCCTGCCTCGCAGGCAAAACCTGTGTATCACCAAACAAACAATAGATAAAAAATGGTAGGGTTTTAACGTAGCTAAACCGAGTAGAAGTGCGAAAACATGTGTTTAGCCTAGTTGGCTCATGGTGTTGCTTTGCTGGGTCGTCGGCACGTCTGACCCGACGGTATTAGACTTAAGGTTAAGCTCTGACCGAGGTTAAATTGATCCATCTATTCGAGCCGTAGATGGAAGTTGATGAAGACGGCGATGTGCAATGCATAGCGCGCGAGTTTGTTGCAGTTTAGTTTAGTTTAGTGTGTTGCAGGTAGTTCCTTCGTGCAGTGGACAGCGAATGTGATCTGTTCGCGCCGCCGGGGGTTGGAAACCCAGCCGTGGCAATATTTATTTTGATTCTGCATGGGATGTTGCTACGCTAGGTTTTGCCAAGGTCAACTTTAAGGCCTAGCTTCACAGAAACTCGGTGAAATGGGTAGACCTCGTGAAGCATTTTCTAACATCTTTGTGCCTACGTCTTGTGTCTCCATGAGAAAAAATAGGCTGACCCAATCCTTCCATCAAATTAACCTAGGAAGTATTAACTCAAGGATCCAAAGGTAAACTTGAAGGAATAGATGGTGGTACGTGTTAAATTTTTCCGTCGTCTTAGACTACGATAAGATTTCTCACAACGCTCAGAGTGAACGCGCTGGCTGGATATAATTAATAGCGAAACGGTCGTGGTACTATGTGTCTGATCACAAGGTACCTTCCCACTGTCGTGCTGGAAGAGTGCACGCAGTGCACGCGTCGTGTGCGCGCATAGCAGAGGTTTTGCATCATCTGTGATGTCTCGCTCCCATTACCCAACCAGCAGGGCCTACGAGGCCTACGAGCAGGGCCTGCATACGGCTCCATATCCCCTGTATTCGCCGTAATTAAGCGGCAGCAAAATCCGTTGCTCCTCCACGCGAAACTCCGTCTTCTCGTGATTCCCATTTTCCTCCTTGAATACAAGTAATGACATTCCGTGAGACCGAGACAGAGGAACGGCAGTACGAAAAGACGCGGTTGAATGTGGGAGGTAAGGAATGGAGGAAAACAATTCTCTCCTTAGCTGGGTAACGCCACGCAGCGGCCGCAACCGCAATACACGGTGCCCCCGCAAGGCGAGAAAGAGGAGGCAGGCACCGTATTGTTCTTGTCCGATTACCTCAGACAGCCTTTATTTGCCATCCCCTAAATATCCTTCCCGAGCCGAGAAATGCCCCGTCATGGATGCCACGTAGATCTTCATTATTCATGCCTCGTCGGGACTCCCTCCTACTAGATATCACTTACGCGGTAAGCTTGCTTTTCTTAGCCGGAGTAAAGACTCAGGAAATCGTGGAGGCCACACTACAACGCCAGTGTCGTATCAGTCGGCTTCCGCACCGTAAAGGAAAAGAGCGCGGTAAAAATAGGAATGTGATCGGAAGAGAGGCATCAGTACGCGGTTTGGTCGGTTGTTTGCGAATATTCGACGCGCGACACTTTTGAGCTTCACGCCTGCTGCGCGCCCTTCGTGATGTTAGATTTGCACTGGTGGCGTGCCTGCGCTCGTATCGCGTTGTGAAAATCTGCGCGGGCGTAATTATCCCGTATTATGCCTCGAGATTTCTCTTAACATAAAGCAGCTAGTATAATTTCTCTTCTAGTATAATGGACACCCTCCCCTTTTTTCTTAGCTATGTTTTTTCAGCTGAGTGGAAAATGAGCGCAATGTGAGTGCTAAGTCCCCTGTAGCAGTGATCATCAGATGTGGTGCTAATCAGCAGCGGCCAAAGTCGCGCACTATTTTGACTTTTGACTAATATCTATAATTTACATGTGTAATACACCAGGCAAGTACTTGCAATATCTTTTGCCGCATCGAGAATAGTAACCGCCTTCAATATGCAATGCTTGAGTGCTCTTCAGCCGAGTGGGCATCTGTTGCAGTACTGTACTCTCGTCTTGGCGGGTTGTGACCATCGATGCAGCGATTAGTCAATGTTTATCGCTCCAAAGACACCCTGGTCTCTTTCCGTTAAACCAATTGCGTGTCTTCTGTCGTTGATGGCATATCTATCATTCCGAGGGACTTATTGGTAATACCTACGTGTTTATACTAGGTCTTCACAGAACCGAATCGTATTATGTTTGTCATAGCATGTACATTCAATTGCGTAAAGCAACAGCCTTTTTTTTTATTTCGGCTTCACAGTCATATAACGTTGCACAGATCTAATTCCATATTTAAAATACACCGCGGCCATGGGTTCAGAGCGAAGTAGTGTGGCCGTCATGTTTGATTTCCTTGTACGCTACGTGATTGTTTAGAGAAGATGGCTGGCTGCATTATACTTTTCAGTAATTTTCTAGTTCTTGTAAGGCTGCCTGATTACGAATCAGATGCCTTCCGTCCATTATTGAGAACACTGAAATGCCATTTCGCCTTTCAGCGCTTGTGAAGTTGATATGCCCGAGGCAGCTGATCGGCAAGTATAATATTAGGTGCATAGCATGAAAACTGGTTCTTGGGGGTAAAAAAAAAAAGAGATCTGGTTTAAGGCTAATCTGTTTTACGCAGAGTTAAAAACGCACCTCGCTAGAGTTTTCCAACAGAGGTGGTGATTGCATGAAATACGCAGAGGTCAGGTTCATAAGGAGTCTCTTCAAACTTTCCAGAAAGCATTTCAAAATTATGGTCGCTCGTGATCATTCTAAGATCCAGATCGCGCATTTTGTATTCACGATAAAAGATAAATGCTGATCCCAGGCTTCACGAAAACCACTTACACACCGAAAGTCTCTCTTAATCTCATAAGAAGTGTACGAATGCTGTTCCGTTTTTGTTCTCCATTGCGTACCTTCGAAGTCGTGACCACAGTTTAGGCAAAAGCTAGTGACCGAAAATCTACTAAGACCTCGTCTTATTAACGCAGAAACCCTTACCCAAAAAAAGCATAATGGGGAAATGAAAAGAAATGGCTGAGCTTCCCAAGAAGTATGTCGCCTGGCAGCTTTCTCTGAAGTAGTCGAAAGCCAAGGCACAATGCCTCAGTTCACAGTTGCTATATACTATTCCACTTTGATCATCAGAAACGACCGCTTGCACAACCATCAAAGCAGCTGCAGCTGTTGCCAGGTTGCCCGAGGAACAGTTTCGACACAGAGGTTGGTTCCTAGCAAGCAGTAAACAACAACGTCAGGCTTCCTTTTCGCGCATTTCTTTTGTGTTTTATGGCGGATGAAGGAAGGAGAGGAAAAAGGTGAGCTAACGGACTCTTTGTATTGACGTGTCGGTTTCGAACTCAAGCCGGACATTTACCGTCCATGTTATGCTGGATAAAGCACGCAAAAAATTATTCACGTTTTTGCCGAACGGATAAGGTAAGAAAATTCACTAACGCGAAACTTTCTTTCTTGAGGGCGTTGCATTATTCGAAGTGCCGAACATTTTTTGCTACTTTTTTGTTGCGCAGATCGCGTGAAGACGCTAGTGCATACCGATTATTTACGAAGGCACAAAGGCCGGTGTTCTTGACAAGGCGGGAGCATTACAGGTTGCGAAACTGAACCCATTTCTCATAGAAAGACGAAGCTTTGATTAAGTTTACAATGCCTATGAACTTTACCATTTGCAATGTAGTAATTCTGTAGAGATTAGAAAGTTTCTCCTGAAATTCGCAGTAAGTTTTAAATCTAGAATGGTGGATCCTAGTGCATGGAGTGTGCATTTTTTGTGCCATCTCGTAACCACGGAAGTTTCGAGCTCTTGGTAAAGTGCTGTCAGCTTGATAAACTGCTGTCAGCAAAGCGGGTTTAAAATTTTATGAATAAGTATAAAATGCCTTTCCTTCAGTTTTAAAGCTTCTAAAAAATTCCTAATTTACAAGTCTTGAGTTATGAATACATGCCCTCATGTTATGAATAAAGGCGTAGCAACGTCCAAGAAAAGGGACTGCCGTATCTTTGCTGCTTGGAGTTGCGCTACTTTGACGATGTGCAATTGTTCTCCCTTCAACTGAGCGTACATACCTATAGAACACAGAGTGGTGTCTTAAAATCTGGACTGCACGAACACAGCCATAAGGTCCGTGCGTTATGAGGTCCACTGTGGGTGCAGACTCAATTTTGAACGAGCAGCAGTTTAAAGCACGCGATGCTCGATGATGTTAAAGTGAAATCGATTATTTTTTTAGCTCTAGAATGAAGTAAAATGAAGGAACCTGACGAGGCAAAAACATTAATTATGGGTACAAGTCCGTAGTGATTCGTTATTAATCACCAGGAACAACGCAATCTGCACGCCATTTACGACCTTGAAGACGTTTCTTTTCCATCGGCCCATGATAACCTCCTCAAAATGGGTCCAGGTAAAGCCTTCAGCGGCGAGCACAGAAGCTCAAACTATTGTACCCCCGTAAACCATGAAGCCGACAAGCCTCATCGAAAAGAGAAGAACCGGTGTATTTCATAAATACTAACTGTCGAATGAAGGCGTCTGGCAACCGGTGCACGAGTAAAAAGGTCCTTCGTCTCGTGGACTCCTGCTTCAGGCAACGTGACCTCAGTTTGCTTCTGGCGAACAAGGAAGGCGGGCTTGTCATTCTCCACCATTCTATCCCCCCCCCCCCCCCTTTTTTTTTCATGGCGAGAATCTCCGACGCTACTAACAAAAGCTTAAGGCACTCAGATAGAAACCACGCAAAGAAATAGAGGTAGTCTTGAGGCTTCTCAAGGAGTAAAACTTCAAGAGTCCGGAGAAGGGCTTGCGCAGGTGCCGACGAGATGTACTGAGCCTTTTCTTTCCTAGAGACTCTGAAGTCCTGGCTACTTCTCAGGGTCGTGCTTACTAAATATAGCTCGTGAAAGAGAGTGTTTGCGACTTTTTCGAAACGTTCGTTCCACGGCCTGGACCCTGCCTATCCTTTTGTTGTGCAGAGTTCGTTAAGAGTGCTGGAGGACCTCAGCATCGGACTGCCAAGCTCCAACGCAGCTTTCTCAGTGGAAATCACGCAGCTTCAGTAGAGCGCAGGGTCCATTTGCCTTTCCGCACTCGGAGCCATTACGGCACGCTGCGAAACGTCTCGTCAACCGATGCATCAGGTAAACGTGGCAACCGATGCATCAGATAAACTCTCAATTAACTGTGGCGCCATGTAGAAACAGTGACTCAACACGCTCCAACAGAGGGGCGGGAAAGCTTTTTGCCGCGATCATTTAGGAAAGAAATGAGAGCATTAACCTATTTTTTTCTTTTTTAGCGGGAAGAAAAGGCATGAATAAAAATGTAAAAGTTGACAAACACATGAAAAATCCTTTTACAGGGTTAGTTAGTCGACTGAGGGCCCGCCGCAGATAGTTAGGCCTGACAGGTTCAAAATCAACTTATCTAAAGAAAACAACGGCTTATTATTAGTTATGCATTTACATATGGATGAAGTTGGGGCAAAGGAAAACGAGGAAGCTTTCGAGTCAACGAACGAAGTGGTCCGGAGATGGTCCGGAGCATTCTGGCTGGGCACTGCCATGTTGTCGGTGGAATTCACGCAAACCTTGCAATGGCCGCAACGTAAACGCTGAAAAATTGGAACCATTGAGCACTAACGTTAGTTGAAAAACTCCCTGTACCGCAATGGGCATGCCCACTGAGGACACGAATTCTTTTGCGTGCGCTATATTTAACTGTCCTATGAAGGTTTTTCCTTTTAATTTTGCACCAAAGGACGGGCTTTTTGTCACAAGCCATGAATTAACTGAAGTAGAGCAACAATGGCTATTCAAAATAAGTGGGAGATTGCGTGAGAGGCCTTGTTGGAATTTCTAGGACTGCTCTGGTGACGTCTCTTCTACAGGAAAAAAAAAGACACTTTCATTGCTGAGGAGTTCGAAGTTAAAGCTCGTGTATTTCCTCCCGCTACTCCGAATCCAACTCCTGACGTTGCCAGTGACGTCGATGGTTGATTTTTTTTATAAAGTTTTCTACGTTCAGTATTTGTTTCCGCTTCCATCAAACGTTAAATGCGCACTGACGGTAGTGATAAAGTGGCTTAAAGGAGCTGTGAAAGCTGTCTAAAGAGGTGCGCTGTGCCTGAGACGTTAAAGGACGCCGTTTCACGAACATCCTCCAACGAGAATTTTTTTTAAAAACGTTTCATAAAAGCTGAGTAATCTGTTTTCAAAATTTGAATCTTAACGTCTTCGCGCCTTTCTCTTCCTTGTCTCAAAGGTCGGCGCTCCTCCGTCGGCCCCACCGCCGATGCGCGCAGCGGTGGAACTTCCTGCCCGGCCGGAGCAACGCGGCTGGTTGGCCGATGCCATGGTAGCTGCGTGACGTCTACAAGTATCTAATAGCTAACTCTTAACCTAATACGTCGTAGCGTGACATAAAGGGGGCAAACGAGTATGAAAAAGTTGCCAAAAAGACCTCGCGAACTTTCCCTCGCAATTGTGGGTTCCCTGCTGCGTGTAGAAGTGTATTTTTTGTCTCAGGTGTTCATGACGACAAAGTTTAGTGATTGAACCAGTTCAGTTTATGTACTCTCCCCAGAAGATGTTTCAGAACCTTTTTAATGCAGGTGCGTAATTCATTTGCTTTCTCTATCATAAAAAAAAAAGCTCACTGCAGGTCACCGCAGTTTACTTGTAGAAACGGCCGATGCGGCTACACGCGTATTGCATCTCCGGGTATATTATAGCCAATTAGAATTACGTTATCCGTAAAGTCTCGTATTTGTTATGAGGAAAATGTAATTAATTGATTCCGTACAATTTCAATTAGTGCTAAAGCGCGTTTAAGACCAGGACGGAGCTTCTTTGATCTCACCTCCCGTTTCAGATATTTCTGTTTGCAGACAAGGACATTACACAAAAATCCCGTAAAAGAACTGAATTTGCTCAGAGATTGCGTGGCCATTCGCGTGAGGGTTAATGCCTCCGACTTCCTTTGCCGGCATTACAAGTCTCAACTGCAACGTTCAGTGCTGTGAACTTAAGCGCATGCAGATCGCTGAACGCAGCTACCGGATCAGCTGTCCATTCCTGCCGTCAGGAATCACCAAACTTACGCGTAGTTTCTTTCGGGCAAATGCGCGGATAGCCGCTCTTCGTGGAAGGGCCACCGGCATCCGGCCTTATCTTCTGAGAGACGCTCTGATGGGTTTGCGCAAATGCGAAGGACAATGTTGAGCGGGGGTAGACGGCTCTGTTCCTAGCCTTTTCATTGCGAAAGACACAGGAACGAACATACTGGCGGGGACTTCGTGCAGTTGCGCAGCAGTCGTACAAGGCGGCGTCCTGGCAGCCTTTGTGTACTAATCCACATAATCCGAAAATAGTTTGACGCGCACGGCTGCTTTGCCCTGCTGTAGACGTGAGTAGAGCGGCCGGTGCTGTTGTGAGCTTCGCAAGGTGGAAACGGCAGAGATTCCGGCTTCATAGAAAGATGGGGGAGTGCTTTCGGAGCATCGCTAAGGTAGATTTGCGATCGTAGACTTGGCGATTGTAGTACCTAATTGGGATAGGAATCATGTAGAGCTTCTCGCGGCCCTGAGCATTTCATAGCCTCAAAATTACACCTGTTTTTTTTCATTCCATTGAGATTTTGTTTAAAACAGCGAATTATACTAAAATGAGGTCTTTGCAATAGATTGCATGGAGAGGCAGACATTGTGTCCTGAACAGTATGTAGTTAAAACATAAATAAACTATTTTTAACTAAATAACTTTTTAATTTTTGAATACAGGGCATAATATTGTATTGCAGATTTGTAGGCCGGCAGCATCGAAGGTGAAACAAGTTTTTAAAATTTATAAATAGATATTGTGGTTCGAAATACCGACAGTAGAACTTTGCGCGCTAAACGAGCCGATAGGGAAACTTTTGCGCGCCATGCGCCGGAAGTAGTATAGTCCAGCTTTACGTCAGGGAAATTTAGAAGGCTGAAAAGGAAACCTGCGTTCACTGGGCGTCGTGCAAGCCGGCCGGTGCCTTGACTTTGCTGCGCCACAGGCAATTCAAGAACGTAAGCTTGGTGCTTGGTGATGCCGGAGTAGACAATAAGTACAACAATCTTCGTCAAGAACCTCACGAAGTCAGCCTCCTTGCTTCGTGTTTCACGCCTGCAGCTTTGCTGCATCAGCATATGACATCGAAGCACCCTTCTGTCTGACCCAGGTTGGCGCCTACAATTGTACATTTAAAAGCGGTTGTCGTGGTATCCTGGTTATGTCTTGCAGTGCACCCGTATTGCATGAGATGTGTACCTAATATACCACTTGCTTTTGTGTAGAAATGTCGAGCTGAATGGTGGCCATGGCACAGACATAGACAGTGTGAGCACTGAGGGCTTGATGAAGGAGCTAATTTTAGGACAGCAAAAACTGATGAAAGAAATTACGGCATTAACGATAGAAAACGCCAACATGGAACAAAAATTTGTGTGAATACATTCATGAGCTCGATCTTTAAAAAGATCAATCAGCTCACGTTGAAAACTTTGAAAGAATTGTCACCTTTCTTCGCTAAAAAGTTATTGAATCCGAGGACAGAAGTAGGCGTTCTAACTTGGTTCTATTTGAAAAACAAGAAGATTCCTATGAAACAGAGTCCATCTTTAAAAAGAAAGTTATTTCTGAGGTATTTCAAGATACGCTTGATGTGGCGTGCAACTCAATCGCCAGAATCTACCGCATCGGCAAACCTCGAAAAGAGGTACCGGCTTTATTGTTCTTTTAGGACTATAATGAAAAGCAAAAAGTAACGCGAAAGGATCGTAAGCTTAAAAGGACCGAAATTTCTGCCCAAAATGACCATTCACGTGACACACATCGAATAAAAAAAGCTTTTATTGGACAGCACCAAAAACGGTTGAGATCAAGAGAAGAAACTCATTCTGCTGCACTATAAAATAAAAATGATTGGGCAGGTTTTAAGTGAGATCAGGCCAACAATTTCAGATTCAAGACACATAATTACCGGAGTAAAGAATGAGTCAATTCAGCGAACACAGCGTGGTAAATAAGAGCGACCGTCTTAGTTCTAGGGTGTCACCCAAATATCACCGTATTCACTGACACTTGGTTGCGCGAGGAAATTGACGATGAGGATGTTTTCCCTGCTATTTACCAGGTGTCCCAAAGCGACTCAGGCTATGAGGGACGCCGTTGTAAAGGGCTCCGGAAATTTCGACCACGTGGGGTTCTTTGCCGTGCACTGACATCGCACAGTACACGGGCCTCTAGAATTTTGCCTCCATCGAAATTCGACCACCGCGGCCGCGGTTATCAAACCCACGTCGTTCGGGTCAGCAGCCGAGTGACATAACCACTGAGCCACCGCGGCGACGCCCCAAAAGAGGTGATGTTGCTGTATTAATAAACGAAACAAGGTATCGGTGCTTCATTGCTACCTCAAATAGGAAACCATGAAAGCGTTGCAATGAAATTACCCTCCTAGGAACGGTCGTTTGAACTAATAGCAATTTACAGAGCACCTGATTCCATACCGCAGTTTTTGCTTGAACTATCCGATTTCATAAATGTTTTCATCATGACAAAACTTCATAACTTGGTGACTTCAACCTACCGTCAACAAACTGGGACAATAATTTTTAGAACCCCGATCATGCTGCCCACGAAGAGCCCGTGTTTACTGTTAGGCTGAGGCATGACTAGCAGAAAGTAGTCAGGCAGCCAACACATGTACACGGTACTCATCATCATCATTTTCCGCCTGTCTACGTCCACTGCAGGATAAAGAAAGACTGTCCCATACCTCTCCAACTAACCCTGTCCTGTGCCAATTGTGGCCACGCATCCCTATGCTTACCTTCTTTTGGTGTCCAGTCTGTTACCCTTAACGACGATTGGTTACCTCGCCTTCGCTTTACGCGCCCTGCCCAAGCCCATTTCTTCCTCTTGATTTCGACTAGGATATCACTAACACGCGTTTGCTCCCTGACCCACTCTGCCCTCTTGTCTTTTAACGTTGCACCTAACATTTTCCTTTCCATTGCTCGCTGTGTTGTCCTCAATTTCGAACCCTTTCCGTTAGCCTCAACGTTTCTGCCCCGTAGGTGAGTACCGGTAAGATACAGCTGTTGTACAGGTTGTTCAACCTAAGACTACATAATTTTTTAAAAATAGGCTTTTTGAGTTGGAAGAGCGCCTTTTTACGGCATGGCATTGTCAGCGGCGTAGTACATCAGAATACAGCTATGACGTGGTAATTAGCAGTCTGGTTAAATATTATTGAATAGTTAATTGTTAACTACTAGTCTTAGGCTTCTTAATTAATAAAACGCGTGCAGCCCGCCTTAAATATTATCTATATCAATTTTTAAAATTTCGAAAACGTGGTTGGCCTTGGCGCTGTGTTCCAGCAAATTCTGGCAACATCGCGCCGAAATACATGCGCTTTAGAGAAGCTTGCGGGCAAAGCAACCTCTGCAGTACACGTAACTCGCCGAAATAGCCGTAAAAGTTTAATTTAATTACTTATCATAGAGACCAGGTCTTACTCATGCAGTGCTAACCTGAATAATATACTTGATTGGTGTAACCAGTGGGCATAAAACTTAATGCTCAGAAAACTGTATTTATGAAATTAATCATTGAAAAGAACAGTCCATTGTGCCCTTACGCTCTTCCAACATTTCCGCTTTCTGAGCTAACTGAATATAAATACCTTTGCATGACCATAACCAACAATGTAAATTGGAATACGGATATCAGTAACGCATGCGCATGAGGTTTTCGTAAGCTTTGTGTCTACAGCGCGAACTGAAATATCAGCCTGCAGACTTGAAATTTTTAGCTTGTTGATCGTTACTCAGACCTAAGTAAGATTACGCATGCGTTGTCTGGGACCCGTTTACAAAAACTAGCATTTAAACGCTTGAAATGACTCAGCGCAAGGGCATTAGATTCATCTTTTCGAAATACTGTTCATCAGACTCACCAATTGCCATAATATTGGGACACAGGATTCAGTCATTGCAATTTACAAGCAAGAAGAAAAATTCTCCCATAAAAATTTCTTTTTCTCCTCAAACATAAGAGGTTGCCAATGTGACCAGCTAACTATGTTAAGAAATTTTCCGTGGCATGGTCAACGAGACATCGCCGATCTAATTCACTAACCCAATTCACCGCCAATTCTAACGTGTTCAATTATTCCCTTTTCTCTCGCGCAGTAACTGACTGGAACGCTTTACCACTGGAGACC
Source organism: Amblyomma americanum (assembly GCF_052857255.1). Lineage (NCBI taxonomy): Eukaryota > Metazoa > Arthropoda > Arachnida > Ixodida > Ixodidae > Amblyomma > Amblyomma americanum. The sequence goes on from NC_135497.1 coordinate 232,627,073, forward strand.
CTAAGTGATACAGACTCCATAGAAAGAAATAGAAGATTGATGTCATCAAAATTATCAGCTTTGTGTTTTCAAATTTCTTTCAGCACTTTTTGCATTTGTATCGTATTGTATTGCCCCTCCCTCGAGGGCTCAGAAAGGCCTGCAGCATTCTGTAAATAAATAAATACAGCAAAATTTCTTGACTGCTACGTTTCGGGCCACGTAGTTTTTCAGCCTTGTAAAATAGAGACGCGGGGATTAACCTGCATTCCCCGCCGCGCACTGCGCCCGAACTCTGCGACAGTACATGCATATGAATGAGCAAAGTTCGAGCAAACCTCAGAGTCGGCGCCCCCCAAGTCCCTTAGGAACCCAGCTGTCCAAAGAAAAAGCCGATGGCAGGAGCACACTGTCTCTAGGTGTATTTTCGGCAGCAGAAGGCACGAGAAAACTCCCCATTATTCAGAAACAATGGCATTTCCTTGAGTTCCCGCGCCCTTCTTTGAGTTCACGTGCTTTCGCCGGATAGGAACTTTGAAGATTTCGAGCATAGAATATCGGATGTAGAAACCGGCTGAAATTCGCCTCTAAGATGGTCTTCGTTCTTCTGGAAAACAAGCGGGCAAGACGAAACGAGAGAGACGGACAACGCGAACGCTCTTGTTCGTCTTTCGCGTCCCGCCTTTCGCGCTGTTTTCGAGATGAAATTTCACCAACAAGCCCAACATTCTGTGATATTCTGAGCGCGATCTTTTCCAGTGCTTTATGCTCTCAGAGAGATATGCGATAATATTAAGGCCTGGTGAACAGGTTCGTTCGCCTCACGTAGTGCATACGACAGTAACGCAGAGCTAATCGTTATAAAACGGAAGCCAGAGATTATGATTACAGCGAGGACCATAAGTTACGTCTTTTTTCTTAATGAAGTTTTTACAACAGGAAGATGTTAGACACACACGCAGCGAAATGCCTAGCAATAGGCCGCACAAGCCAGCCATTTTCACTAAATGGTTGCATGCTTGAGGTGATGAACTCGAACAATACTTTCACTTGCCATGCTGGTGCAAAACGCGTTTTTAAAATTCATAGTGCAAGGGACCGTAGTCAAAATACAAATGAAAACTGTGAGTGACAAGCTAGGGTCGCATGTTGGGAATGTTCTTCGGTCGACGGTCAGCTTGTACGTCATCGTCACCGGCGAGTGCGCGTGGGGTCGCCACAAGATTCCATTACTCGGCCGTGCCAATGCAGTGCAAGAAGCAAACTGACGAGTCTGACTGCAAGTTTGACCGCGGAATGGTTTGTAACTCACCCGGCAGGGTGAGCAGTCTTTGCTCATAGGCTACTTACACGCCCAACTCCTCAGTGATAGAGTCTCGCGAAAAACTACCGGGGGCACTTATGTCTGCTTACGTGCTTTGAATGCGAAAGCATTGCGCACTACTGGTGTTTCCGTTGGTGTGTTTGTGGTTTGTGCGTTTGCGTAATTTAGTTCGCGTTGGCCACCAAACCGCGCACCATTGGGAGCTCCGAGGAGCTCCATATATGCAGAATTGGTCCTTCTCTACTTAACACTCACAGAAGGCGGCGAGTCCTCATAGCACTACGAGCGCAGTGGCGCGGCGGTTAAGCAACGCACCACTCCACTGGTAGGCGGCTGTTCCTCTCACAGCCACTCATAGGGATTGTGCGACCCATATTGCTCTTCCCGAGTAACTTATCTTGCTGCTGGCGCGACGCTACTCCGAACTTGCCCGAGCTCAGCCGAGTTACAACTCGAGCTTACCCGAGCTTCCGCCGATTGGCTTCAGCTTACGCGACGCTCCTCCGAACTTACCCGAGCTTACCCGAGTTACTGCCGAGTAACCGAATTACTGAGTAACTCGGGCAAGTGTCCACACTTTCTGTTATCCCTTTCTGCTAACGCCACGCATGATCCAAGTAATGTTCACGAATTATTACCAGCGTTAAAAGCTGCATTGTGAGGAGGTAGCTATGAAGCGAATAATTATTAAACAATCTTGCGCGAATCTTGCAAACAGAAGTTCAGAGAGTAAAGAAACATTTAACGCTACAACAGTTCCAACGTTTGAGTCGTCAGCTTGCCTACCGGAATATATATTCGCTTAAAATACTTAGCATCTCTGTGTTGCTGTAAAGCTATTTATGAAATGTGATTATTAAGCATTCCTCGCCGGCTCAAATATACGCTGACTGCCAATACAGCTCAGATCGAGTACAAAAACAACAAAATCACCCCTAATCATTGGGCGTCAGGGCAGCCGCTCAGGAATCCATCAACCGTTCGCGTTTTCTTTCTTCAAGACATCTGCTTCGCGTCTGATTCGCTATTATGTAATGCTTTTATTTCAAATCAGACGCAAAGGGGTTACATAGCAGTAATTATGTTTTATTCGATGCGACTATAAGCTCATGCAGAAACTTAAGGAACCGTACTAGATTTTTCAGTGCAGAGAATGAGGGTATGCATTTAACGCCTTTGTCAAAGGTAATAAGGCAAACGGTGTCTGCTTCTCAGCCGCATAGCGGAGCCCTCGCAATACCCCTCAAGACCAAAAAGTCTCGAAGGCTGAGGACAAAGGTTCTCCTTAAGTTACACAGATTTAGAGCTTAATCAAGAGGTGCTATAAGTGCTCCTCCACACTGCTAGAGAGCAACACTGTTGCCTGGTTGCTTTTGGCAAAAAAAGGTAAAAAATGTTCAAAAGATGCTTCCGTGTAGAGACTCGCCCATGCAGATTCTCCCCCCCCCCCCCCTCCCGCCCATAAATCAGATAGATGCAAAGAACTCTCATGTGAAGCCTGGCAGGCCCGTTCTCTGCTACGATGGGTGGTCAGCAGTTTTGTTTGATTGTAAATCGCGTCCTCAGAATGTCCGAACCAAACAAATTTGAAGAATAATAACTTGCCAACCAATAGACGACGGAGGTAAAAACCGTTGAGCCGATATCACATTGAATAAGAGAACAGTTCTGCCTAAGTATCCATACATCACTTAAATTTACGTAGACTGATGATCCCCGCAGCAAACAGGAATATTGGCTGCGGCTTAACCTTGCAATATTCAGAGCTTGTCCCCTGTACATCTTGTTGTCTTCCGCGTCACTACGCAGTTTTCCTAGATAAATTGTCGATAACAATGCTGCATTAGAGGCAACGGACAGGGATGCGGGCAGGATGCAATTCGCGTTGGCTGAAAGTGTAAAACTCAGGCTTGGCTCAGGCGCAGAAAATGAGGCGAGCCTAAAATTATGAGTTTCGCAGCCCCATCGAAGCAGTTCGCTTCTATTCATGAACCCTGCACAATGAAACGCCTCGTTTTTTTTTTTCAAGCATTGAACCATGCGTTCAATGGTGTATCATAAATGGTCACACTGAAATTACGCTTCGCTTGCGTTATTTCAGCCCGACTCAAGGACAAGAGATTGAATAAAACAAAATTTTAACTGCAGGATGTCCGGCAGCACGCGCAACAAACTGTATTCGCAAAGCAGCCTATATCGCATTGTGCCTTCTCGCGGAAATCAAATTTATAGGAGGCGTATTCTTTTTGAAGCCTAATTTGGTTCTAAGAATTGGACTGCGACCGAGAGCAGTCTAAGACCGAAAGCAGCCATGCGACGACATAACACTTCAGGAAGCAATGGACAGGAAGTTCATAAATTCTGGCGTTTATTGCTAACGGTAACAATTGGCTTCTATATGTGCCGCCGATTGATAAACGCGTCTTCCTCTAAATGTTTTTGACGAGGAAAATGTTTATCGCGAGGAAATGCAAAGCTAGTAAGGGAGCGGATTCAGAGGCAGTCTTTTACGTCCACGGAAAGCTGCACCCAAGGCGATGCCTCAGAACAATCAAATCACCCAACGTGCGCTCCATTTAACTATGCCTCAGTTAAGAGAGACATGCATTTTTTCTTTGGGTAAGATACCTAGATGAAGCGAGTTTTGTACAAAGTCAACTCCGTTTTATCTAGTACCAGAAAGTGGTAGTAAATGTTCTGAAAAATTTGCAAGCATGTCGCCACAGCAAAAATCAATATTAGTCATTCCAATTTCCTCAACTCATAAGCCGCAATGAAAATAGCCCCATGATGAATTTTTATTCAAGCACTTTACTGTTAAATACAGGACGTTAAAACATAACGAAAATCATTATAAATACAAGAAACGGCATTAAATGTAACCTTTCAAAATCTTAAGAATATCTGTTCCGTTTGGTAATCTTAACTTTTATTTAACGCTTAGCACTGTTAAGTGTCTATAAATGTTTTAGAACACTGATATAACAGCAACCCTCAATCTGCTCGGTGACCAGAGTCGCAGCCAGGCATTGTGAAGCTCGTGCTGGGAAGCTCATAACACGCCCTTCAGTTTGTGGCTGCGTGCCCAGCAATTATTTTTTGTTGTAATGCTCTTGTTCCGAAAACGCTTGTGGCCACCTATGCGCGCATTACGAGGTGGTTGAATTAGTAATCATATCTGCAGAATAAAATATGTGTGTTATAATAGAAAAGTAAAGAGAAGTAGGAATAGTTACAATACCATAGTATAATTTTTTTTTAGGAACTGAGGATTAGGCTAAAAATTTCCGCAATTCTCGGGAAGTACAAAATTTTTACCTGGAATTTTATCTAACCGAGCACTAGATAGGAAGATTGCACTTCTTCAAGGCAGCTTTTCATGTTTCCTACTAGGAATTTTTCCACGAATAGATTCATCGGACTCAGTGTCCAACAATGTTGGTGCTCAGCGGTGGTATTAGGTCAGAAGATGTACTGACACAATTAAACAAAGCAAGAAGCTCGGAAAAACATCCTGACTGCAGCCTGTGCGATTTAATGCATCGAAGAGGACTTCGCGAAAGAAGTAACGGTGTCAGTATGATGTTTGTGAGTGTGTGTATTCTCGTACGACGATGCGTGCGCGTCGTAATGAATTGTTTGCTTTATGCTCTTACATTATGTTAATATTCCCATCGTGTGCGCTGACATTAGAAAAATAAGATAAACGCAATAAAAGTAATAATACCTCTGCTCTGAACGGAATTTTTGGTGCCATTGATCAGAAATGGGTTTTATAGTAGCGAGGGGGGGGGGGGGGTGCTTTCTTTAGTTGCGGCTAATGGGCGAAAGCTGCGCCTGATGACAATTAGATAGTAAATGTATGTGTATGAGTTTTCTTTCTTTTTCTTCTCTTTTAAGCCTTACCGACTTGTAATAGTGATGCAGCGCAAAAGAAAAATGAATTTAAGCAGGAAGCGAGAGCAACCAGTTAAGGTACCTCGCAGTAATCGACAACAGAGTTAGTGCAGAGTATCTACCTCAACGTTCTCGTTTCTGTCGGGTAACGTGGCGTATATAAGGCAGCCACATTTTGAAGCGAAGGCTGGCGGGGATCATTAGCCACAGCCGGCACCTCTAGGTCAACGACTTTCCTAATCGGCGTCAGGTGTTTCTTGCGCAACGAAAAAGGCGGATGGAGGGAAAGTACCCCCGTGTAATGCGCGCAAAACGCCGTACGTAGCTTCGTTGCGAAAAATCTCTCGCAAGCTCATTAGAGATCATTAAACATTGCGAAAAAAATTAAAAAATGAAGAAAAATTGTGAAGTGTGTGTGTGTGTGCGGGGGGGGGGGGCGAGCTGTGTGTGTGTGTTCTCTGGGACGAGGGATACTGCCCCAAACACCCAAGCAGCCGTCCGCAAGGTACAGATTCAAAGGCTGGTCACAACGTTGATTGCGATGCCAGATATGCAGTTAGTAAGTTCTCGCACCCACATTAATGTGATCATCATCATCTCCAGCCTAACTACGTCCATTACAGGAAAAAGGCTTCTCCCACATGTCTCCGTTAACCCTTTGTGTGTCAGCTGCGGCCACCTTATCTACGCAATGTTCCTAATCTCAACCGCCTAACTGAGCTTCCGACGCTGTCTGCTTCTTTTGCTTTCACTTTGAATCGAATCTGTTACGTAAAGGGACCACCGGTCATCTTGCATTCGCATTATATGCCAAGCCCATGCCTATTCTTGATTTCAACTAGGATGTCATTACCACGCGTTTGCGCCCTGATCTACTCTCCTCTCTTCCTGTCTCTTGACGTTACGCCTATCATTTTCTTTTCAATAGCTCGCTGGGCTGTTCTCAGCCTAATTTCAAGCCTTGTCATAAGCCTCCAAGTTTCTGCTTCAAATTGGTGAGCTCTGGGAGCAAGATACCGCTGTTGTATAGTTTCTTCTTTAGGGATGCTGACATAAGGCTATTCACGACCTGAGATTGCCTGCCAAATGCACTCAACTCTGTTTCTCCTAGGTTTTTCTCTCACATCTGATTTTTGCCAATGACTAATTTCCTATTGGCCGCATTTAGGCTGCCCCCCTTTTTTAGAGCCTGCTCGATCCTCTTTATATTACACCTCCTTATTAGCTTATTAGCTTCGAAAGTTCTGCCAGCGCTGGGTTAGAGCGGCTCTCATAATTTTGCGTCCCTTAATCAGGAATTTCGCCTCCTGAAAAAGCTTGCCAATAACTTGCCTAGGTGTCCTACCCCTACTTTTACCGTGCACTCTGTAATGATATTTGTGAGATTATCATTCACTTCCTGAACCCACAGTGATGTACTAGATGTGAAAACAAAAAGTTCATATTTTGTGCTCGCATCCTAGTGGCGGTCCTGCGCGGAAAATTGCACCGCGAATCACAAAAACTTTCATTATCCAGGTGGATCAAAGAGAGCTTTCTTTTGAGTTTCGGGTCCGAAGTGGCAGAATGCAAAGCGTAACTAATAAACGGCTAATGTGCAGTCCCCCAAAACAAAACACGAATGCACATTAGGAGCATGCTGCAATAATAGGACAGTGCACGACCACATTCCCAAGACGAGCGATTCCCATCTATGACCTTTATCTACGACGTGAAACCAATAAAGCACGTGTATCCTGCACGTTGAGGTGACACGGACTCTAGCTCGAGCCAGTTTCGTGTCCCCCACTTGCATGCAATTGTTCTCACTCGCGGCGCAATGAGCTCGAGAATGGTTATATCGGTGAGAATGCGTTCTATGAGCGCAAAGTCACCTGGATGGAGGTAAGAGCGACATCACACACTATAAATTTACTATATCTCAACTAATGGTTACAGGTCGTGCTGGATACTTTGCTTAATTAACAGATGCTTTTAATCCACAGGTGGCTGTTTTCTAACCGCCATGCCGGCTGTCTTAGTGAACACTTTGAGAAAAAGATAGAAATAAGGTTTTTTGCAGCATGAGGTTGTACTCGTATTTTGTGCCAGTTAGTGCAAGTTGTACCGGACGTCAGAAAGTAGTGAATTTTCTAAACAAGTAAGCTGGGTAACAAAACTTTGTCAGTTAACTGTTTGATTTTAATTGTTAACTATACTTCAGTTAGGCGCCTGGTTGTAATATAATTGTAGCTGTACGGTTTGAAAGCCGTGTCAATATTGGAATTTCGAAAACTCTATTCTACTCACAAATTCTGTACGTCATGGCACATGAAAAGGAAACTGTTCACGCGGAGAGCGCACGCCGCATACGCCATGCCTCTGCTGCTCATAACTCGCTGCTCGCTACTCGTTACTCCAGCACGAACTGTGACAGAGAAAGCAACATGAAAGGCACGCCTTCTTGTGACGTGTCCTCAAGGGTGTGACTGCGTGCGCCCCTCAGCCCCGCGGCACTGTTCGGAATCGGGCTATTGAAATTCTGAAAACGTACAGGGCCATTATTTAAAGATAGCTGCAGATCTAGTCGCAACCAGTTGTTTAACTGCAATAAATAAAAGATCCATTAGAATTTGGTTTGCCAGCATACGTAAAACTTAACACGATTCGCCTCAGCGTTCTCTGACGTCCACTATCTCTAGCACTAGTGCGCCACATTAACCATCTTTATAGCTTAAACTGCCGTATTTTAAAAGTTGCTCTAAGTGTTCTTAAAACGCCCGTTGTACCAAAAACGACGTTTCCTCAGCACTAAATAATTAGTGCCATCAGCAACAAATGTTTAGCGACGCGCTTTTCACTCGAGTGTTTAGAAAGGTACTGCGCATGTAAAATTGATTTTTATTTCAGAGAGCGAACAAACCACAAGGAAGTGCAAAAGACGGAAAATATCCAAGCTTCAAGGGCTCTGAAGATGGAGGTACTTAGAAAAAAGTAACCGAGAAGTATTCCAATGCCCTGGCCTGCTTACCTTTGCAGTACAATGTACTTTGACGGTGAGCTTAAGGACACCGAGGGTATTAGCTCTCGTCGCAAGTCCCCGCTTTAGAATAAAAACCCCCACAGCTCTAATAAGACTAAAGGCGGTAGTTCCTCAGGCTGCACGGGGTTATGGAAGCTGTAAAGTTATTTCAAGCCAAGTGCGTTCTCACGTCGGCATTTCTCCGCGCTCCGTTTTCGTTAGCCTTCAACACTGGCGTACACAAGTTTGGATCGTTTTTTTTCTAATTGTTCGAGCGTCTTTCATTCTAACACGCCACTGGCGCTTTTCTTATTTAACACTTGGCCCGCACGCGTCCCATGTCGGGCGCTGCTGGCGAAGTGCTTTACCTTCCGTGACGTCGGCCTCAGCCAATGCGGCCAAGTACGGCCGCTCGGCTCATTTTCACGCTGCTCTGCGCGTCACAGCAACTCTGCCTCTCGGGCGGCTGGAAGTGGCCGCTGAGAGGCTCGCAGCTTAGCTTCTTCGTCCCCTTATTGACTTAGCAGGTGCCTCATTCCAGCGCTGTTTCACGCCACACTCGCTGCGCTCATTGCGACCACCCCATTTCTTTGATGACGTTTCCTTTTTTCGCTTTCTGTCTTCATCTACGGTGTCCTCTCGAGAGCTAAATGCGGACCATTTCAGCCTAGCCCAGCTTAGCGCCATCCTTTTATTTTTTTTAATTATTTTGCATGGCTTCTCGCTCTTGCGAAAGGAAGTGTGCTCGTTTAGAAGTACGCAAGGAGGAGCGACCGCTAGTTTCCAGTTGCACGGTTCAAAAAATAAACTAAAATCAAGAAAACTTGACGACTGTGACGCGAGTACTGCGCTTTTAGGTGCAGTACTCTTTGCTTCTGACCGCAATTGCAAGTGTTTGCCGGACCCTTAAGCCTGTTTTACATGCAAGCGAAAACGCCAGCGAATCCTGCCGCAGTTGTGCAAAAACTTGTTTTTGAGTCCCCGCGGCAGAAAGCGGCGACGTTTCACCAAGTTTATAAATTTTCGCTGTGACGCACCGCTCAGTCGCTTGCATGTGAGCCAGCCTTTAGGCTATTTTTTGTACCGAATAGGTAGTCTTGCCTCGGAAGGACCAGGTGACATTTGCTTACGGTAAATTAAATGGATATCAACTGAAGAAGCAGAATGGGGATGGTTATCATCATGCAGCTGATTATGACTGTGAGTGTAGCAGTAGTATCAGCCAAACTAAAATCTCAAATAAAGATATAACGAAAATACCTCGTTAATAAAATATTATGCCTAAAAGGTGGAATCTTTTCCATGACGCTGATGTTTGCAAGCAATTAGGTCTAACAAGTTAGGGCACATGTATCAGTGTGTACTGTGCAGCCTGAAGTGAAAATGTTTGCCTCCCATGACTTCTCGCAGCTTTCGCCTTATACGCGATGCATCATTACTGGCAGCGTGGCTCGGAAGTATCTAGTCGAACCATGCACTCTACCCGCGCACACAACGCTAGGGCAGTTCTGGCCGCGGCAGCCGCGTTTTACAGCCAAATGTGATCAGAGTACTTCAGTTCGTTTTGCCGGTGGTGCTCTCGTTGTAGGTTGAGCATAACTTGACCTTCCGGTCATTTATTTTGTTGCTTTGGAATCCAGTGTGTTACTAAGTAGACCGTCTGTTCTCGCTTCTTCGCACACATACTTCCGGTGTCTGAAAAACCGCAAAAAGCACTCGGCGGTTGTAGCTGGCAGTTTGGAAACAAACCCTGAAATTCGTGGAGGGGCCCGAGGTAGCTGACCCCGAGTTAGGTTCTCCTGTCTCCGACGGTCGGAGCCCGTTCCGTTTGATGGGTGGTCGGGCATCCCGTGAGCGGGGCCGCACCATTGGGTAGTCTTGACTCCCTCCCTGCCCTGGCCAGGCAGGCCAGCAATGGAGTCGAGATATATGAAGGATCAGAGCCAAAAGCTCGCTGTCCCCATTCACATCCCAATTCCCATAACCCCGTTGCCAACAACCATACAATCACCCATCCTCACCGCTACGTCCCAGGGGAGATCAGGGGAGTCTCCCCGGGCCCACTCCCGCGGCTGTGAGTCGCTATGTAGCCTCCCCCCACCCCCCCATTCGTCCCTCATTTTTTTCTTTTATCTCCAAATTAGATTAAGCCTGTTATACGTCCGTGGTGCAGGCAAGGGCTTATTACTTTTCAATCTTTTTAGGTTGCCCCAACGTAATATATGTTCTCGTTTCTCTCTTGAAAATCTTTATCTCTGTGAAAATAATTTCATAAAGTCCTTGCTTCTGTCAGGAAAATATTTTCAGTAAATTCAGGGTATTGTGTCTCTAGCTGAATATTGCAAAAGACGTTTATTACAGAAATCGATGCCATTTGCTCTAATTAAAGACACCAAAAAACCTCGGCCATGTGAATTTTTAGGCCAAAAAAAGTTGTTAATGGTGCATTGTGGGACCGTTTCTTTCCGGCCACACTGTCATACGTCAGGTGTTGGATAATACTCACCGGTAGTATTCTGTAACCTCTGACTCTCTTACTTTTCACACAGTAGGCGCATTGTCTCTAAACTGCTTTAAAGAGAAAGAAATCGTGAAAAATGCAAAGATACGGTAATTTTACACTTCCTGAATACAAAATTATTTGATTCACTCATTTACCGACTGACCGACTGCTTGATGTGTCAGTATGTCTATAAACTGGTTCATTATTTATTGATGGGTTGATTAAATGAATGAACAAATGAACGATTGATGGATTGAGCAATTGATTGATTCATTCATTTTTACATGCCGCAGCAACACTGTGGGTGCATGATGCAGGCTCCATACTAATTTTGACGAGATGGAATTGTTTAGCACGGGGGCGTTTCTGCATTTCTCTAACATCTAAATGTAGCCGCTATGACCAGGTTGGAAACCAGGACTTCAGACCCATCAGCCGAATGGCGCAGCCACTGAGTTACCTAAGTGAGACTAGAATCTATGTTTTGTTAAATAAACGACTTCAGAGAGTTAATAAACGGCTGTTTGTGTAGCCGGAAACTTTTCAATTACTATATCTTATTAATCTTTCTGGAAAAAGAGACATTGATAAACGGGCCGCCAATGAAATAAATATCGGGGGAAATGAGTAGATCTCGAGTCTACGTACCAAACTCAGGGAACTGCCCCTTCTTCCCCCTTCCCTCATCAGGAGCAATGAAATGCTGTAGGCTTTGTTGCAGTGGTATGTTTAAGTGCTCTGGAAATTCGAAAATGGGTGGGCTACAGGCTAGAGTAGCCACAGAGTGGAGTAAGCAAAGAATAAATACACGCAGGACGGGCCCTTTTGTTCTACAGAAGTTATATGGGAAATACATCCTGTGGATCATTCCAAAGCGCTGATCCCCACATTTGCAAACGCACCATCTAGTTTTACTGCATCATGCGCGACGCCATCTAGAGCCTTGTGTGGGGAAAGTTGAGGACAAGAATGAGTGAGAGTTGCTTTCATAGCATCGCGCGATCCATCCTTCCATAGCATGCATTAGTTCCACCCTTTTCGGAATAGTTCAGAAGAGCCTAGTCTCCTAAACGTGCACCCAGGTCTTTATGCGTGGTTTTCTGTCATCAGTCCTAACGAGTTTCTGATAAGCAATTTGGGTCATGTCAAATGCAGCCAGTGCGATCTACACCTCGGCAGCAGGACCTCTAGTCGTTGCTTTACGCCGAGGTAAGCAAAATTAGTGACTGCGAAATCGATCAAAGATTTCCGGAAATAATTACTTGTAAGTAAAACCTGCATTTGGTTGTGTAACCGCTGCACTTTTCTTTGTTTGCATTTAACTACTTCCCTTAACGTACATCATGCCTACTCAAACTGTTTTTCGTCTTACGTAATGTTTTAAACGGCTCTGGTTCATGAAGCTCGATAATTGAGTTCACGCGTTGTTATACCTCCGAGTGCTCACAGGTAATAAGAGATGAACGTCGCGCAATGGTTGACTTGCCTGGAGGCAAACATTGGCGAAACGTGTTTCTTTTGCAATTGTTTCTTGCTTGCACAAGTACGAACAAGCCTATAAGCATTGTTTAAAAGAAGAAACGTTTGGTGGTTGAATATGTGCGTGATGTTCATAATTTCACTGCGTAAGGAGTACCTGCGTTTTTTTTAAAATCATGGCACCTCATTATGATAGAAGACCGCCGGAATAATTCTGCCAATTGTTCTTTTCTTTATATTACTGGCATGACGGCTATTCAAGTAAAATGACGTTACTGGCCGTTAGCGACGAACACACTAGCAATCACTTGTCTCCAGTGAAGGAAGAACTGAGCTTAGCGCGTTTCTCTGGCCTCTTCTCTCTATCAATGCGCTGAGAGAATTAGCGCCAGCTTTTCAACCCAAGTAATCACCATGCACCTTTCAAACTATGTAACTGAATAATTTTGATGTTTATAGCACCCTAAATCCCCTATACCGGCACTTTAACATCCAAAGATTACCGAGCCCCCGAAGGAAAAGTGACGTCATTAAATCGCTCAGAAGTTTACGTACATGCCAGAGCTTCTGAGATAAAGCAGGGAGTACTTGCACACGTTACAAAATATAAAATAATTTTTAAATGAGAGGAATAATGCGAACATTAGTATGCCATTTAAATTGAATGCAGAAGTAAAAATAAACAAAATATTACGTCCCTACCTTGGCACCCAAACCTTTAGGGCACTTTGTGCACAATTGTGTACATTGCAAATTCACAAGTTTCTAGGAGTGTGTGCCACCCAAATAAGATTTATTTGTTGCCTATGAATCTAGAAGTATTGATATTGTAACTACAGTGCATTGCACTTTATGTAGCCATCTCTGTGAGTAACATTCTCCAAAAATGGGAACTTAGCCATACATTATTCAACGCTGCCATGAAGTCAGATTTTGCCATTTTATTTTAGGCTTGTTTTCAATTTCATTCCGAAATCCTTCCATTGCCCATTCGACAAATACCGATGATTAACATCGCGCTATAACTTTCACCACAAGTTGCTCATGTACTCAAAAGTGTTCATAAGTGCCTTGGTATAGCGCTGAACTGTATGCTTCCTGCCAGTGGGCATCTAGGTGCTGTCAGCAATGCATATGTGTATTTGCCAGTCACTAGAGTTTTTGTCCATAATATTTTCTCGTCTGCTTTTTATTTTGCGAAAGAGATATGCATGACGCGGTAGCGAAGTACGCCCGACACTTTTCTGTACCAGGTCGAGACCCACCCAGCACCTTAACTCTGAAAAAAAAAGAACGAACTAACGGAACGTGGTCATTATGCTTCAGCCACCTTTTAGCATGTGTGTCAAGGAAGAGATTTGGGCACTGCGGTCACATCAGAGAGCAAGACAACGCTCAATAAGTATAAACCTCCATAGGTATTCACTGAATCTAAAGGGGAAATTACAGGCGCCGCACTTGCCGCTAATGCATGTTACAAACTGTACGCTACTCACCGTAGAATTTAAATCTTCCAAAGGCAATTCGATTATTTTCGGAGAGGGGGGTTGGAGTAGCTTGCCTGGTGAAATGTGTAACTCTCTCTGGTGCCTTCCGTCGTCCAAATTATGGCCAGACTAATTCACGAAATTTTTTTCATGATTCTATTTCCGGTTAGTCATTGGCTCAAGATCCGCTATGACTTCGTTACGGCCCGGGTTAGCCAGATAGCCCAGGGGGCGAGAAGAAAAAAAATGGAATCGAATAAATACAGCTGCTGTGTTATACTTGCCCTTGTCACAACTATGCGACCACCACGGCGCTTTGTCCCAAACTGTATACCTATATACAACTATATATAAACAAAAAAAGTAGTGAAGGATTCTAATTGGATTATTTTGCTCTCTGAAGATATGCACATACATCTTATGAAGCAAATTTTTTTTTCTCCAGGAAATGGGCAACGATAAAATCGCATGAGCACTAAAACGCATAAACAGAAAGTGACAGCCTGTTCCGCATTTCTGAGTAGGTAGAAGTATGCAACTTCCTTTGGAGTTGCGAACTCGTCCATTGTATGCGCGTTTCTTACGACCTCCTTCCCGTAATGTTAAAGACGTTGTTTGTGTTGTCATTAAAGCAAAGTACTTTGTTTTCACTTTGTTTGGTTGTCTGCGTTGATGTTCTGGCATACTGTATTTCCAGCCTGCTAAAATCTTCTTTGTGGATTGCAGTATCTCTAAATAAATAAATGAAATTAGTCATGGATTCCAGCTGCCGCCATTACGTAACAACACAAGAGCGAGCGGAGTGAAGTGTGCAGCAGTTTAGCAGTTCTTAAAGCAGCGCCTTATATGAAATACTCTTGTGCGCGATCCATGTTCATCAACAGGCTGAAAGCCTTACGCTTCAAAACATGTTTCCACAAAAATTGCTGGCTTCAAAAGAGGAAATTTTGCTGAACTTTAAATTCTCATTTTGTTATGAGAAAGAAAGTATACACTTGCTTTTTAGCAGTTGCCTTACATCCTTTGCTTTCACCCTTTGTGCTGTTTTCAAGTCACTTCCTTTCCGTAAAAAAAAAAAAAAACTATTAGGCGATCCCCTGCGGATTATTGGCATGCGTTAGCAGCCAAGCGTTGGATGATACACTAAAGTTCGTTATATTCGAGTTGGTACACTTAGGTTTGCTATATCTGAGGCCAACGCACCAAGTTCATTATATCCAAGGTCCAGGCCCGAAAATTCGTTATATCCAAAATAATACATGAATGTCCATTATATCCCAAGTGGCAGATTATGTTCGGTATATCCGAAGTTAACACAATAAATTTCATAACAGTCGAGGTTAACACACGAAAGGTTGTTATATCCTAAGTGGCATACTGATACCTCATTAAGCCACCTCCCGCCGGGGAAACCGAACATTGAGGAAACAGACGGGCGCCAAACAAGAACGAGCAGAGAGAAACAACACTCGATAACAGTAGCGGTCAGTTTATTTTACAGCACCATGAGTTTCACGATAAGAAACAAAAGACGCACTAATTACCGCTTACAATAAGAACAACATCGTCTTTATGCGAAATGAACAATTTTCATATTTATATTATCTTTGTTCGAGTAGTGTCAAAGCATGTAAGGCTCGTCAGAGAAATTAAAAAAGAGCTTCGTTTGATAGACTATATCTTGCGACAAAAAAGGGGTGTTTATCGTAAGACAGACATCTAGAGAGAATGCCATCGAAGTTGGTGCCTGGTGCTTATTATTTTTCTTTTAACATGCGTTTTAGAGATATCCTTTTTAATATTAGCGCCAGGAATGTGTCTTTACTTGAATAACTATGTTAAAGGCTGGGACAATCTGCCCATCCACCGTGTGTTACGCCTTCGCATTTATTCTCTTCTTTGACTTTTTTGTTGCCGCTGGCATGAAGTACCAGTATTAAAATATCTTAGCTAGTGACCACGAGCGTCAATGGTCAGGGAGCAGAATATTTTTTTTCTTTATTTACATGAACATGTAAACTCAGAGAGCAGACCTCGAACTCACAGAACTATTTTGCGGACGCTGGCTTCCTCTTTGCATTTGATTGGCGCTGAAATGTTTGTGCTGATAACGGTATGGAAAGGCCGCACTCCGCATTAACATTGCACTTCTAAGCGTAACATGCACGCCATGGGGTACGCGAACTGCAGAAAGACCTGTAAAAGCTGCACCTACCCGCTTATAGCCGTTTCGTCCTGGCTATTTCTTTTTTCTTTGTAAAGGAGACACACTGTCGCTTTTCTTCCATAGCAGAAAGATTATGAAAGCGAACGAAAGAAAAATTCTTTATTAGGAAATAAAAAAAAACACGTAATGCCATTAATTCCCGCTGCGACCGGCTCTTGCGCACTTCGTGTTCTCGTATACCAGTGTGTTTCGGGCCGACATACACACGCGCTTTGAGACCACGCCGCAAAGAAAAAAAAAGGAGTGGTCAGTCTCAGAGCCGGTTGCGCAGCTATAAGGTGGGGGTGAACGATGAGTCGTTGCAAAACACTTAGCTCCTAACTGACGGCACTAACGCCTGTAACGTACGCCATGCGAGACAAAACCGCGAACGGTTCCCAAGGGCATGTGTACGAGCGGGGATTCGGGCCTTGTGTCGGTTTCGCCCCTTTTAGCGGCAACCGCGGTGTGATGGCCGGATGCAGTTTTGTGGATCGGAGCCAAGCACGTGCCTCTCGTAGCGGCCAAGATCCGACGATAAAACACAGCGGAAGGTGTGTGACTAGAATGGAGTGTCTCTAGCGCCCTAATTCGAGGAGAAGACGTTGTCTTCTCGATTTTCGCTTTTGGCGCGAGGCTACGTGAAGAAGCCTACGGTAGTATGGAGAGAGAGAAGGAAAGATTTACGACCCTCCTTGGCGGTTTATTGCACCAAGCAGTGTTTAGCGGATCTTCACATTTTCTTTACTGGTGTCGTTAAGCGGACCACGCAACTCGTGTCGAAACTTATCCATCGAAGTGCAGACACCACTTGTCCAGAAGCACTATTAATTAATTTGGACTCGAAGTAACGCATTTCTTATTTAGGGCACTTCAGCAAAAACAGCTGTAGCTCAGTTAAGCAACTATACTTTTCAGTGACAGCCAACTTATCCATTGAGCGTAATTTTAGAAAGCCGTCGCTCACACACCGTGACCACTTGCCAACTGGCAAGAGTGAAACACCGTTGCTGATTATCAGTGTGTTTGAAGTACTTTGTAGCAGCAGTAAGCTATGTGTTTGTGAAGCAAGGAATTGAAAGATTTAGCGCACAGCGTGCCTCTTTGTGTGATGCCACTGCACCTGTCCCTTGCAATTGCCACTTTCCTGTGACCTGTTTTTTAGCTTCTCTGGTGTCGCTCTCAGTGACATTTTGTTTTTCTCATTTCAGTCAGTTACTCTGTCAGTCACTTAACCAACCTGACGCCAAGCCTTATACCTGAAAAGCCCGAAACAAGAGTGACATTGAATGGTTTTGCATGGAATGAAAATAATCGACTTAATTATGTGGACATTACTTAGACGGCATTAAAATTTAAGTGAATAAATGTCAAAATAAAAAAAAATCAGTCACAGAGGAGTATACTTTTCAAACGTGAAGTTAATTTCAGGGGAGCTCTCCACGTTGACGTCATGCTGTAAAAAGAAATGGAAGCATTCAATGTGAAATGCGAGGCACTTGAAGACGCGAAAGAACAGTTAATACGAAGTGAAACCTTCACAACATACAAAAATGAGAAAGAAACACGCACAGCCAGCCTTAAAACAACAAAAATCATTTTCTTGCTGAAGTGCACAGCCGTGCGGGGGACAAGTCTAATTTTCTTCATGGTCGGTGAGGATCATATTTCGACACGTGCCAATTTATTTTGCTGTTTTCTTCTTCTGTATGCATGCATACTATTGCATTCTAGTCGTGCTCTGTTGTCCTGCATTTTTCTTTCACTCACTTTTGATCATAGGTGTAAATCTTCTTTGCCTACTCCTGCTAAGGTCACATTGGCACAGAAAACTGCAAAAAAACACAAGTAATATGAAAGCAAAGGCATTGAAAGAAGTAGCCAGACGAATTCAAGGTTGAATGCTCAGGCTTTTATGCTGCGAGTTCTGGAAAGAAAATAGGCTGTTGAAAAAAAAAGACGATGAAAAAAATTGACTTTCTAAAGATTTGCACCCTGTGCCAGGGCGAACGAGTGCTTTGGAAAGCAGGAATCAGAAAGGGTGCATTCTCTCGCCTAATATTCCGTGAAACTTGAGAGTGAATGTGCTTCTGCAGTCGAGAAGGAATAATTTAGCCGGAGAGATGTGCTACAGAAAAAAATTATATTTAAAAAAGAAACTCCGTGGCAGTCAGGCTGAGGGGGGGGGGGGGGGGTGTTGAGGTAGTTAGGGTAATTTTCCGTGCGGAAGATGTGGCAAGCATATGGACGTCTACGACATTAGGCAGGTATGTACCAACTGCAATGGCGTCGTTAGCCGACAAGTGGCCACAGACAGAAACCAGCGCGCGCAGGGTCCGCCGTACAACGCATTTAGCATGAAGAGAGCTCAGGTCTCCGTTTTGGAGCACTCTGAAGTAGCGATTTCTACTACCCTTCAAGGTTAACAAAAGGAGCAAATAGTTGGTTTGGTTTTATAGGGTTTAACGTCCCAGAGCGACCCAGGCTATGAGGGAAGCCGTAGTGGAGCGCTCCGGATAATTTCGACGACCTAGGGTTCTTTAACTTGCCCGCACAAAGCACAGCATACGGGCCTCTAGCATTTCGCCTCCATTGAAATGCGACCGCCGCGGCCGCGATCGAACCCGCGTATTTCAGGTCAGCAGCCGAACGCTATAACCACTGAGCCACAGCGACGGCGGAGCAAATAGTAAGCGCATCCAATGGAAATGATGTAATAATAGTAAATGAAATGAATATCACCATTATTAAATATCGCCTCAGCCAGGTACGGAAAAATGGCGGCATTTATATTCTTTTCCTTTCACAGAAACCTTAAAACGTGGACGGTGTTCATCAGTTGGCTCATTCTCAGGCGCAGAATAGCTGTCAACTCCGTGATGGCTGCTTCCTTTCGGCAGGATTGTATGCCATTGATTCAGGGTTGCTGTGCTACCCTTCCTTGTTTCTATTACTTCCCGTTATTTTGTTGTGACCTCATGCCGCCGGTAGCAGGATTACATTTGTCCGCCAGACGGTGAGTTTCAGCTGTTTTTTTAGTGGTCTTCTAGCCGTGATGTAATAAAAGGTCGTGACCTCTAGCGCTGCGTCGGTCATATTGTCGGCTCAGCTGAATGAAAAAACCATCCACAAGGAAAATGGCGCTGACGTCGTCATGATTGCCAAACGGGGATCTGAGGAAATGTGCTCTCCTCGTGATGGCTCGGAATAACATAAAAAAGTGAACAAAATAAAAAGTGGGCAAAGGCTGATGCTTTACATTTGACTAGAACGAGCGTCGTGCGGAACATTTATAAGAACATGCGATCAAGTTGCGCGAGATATCAACTTAAATTTAGGCGGGATGCCATGCACTTAACGGTATTTATTAATGTGGGAACACATGATGTCGTGCTGTCTAGTAGCCTTCGTCGTTTGCGTCTTGGACCTGCAGCTCTAAATGGGCGCTTATTTGTGGTATTAGAGTGAAAATATTTTCATTTATTTACCATTAATTCTTGTGCGCCTCGTGTTCGTCTTATTTATCTTGTTTAACGCTGTTTCTAAACTGAATATCGCACCAGCTAGACCAATCGTCCGCTCTTGCAGGATTCAGTTTTTGTTGTGAATTCATAGTCGAAAAACTTAATATCGGATTTGAAAGCGTTATTTACGTTAATGCTTTCACAGAACATTTCAAGAGCGATTTGGGCCTGCTGTTTGCCTTTGTTTATCTTTGTTGCTCAAATGTTCAGTGCTTATTTGCGACACCGAAGTTTTCACGGTGTTGTTTTGTGATGTTAGAAAACGCTGCTTTGTGTTTGAATTAGCATATACCTGCAGAAATCATGTCAACATGTACTTCAACGGCAAAGAAAAAAAAAGAAGACGAATCGTGCGTCATGTTTTTTCGGCCTTAGTAGTACAATAGGATCTCTTGCTGGAGAGGGGTAGGCAGTTTTTGTCCGCGCAGCTTGCCAGGCAAAGAAGCCAAGACTGCGCATCTATGCTTGCTTCGTTTATTCCCTTTTAGCTGGGCAGACAACTCAAAGCCGGAAACCCGGCAGGTCTGGGCAAATCTTATTTTGTTCCCCCAGAAGCAGATTTGTGGCCTCACTGGCTGCTATTTTCAGCGTCTCGAAAAAAAAGTAACAAAACGATTACATAAATTTTGAATGTAGCGACCAATTCCAGGGAAAGAAATACGCCGCACTTTTCCGCCCGTCGCTATGGTACACGGCCATTTGGTTCTCCACGTTGTCGCCAGGTTCAACGTGGTCTTGTGTTCAGTGTGGTTGCGGTCTCTTTTATCGACCTGTGCAGCTTGAGCGAGTGCAGTTTGTCGTCTTTTAAGTCTAGGAACGAAACTGCTAGCCACTGAAAACCCAAGACATAATTTTCTTTCATGCTGCTGCCTCACATCACCTTTTTCGGGAGTTCCTTGTCCACTTGCAGTTAAGAAATGAACGAAATAATAATAGTAATACCGCTAAGTACAGCGCAGTCAGTACATTCCCATCTTGTGTATTCTTAGGACAACTTAAGGTTCCGAAATTTTAGAATCTAAAACTAAGGTGTTGACAAGATAGTCAACACGTTTGAACCGTATGAATAATGGTTTTCTAGAAGGCCATTACTGCTCGGAAAGAAGCTCCTCGTGATAGGGCACGTTTAAATGTGCTCGAAACAAATACAGGCATGCATATTATTCAATGGATCACAGCTACATGCTGCTCAAGTATGTGTTTCTTAATTGCAACTAAATATTTGTCTTCTATCGTGTTTTCAATATTTTCTCGTTTTACTAGTACAGAGCTGTCTATCTATTTATGTACGAATGCAAGTGCACAATCTGGCAAAGAGACTGGCCGCCGTGGCTTGGTGGCTTTGGCGTTCGGCCGCTGATCCAAAGGCGCTGGCGAATCTCGGCCGCGGAGGCCAGATTTCGATGGATGCGGAATGCAAAACGACTGTGTACTGTGTGATGTGAGCACACGTTAAAGGACCCCAAGGGGTCGCAATTGATCCGTCTTCCACTATGGTGCCCCATATAGCCAATGTGTCGCTTTGAAACGTTAAACCCCACATAGAACATAAAGTACGCTACTATTGGTCCAAGCTAAGCACTACATGTTAACGTTCGCTTTTGTCTAAAATTTTGCTTCTCGCTCATTCAAGCTGTAGCATGAAAACTGACATCGCTTCAATTAAACAGCTTTTTCGCCCTTTTGCTTCACTTTTTCCTAATTTTCCTCGCATTCATTTTTTTCCTCTTTCTCTCAATACTGCTTCTTCTACATCCAGCATGTAGCTGCTTTATATATTTGTGTCCTATTAATCGTTCAAATTTTGTGCTAACTTCGAGCTCCAGCCAATATCTTCTCCGTTCACTTGTCTCAAACGCCCATTCCCTGCATCCTGGCAACTAGTTTTTCAATGGGCTTCATCTCCCCCTCTCTCTTTCCCCACGTTCATTTTGTTTCCTTTCCTCTGTCCCAACCCGTCTGCGTTTTTTTTCCATGTTTTTTTTCACCGGTAATCCTGTTATTTCCTTATGCGAACGTATTACCTTTGCTGTTATTTCCGTTTCCTATTCGGTCCAAACGGGAAAGTGAAGGCCGTTTTTTGAACCATTGTGCTTAACACTGACTCCTTCAGGAGAGAAAAGCATTGCACCTCTTTCGCCCTATGTGCTGCAAGCAATGCAACACAGCGCAATTGCACACACTCGAACTCTATGATACTTTGCATTTAAGCCACTTTTGGCGCCTCCAGGGGTATTCGTAACTACTGCCCTGAGCTCAATCTCCTCAGGTGGAGGAACAAATATATCCGTGCTAAACGTGACAGCTGCTACCCTGACAAAGGTATGTCTCGTTGCCTACTTTGGTACAGGTCTGAGAACTGCTGCATTCGTTAAATTCGGGTTCCCGTCATTCTGCATTTGCACTCCTTCTTCTTGGCTATACCTTGGGATACATGTCATAGTTTGATAAATAACCGTTCAGTGTGTGCATTGATTTTACCAGTTGGAACGTTCTATATTCACTGCTCATGTAGAATTACAAGAATATAGAGTCGATATGATATGGAAATATACATGCAAATCCATATGTTCTTCATATCTCCTCCGTGTGGTTTTGATAACTTTAGCGCAGTTTTCATAGGATTTCCTTAAGGCATGGAACTCGTTATATGTAACGTTACACTAACGTTATGTCGTGTCGGAGTCTGGATCGAACAGGTAATAATAAAAAGGCGGGGGGTGAAATTGGAGCTTGAATTGGAACTTAAATCTCACTTTTGCCTGTTAAACTATTTCACTGCAACTCACCGTCAAATATAGCTGATGTCGAAGGTCCTCCGGAAATTTTCACATCGCACGAAGTAACAAGGAGCGAACATTTTCTTCACGCAGTGCAGTCCCTTTATTACCGGAAACTAATTCGCATAACTTCCAAGACTGCCTTCAACACTTACATTAATAAGCCGTGTGTCATACTCTGATCTACGTCTACAAACAACCGTTGGTTGGGCCAGGACTGCTGTATTTTTCATTCTGAACAAGTGAAACTCTCTTGCAATTGCATACATTAGAAATAAGCGACTTATAACTCGACGAATGTACAGCCATACGACAAGGGCAGCGGCAACGTGTGCTGCATGTCACACTTTGCTGTTCTGCCCCAAACGACATATGAATCTGTAGAGCGACTCGCAGCCATTTCGCAGGAGCATGTGCCTTTATTAGTGGCACTGACACATCCACGTCGGCTAGGGCACTACATTCCAACTATGGCCTGGACGCATTTTATGCTCCTGATTAAGAAGCCCCAGCGCAAGATTCCTCAGAGTTCCTCTTTTCCCTGCACAAGCTTTCAGCGTGCCACCAATGCTATGACGATTGCTTATGCACCATTCGCGATACTGCTATTACAAGTCCATTCCCTACGGCAGTGCCGCAGGATTCCAGTTTATGGGGCTTAGTTGGACAACTTGATGGTGCTCAATAAAAAAAAAAGGCGGAAGTTGATTCAGAGTGCTGTTTTCAATACATTTGCTGAAGAGCTCGTGACTGCCTTCTCAGATCAGATCCGTGGTCCCGCACAGACCATTTGCTGCAGCGTGGGCCTGGCAGCAACATAATGAGAACCGCATGCCGCACCGTTTGCAACGCAAACTTTGAGGTTCTGCTGCGCAGTCAATAAAAAGAAAAAAAGTGGACAATGGATTACTGAGATATAAACTACCATTTTCGGTTGCAAAGGAAAGGTACAATAAACGACCAATGACATACTTTAAGCTCAGGTGATAAGGGCTACGGCAGGATGTACTGCATTGTTACTTGCTATACGATGTTCTGCCTAAGGGCAGGGCTGTAAAACGGCCGAATTGACAACAGCACGCATAAAAGGTTGCCTTTTAGAAAGAGTACTGGTGCAACATCGGTCAGTCTGCCGTGGCTATGGAACCATTTAGCTTTCACCCACTGATATATGGCCCTCATGACTAGGAAACGGAAAGTAGAAAAGGCATACAGATTTAACAGCTAGGTTGTAATCCTAAGTGCTTCTCTTCGCCTTTATTGCTGCCTTCACTGTTAAGGACGACGGCAACGTTGACAACTAGTAAGCGACTTAGGCGTTGTTAAATAGAAGGCTGCCCGAATCATCTTCATTAGAAGCGCAACGCGAACGCAAACACAAAATTGGGACAAATTTGTTTTATGCTAGATAATGGCGCTGTTTGTTTTGGTTTATGGTTTATGGGGGTTTAACGTCCCAAAGCGACTCAGGGTATGAGAGACGCCGTAGTGAAGGGCTCCGGGAATTTCAACCATCTGGGGTTCTTTAACGTGCATTGACATCGCACAGTACATGGGCCTCTAGAATTTCGCCTCCAACGAATTTCGGCCGCCGCGGCCGGGATCGAACCCGCATCTTTCGGGCCAGCAGCTGAGCGCCATAACCACTCAGCCACCGCGGCGGCTAGCTGTTAGTTTTCAGTAACAGAACGGGGTGATCGCGCGTATGAATTCAAATTCAGTCACAGTAGCGCCTAACTGCCACAGGCTATTCTCTTGTAATTGACTGCACGCGTCAGAATTGTTTGTTTCGAGCTTTAAGTATTCACAGCGCACATTAATACAGGCAAAACACGTAACCCTTCATTGCAGAGAAGGATTGCATCATTTTAACGTCTTGGCCGTCATTATACCAGAAAATACTTTTGTATTAGCCACTCCCTCCAAACTTGGAAGCCAATAATGTGAATATATATATATATATTTATATATATATATATATATATATATATATATATATATATATATATATATATATGTATATATATATTTCTCACAAAGTCGGACAGCCGAAAAGCCGGACTAGCCCATGACCATGGTGATACTCTGAATCGCTTCTGACGAAGGACCATAGTGTTTGAAGCTGACGCTGGTTAGAACGTACGAGTCTTGAGTCGAACTCTTCGCTGGGGAGTGAAACACGGACCACCTTTGCAGGCTTTGTTCGAAACTGGGTTTGCCCCCGAAGGGGCGCAGCGGGGTTTGCGGAGCCTCCTCCAAGCACACGCGCCTGAAGAAGCCGGGCGCCGGGCCGGGGGTGGCTTGTACCCATTTTGACCGGTGGGTGTCCGGCGGTGGGTTTCGAACCAACCACCTATGCATTCTTTACACCATATATGCATCATTTACAAAGAAATTAGTAACTATGAATATCAATTAATTCCTAACAACTCACTAGTGCAAGTTTCCGAATAGTGCAAACACTGGCAGATGACGCTTAACTTAGCTAAAACTGTCTCTTTGACAGTACCCTCGAAAAAAAAATCCTCTAATAATTACTTATGGCATTGAGAACCAGAAACTAAATAAAGTTGAAGAACATAAGCACTTAGGAATTTTGATCTCATTGGATTTGAAATGGAATAGGCATGTTTCGTATGTAGCATCTAAGGCACTTACTGCGCTCTATTCGTTGAGGCGTTCCTTAACATCTGCTGCACCTGACACCAAATTATTAGCGTGTGCCTCACTTGTTCGTTCAGTACTAGAATATAGCTTAATTTGTTGGTTTCCGTCGACTAACCACTGCATTGATCAATTTGAAAACGTTCAGCGAAATGCCATTGGATTCATCCACAACAAGTACCGCCGTAGCGTTTCCCCTACAGCACTGTTACGCAAAGCTGGTCTTCCAACAATACAAAATAGGGCCAAATTCTTGCGGCTAAAGTTTCTTTTTCAACTTTTAAATGATGCTTTCAAAATAGATCAAAATAAGTACTTGTCATTTTCTGAATCATTAAACTCGAGAACAAAGCATACTAAGCACATTACCGAGTACCGATTTCATAGTGACACATTCAAATCTTCGTTCTTTTCACAAGCCATCCGAGATTGGAAAGCGTTGCCGAATGATGTGGTCAACTGTAATTCGTTTGATGCTTTTTTGGAAGGATTATCAATTCTTGAATCGGAATAAGTGCACTGTTTTGGAAATGTTTGTTTTCATTTTGTTTTCTGTGCACATGATTTATCGGATTGTATTGCATTGCCTTGTTCCTTTTTTCAAGTTATTTTGCAAGCAATTATTACTATTTTCATTCGTTTTATGTTTGTATGTAATTTATCCCGGTCCTGCGAAAGCCTCCACAATGAGGCTAGCAGTACGTTGGAAAGAATATATATATATATATATATATATATATATATATATATATATATATATATATATATATATATATATATATATATATATATTCTTTAAGTAATTTTCTTCAAGCGATAGATTAATATACGTATTATTATCCCACTGATCAGCAATACACATTAAAAAAATTAAAACATTCCCCTATGCACCTTGGTTTCGGTGACTGTTGGCCACACACACACACACACACACACACACACACACACACACACACACACACACACACACACACACACACACACACACACACACACACACACACACACACACACACACACACACACACACACACACACACACACACACACACACACACACACACACACACACACACACACACACACACACACACACACACACACACACACACACACACACACACACACACACACACACACACACACACACACACACACACACACACACACACACACACACACACACACACACACACACACACACACACACACACACACACACACACACACACACACACACACACACACACACACACACACACACACACACACACACACACACACACACACACACACACACACACACACACACACACACACACACACACACACACACACACACACACACACACACACACACACACACACACACACACACACACACACACACACACACACACACACACACACACACACACACACACACACACACACACACACACACACACACACACACACACACACACACACACACACACACACACACACACACACACACACACACACACACACACACACACACACACACACACACACACACACACACACACACACACACACACACACACACACACACACACACACACACACACACACACACACACACACACACACACACACACACACACACACACACACACACACACACACACACACACACACACACACACACACACACACACACACACACACACACACACACACACACACACACACACACACACACACACACACACACACACACACACACACACACACACACACACACACACACACACACACACACACACACACACACACACACACACACACACACACACACACACACACACACACACACACACACACACACACACACACACACACACACACACACACACACACACACACACACACACACACACACACACACACACACACACACACACACACACACACACACACACACACACACACACACACACACACACACACACACACACACACACACACACACACACACACACACACACACACACACACACACACACACACACACACACACACACACACACACACACACACACACACACACACACACACACACACACACACACACACACACACACACACACACACACACACACACACACACACACACACACACACACACACACACACACACACACACACACACACACACACACACACACACACACACACACACACACACACACACACACACACACACACACACACACACACACACACACACACACACACACACACACACACACACACACACACACACACACACACACACACACACACACACACACACACACACACACACACACACACACACACACACACACACACACACACACACACACACACACACACACACACACACACACACACACACACACACACACACACACACACACACACACACACACACACACACACACACACACACACACACACACACACACACACACACACACACACACACACACACACACACACACACACACACACACACACACACACACACACACACACACACACACACACACACACACACACACACACACACACACACACACACACACACACACACATATATATATATATATATATATATATATATAGAGAGAGAGAGAGAGAGGGGGGGGGCTGAAATCTACCGCTCTACGCGAGCACCTGCGTTCCCCGAGGAGCTGCCAAATTGTGACAGCTGCCTGCTTCTATCCTTAATTTTTCAGCATCCATTGCTGTGTTGCTAAGAGTTATCTGTGAGGGTCCTGAAGCTTCGTCCGCACATCATTTTCATTTGTGCTGCATCTTGACCCTTCTCGTTTGCTAGCCTGCCACAGGTGGAAGTTTTCGACAGAAAATAGACGCTTAACCACTAACGATGCAGCTTTCAAGCTTCAAGTCGTCGCGTACACTGAACTACACGGAAAGCGCGCGCAGCCGGGCGGAACTTTGGCGTCGACCACAAGTGCGTGCACCGGCTATGTGGCTAAAGAAAGACCTCGTCGCAAGAAACAAAAGCAGGAAGGCATTCGGCGGAATTAAGTATAGCAGACGCTGGAGACAGGTATAACTATGCGTTAGATATAGCGTCAAGCTGTAATGGAATGTATACGGGGAAACAATAAATTACTTTCCCCAGTATACAGCTTTAAAATTGAACTGAAAATTGCTGTTTTCGCGTAAGGGCCGCACCATGCCAATATTTCGAAAAACAGTGCGGCCCCTACCCGCATATGTATATGGCATTGGCGCGTAGTACCAGCCAAGC
This sequence comes from Amblyomma americanum, assembly GCF_052857255.1. Classification (NCBI taxonomy): domain Eukaryota; kingdom Metazoa; phylum Arthropoda; class Arachnida; order Ixodida; family Ixodidae; genus Amblyomma; species Amblyomma americanum. Next base: position 232,655,206 of record NC_135497.1, read on the forward strand.
TACGGCTTAACTTAGACAACCACGGAATCTAACTTGCCCCAAGAGAGTCGAAAAATCGTTTTTTGTTTTCCGCTCCTAATCCAGCAGGGGCGGCTTCGTTTCATTTGCCAAAACTCTCAGCTTTCGCTCGCAATCAGACATCGATAAAATAAAATGTTCCCGAAAAAGCCTTAGCGATGTCGTCAATGGTTTCGTAGTGAATGCTGTACATGTGATGAAGGCACTATGAGAGCTGGTGAGCGCGCAGGCGCTTTTATGGTTGCGCGCAGTTCATATGCCATTGAAAGCGTTTATGACGCGTGTAATTTACAGCGCCATCTGTTATAGCCAAGACTGATCTCCGGCCCTCACGCAGTAGTAGTTGTCATCGGTGAATTGTCAATATCCAGCGTCCGCGATCCCGTAGTCACCTTGTGCACAAAGCTGATGCCTCACGCTAGATATGTCGTTATCACTGCGGGGAGCGTGGTCACAGCAAAACGGAGCGAAATTGCCCCGAAACACCGTTCAAGTAAGCCTCACGAAAACACTGCATGGTGACGCGTGCTGCGGGCCTCCGCAGTAGCAGCCGCAGCAGTGTTAGGAAAGCGGCAAGCGGGGACGCGGGACATCAGTGGCGTTGCGAGAGGGCCATGGGTGTGGACGAGGAGGTGCGCCGTGCTTTGAACGTTGCACGTATACACATCCGGCGGTCCAGAGACAAAAACCTGCGGTGGGTCGAACAGGAGAAGACGAGCGCTCTGGGGTGCTGCCCCCAAAAGGACTGCACAGAACTACCTGACTGCGTATCGCCACCGTCATTCATACCGGCTTTTCGTGAGAAGGACTCTGAAACTAAAGTTATTTTATGTAATCCGTTCTGTTTTATTTGTTTTATTTATTTATAGAATATTCCCGACACGGAGTCCATGCAGGGTGGGCGTACTAATCATTCAAACCACAGAAAACGCAACACTTCAAAAACAACACAATATACCAATAAATGTTAAAACAGAAGGGACAATTGTTTGATTAGTTGATTCCAATCTTTTACTGTGCGTAGAAAAAACGAAATCTTGAGTGTATTTGAGCGAATATAGGGGTTCGAGAACTGGGATGATGTTGACGAGTTTGTCTGGTTGGTGCCGGCGTTAAGTATGATCAGGATTCCAGACCAAGTTTGTTATGTAATAAGAAAGAAATAAATTACAACCTAAGCCATAATAACTATAGTAACTGCTTTATATTGTGTTGCACTAAGGAAAGCTACAAAGCTTTCTTTTGTAGCCGTTGGGCGGCGCTTGGGCGGTTAGCTAATGAGTAATGGCTCCGTTCTTACAAATAAGGCAGCAACAGCTGCAACCATTTTTATGTCTCGTCCCAATGGGCACCTTTAACCTCTAAACGTCATGTTGATTGTAGAGGCATAATTTTTTTAAGTTCCTTCTTTGGCATTCACGTTGCATTGATTCGTATTGTGGTGCATCAGTAGGCACTGATACCATTAGTCGGTTTCAGCTTTCACGCCGTTTCATAACCTTAGGAGGACAGGAAAGGGCGGTGAGTACTGAACCGTCCTTTTTTTGTAGCGTAAGCTACACTGACCGAGGTTGAGCAGTATCGCGTGGCTCCTGGAGAGCCGTGCTGCGCATGCGCGAGGAGCAGTGACGTCACAAAGCGCACAGCTGGCGCACCGGAGCCGCCGCGCGCGCCTCGCCGGTCTGCGCATCTTCTGGAAACCGCACCACGTGACCAACACGCCACTGCTCACGTGAAGAACCACGTGACCAGCCACGGCGCCGCGCTGCAGGCAGCTGCTTCGTACCACTTGACCACGTAACCCCATTGTTCCTAGTGGGATTGGTCCTCGTGGACACGCTTTTCACTGTTCACTTGGCGAACTACCTGCGTTACGCTGTCGATTAGATACATTTTGCTCAATTGGCTTGGTAATTCTATCATAAAGAACTGTGCGCGAAAACCTTTACTGTCGTTTTCTGGCCACAAATTAAGTTGATTAGTTGCTCAGGATAGTTTATTGGAGCTGCAAAAGTCGGGCCATCGCTGAAGCCTTTACCTTGACCTTGAATGAATAAATAAATGAAAATAAACATTGTCGCGACTGTGCTTCGAACCCGCGGCGGCGCGAACAGATCAGCTTCGCTGACCACTGCACGACAGCACCATGCTATCGCCAGTTTTTTTCTTTTTTGCATAGAAATAGTGCCGAAAAGAAAAGTAAGAACGCTCACGCCATGTAACACCAGGCCACCATACCCCTGCAGGACCCCACCTTCCAAAACATCAAAAGTCTGGGACGCACACACATGCATCCAGATAGGGAAGTCAGCTAGGCGGCTCTTGCAGGGCAGCATATACACCCCACATCAAAGCACATTGTTCACGAAACAAAGATTTTGACGACCGTGGTGATTCGGCGTGGCGGTCCATCATGGCGTGGCGGTCCATAGGGCAAGCATCTCCTTAGCATGAAACCGTGCCTTCACAGGCAGCGTTGACGTGTGCAGCTTAAAGAATGTTTTCGCGGCAGAAGAAATGCACAATCGCCTAACACTTTTTAAGACACTGGCGTCAAGGAACTCAAGAAAAGGTTGCCGATACAACGGTACAAGGAACAAATACTCTGTAAGTGCCTGAGTCACCTGCCTTCTGGAGAGGCTATACAGGCAGTCTAACGAAAAGCGCACAGTGAGGAAATTTAAGGTGTAAGCAACTTCCTTAAGAAATCCCCATAAAAATCCCCCACGAGTGTGCCCCGTCGGTGAGAATAGGAAAGGCAAATGAGCCGTGAGACGCCTAATAAGCACAGCTACTAAAAAAGGGTGGTTTGACGATTTGAAAAAGAAATAAAACGCGAAACAAGTTGATGCACGAATAAGTGAATAAGGCCGATTTCACCAGATTCTAGAGAAAGAAATAGGTTATTGCGACCAATGGGTTCCCATTGGGAACGCCTTACGAATGTAGCAAATATTCTGTGCGTCACCTGAACTTTATTCCTCGCACAGTGGAGAACCTGCAGCTTATAGAGAAGTTCTGCAAATGAAAAAAATGTTGCAGACTTGAGCCCGAGCAAACACTGACAGTTCCTTACCCATCCAAGCCTGGGTTTGTCGCCTCATGGAGACTATCTGTGAATCCCAGTAGGCGCCGCTGTTGCGAATTTGGTGAAGAGGAACCCCTAGGTAGAGAAGGGGCGCAGTCCCAGCTTATGCCACCATAATGACTTGGCGTTGTACCCCAATGGCGCAACCAAAATCCCTTGGATTTATCAAGATTAAGAGACGTACCTGATACCTTGCAAAACTTCAATCAAATGGAATGCCTCAAGCGCACTCTTTTTGTCAGAACAAAAGAGGGCGACATCATCTGCATAGGCTAAAATCTTAGTTTCACACAGCGCCAGGGAGAAACCACGAATATATGCACAGTTATTAATACTGAGACAAAGGGGTTCAAGATATAGGGCAAATAACAAAGGCGGTAAGGGACAGCCTTGGCGAACAAATAATTTCAATGGAATAGGTTTAGTTAGCTCTTGGTTAACAATAAGCCTTGTATGGGACTCCTTATGGCACAGTCTTATGCCCCTAAGCAAAACATCTCCAATATTTGCATTCTCTAAGACCGCAAACAAAAAATCATGAGGAAATTTATCAAAGGCCTTAGCAAGGTCAATCTGAATTACAGCTACTTGTCCGATCTCATCTGATACTGCCTCCACTACTAAACGTGCAATATGAATATGGGTTTGGATGCTGCGGCCTCTGATACCGCAGACCTGATGCGTGCCTATTAAGTGAGCGACAACGAGCTGCAAACGATTGCAAAGAACCTTTGCAAAAAGTTTGTAATCTACATTACAGAGAGAAATTGGATGATATCCCTCAACCGCTTTCAGTCGCATTGAATCTGTGCTTTTTGGAATTATTATAGTATGCCCAGAATAGAAAGTGGGGGCAAAAAAAAACATCGTAAGAAACCTGGAAACCTAAACCAAGACAGGCGCTAGGCCAGTGGAAAATGTTTTATAGAACTCGCTAGTAATGCCATCTGGCCCAGGAGGTTTCTGAGCCGTGAGGTCAGAAATGGCAGAGTTTATTTCGTCTAAAGTGATAGGTCCCTCCACTAAAGCACGCTGCTCATCGTAAATTCGGGGCAAAGCTTCGAAAAAGTGACTATATACTCATGTCACATTTGTGCTCGCGCAACCACCAAACAGATTCCGATAATAGTCAAAGAAAGCCTCAGTAATACCAGGACCATGGCTATATATGCAACCACCATACTGAATTTTCAATATTTCTTCAGCTAGAGTAGTTTGGCTGTTATCACTCAGGGCCGGACGAGATGGTTGTTCATCCAGAAACCTATGGGTCCTAGATCTTATCAAGGGCCATTTGCATCGTTTGGTTTCACACTGCTGAAGCTCTGCTTTTACGGCAGTGATATCTTCTACATAGGCACCTGGGCTAATCCTCTCTAACTCATGTAGCTCAATGAAAGTACGGCCGAGCTCTCGAGGGTGATGTCTCTTCAAAAACGCGATGCTTGCTGAGGCTTCAATAGCAATGTTTTTTGCTTCTGTTTGAATAAGTCCCATTTTCGTAAAACTGAGAGATCACCGCGTGACCACGTGTCCTTCAAGCAAGTAGATACAGAACGTTATAAGGTTTAATCTGAGAGCAGGCAGCTATTCAGCTTCCACAGCTCCCCTCGAGGATGGAGTATGCGCCGACTGTACCTCCCTATCTGAAGCGACACCATGCAGTGATCACTGAAGAATATGGGCCGCGCCCAGTAACCAAAAACGCTGGACAACATGTCTGCTGAAACGTAAATCCTGTCAAGCCGATCACTAGAGGAGCACTGAAAATGAGTGAAATGAATGTCATGTCCCTTATCTTGCCCAACATCCACCAGGTTGTATTCGCATGTCAAATGAGTGAGTAACGCAGCACTAGGGTCATATCGCTTACTTAACACTGCTCGGTCTTCATCTCTACAAACACAATTTAAATCCCCCAACAGCATAGTTTTACGATCCGTGGACAAATGGTCGACAAATGACAGGAAAAATAGCCTTCTATAACTCTGCTTTACAGGAGCATAAACGGAAACAATTCGCCACTGTACATCCGAAATTGCGAGGTCGCTGCAGATAAGTCGCCCTTCATCATCTGTGCTATACGACACGGCAGTAATACCCAGTGTGTTGGCCAGGAATAGCATGCATCCACCTCATAAGCCTCTCGAATGACTAACGATAACATTGAATTCTGACAAAAAAGGCTCCACAGAACCTTCAGTTTCCTCATCAGAGGACAGCTTGGTTTCCTGGATGGCTGCCACACTCACACCCCACTTATTTAAAAGATGCCGCGACTGATGTTGCCTTCGGCGATTACGCAAACCCCTGATGTTAAGGGTAGTGACCTTAAATGCTGTAAGGGCCGCCATTTTTGGTGCTTGTCTTATTGAAGGCCATTTCCTGTACTGGGGTGGCCGGCCTACAAATCGGCAGCCTGTAGGGCAGACATCGCTCTTCGTTTTGAGGTGCCCCTTCCCAATGCCACTACACCAGGTGTCTTCTGCTCATCGTCATCGACACACATCTCTTCATCTGCAGGACGCTTCAAATGTGCGCTGTTGTCCATCGCCTCTTCTGAGAGAGCCAAGGCTTCGGTCCATAAAGCCGAGTGGACCACGTCACTCGCAACTACGCTGACAGCGGACGGGGCACTGAACACACTAGAAGCTGACACTTCAGGCGACACACTGCTGCACTCCGGCGACGAAGGGGCATCGCCGGCGCAGAAGGCGTGTCGCACATTCACTGGGGTAAGCGCCCCCACTGGCTCTACAGCAGGGGTGTTCTGCTTTCGTGATCGTTGGGTGACAGGTGGCTCCTGAGCAGGAAGCACAGGACTCAAAGTAGCAGACACGGGCAGACCCGGGTCCGGTTGCTTTGGGTCTGGAGACGGGGATTCCTGTTTTTCCCTACTTGCAGGCGGACCCTTGCCGTTATTCTGTGCAAAAGCCTTTGGTCCATATTCTGTTTGGAGCTCATGACTCCGTTCAACCGACGCTTGCACAACATCCGACACATCCATAATGTGCTCTGACACCCCTTCATCCTCATGTGCCTAGTTGCCTTGGCGTAACTTGTCAGCACAACTCATAACAAAGCTGTCTACTCTGTGCCCGAAGCGTCGGCACTGGGTGCATCGGGGCGTACGACACTGACGCCGTACATGGCTCACACGGTTACAACGAAGATACACCGGAGGCCTACCTGGGATCACTACTAAAGCTTCTACCCCGAAAACGTTGAGCGTGTGAGGAACTGTACTCCGCCACGACGGTTAAAGGGGCCATGACATAGTCGTTCTTCATATTGCAGTTTTCTGCTTCAGTAACTAATGCAAGAGCTTATGATTCAATTTCCGAAATTTGACGGCCCCGTACAGGCTGTATTTTCCAAAAAATACGATCGAAATTGAGACCAGGAGACTCCTCCCACCGGCAGCGACCGCCATATTGAAAGCTCTCGTGACGTCACTACCACATGCACGGAGCAACGTCGTCTGCTCTCGTTGCTGCAATACGCGCAGTGAGGTCCCATTCCCCCTTTACTTTCGCGATCGATCGAAATAGCAGTTGTCCCTCATATATGAATGACTGGTACCGCAAAAGCGATAATAACATTAACGCAGTTTTTCTACGGTACAGGTAGGGTGCGGTCACACTATAGGCCGATGCGATGGCGATCGACGGTAGGTTGGCTGATCGGTACGCAAATGCCGTCGCTGACGCACTGGTCTATCACGCTAGACCGACGACGACGCCAGCACGATCAACGATCGCGTATCGTACTAACGTAAATAGACAGCTTAGTGGGGACCAGAAGAATGTGGTGGGGAACTAGTTGGTATGACATTCTGTAAACTTAAGATTTACAAACGTATTGGACCTCATGCTAGCCACGGCGACATACGCGATGTGCGTGCACCAGCGAAGATGTGCTTTCATTCGGTGCCTGCGCATAGAACCGATCGGCGAGGCAAGCGACACGGGCAGAAAACGCCACACAACGGTGCCGCTCGCCTTCGCCTAGGCTTGTGCGACCGAGCGAAAGCTTCACCCCCGGTGAGGCGACGGCCGGAAAATCTGCGCTTGTGTGCCTTATCCGTATCGAAAAAAGCGAAACAAGCGTCTACATATCATATCTTCACACTTCGTTACTAATCAGTGAGGAACTTTTGCAAAGTTCTTTAATTTCGGTTGACGGTGGACCGCCAGCCCCTTTCGTGACGAGGCCTAGCGAGTACGCAGAATTCATGTGTGCGATTTAGGCTATTGCGGAGAGCGAATTCGTAAGTTTTAGCGCCTGCAAAAGGCTGTCGAGCGTAGTTTTGGCTACAGTGCCCTCAAAGCGACGACTGCCTACATTGCAGGACGCGAGTACAATAAGGGGGAGGTGCCGATATATGTGACCCGGTCTGCATATCATGTGCAGAAGGAAGCCGGCAGCAGCCGTCGGCGTCGACTGTGGACAACAAATCTGGTTGTTTTCATTAATTCAAGTAATGTCAGAACTTATTTTTAGCTAAATCGATCTAAAATAAATTTTGGTGACATAAGAGAAAGCAGATACAACCAGCGGAAAGCGCCGGTATCCTACACGAAGCGTTTCCCAAGCAGGCGATATAGCATCATCGGCGCTTATTGCAGTGTTATCATGGTGTGTAAATGAGTAAAAGTGCAATTTGTGAGCAAGAGTACATAATATTTAAGATAAGGATAACCCACCTGGCGTTTATGCCATGCAAACGTGCAGTACTGTTTGCGCACAGCCATGTAAACAACCTCAGCTCGGGGCTGCAGTTGTAATCGCCGCACTCCTGGGGCCCAATGCGCACGCAAAGCAAAATGCAGTACTATTATTTCGAAGCACTCATTTAGACGGCGGCGACTATTCATCGGTGCGGACAGTGAAAGCATTCAAGTCACGTAGGGTTTTGCAAGCGGCTTGGTTAGTGCAAAAAGGTTCTATGAGTCGAAGTAAATAATGTATGTTCGACTTACAAACACGTACATGCAGCGCGGAAGTCGTCGCACTCGGCACTTTTCTCTTCTCCTTTCGTGCCTCAAGGTTACTGTAGTGAACCTTTTGATAATTTGAGTTCAATTACCGAGCGATGAATAGCGGACAAGAACTTGGTAGCTAGCTAAAAAACACCGCGGCTTTCACGGCGCACATCGGCGAAGGCCTGCACGGCACGTGCCGCTTTTCACATACGGGAGCACTTGACTGCCCAAAAGAGACCACACTCATAACATACGAACAGCATGCTTCCAAGCGTAAATAATAAAACAGGGGTCCATCGATGTCTGTTTCCTCAACAATCAGAAAGTGGGCGCCACGAGCAAGTCCGCTTTCCCAAGGATCACTCAGCTCGCGTAATAAGTTGAAGGCTTCCCAAAATAGAACACGGAAAATGCATTTTATTTCGCTAGGCTAAAACAAAAACTTTTCGAGCGACCGCTGTCTACTGTGTGCGCGCAGGCACCTCAGCAGCTAGCTCGCAGCAGACGACGCGTGGCGTGTATGCGCTCGTGACGTCAGCGATCATAGGTTGCCAGACCAGCAAGCAGTTCGCAAAAGAAAAAAAATTCGTTTAAAAATATTTACCGCACAGAATCAATTGAAAATTGGGGGAATTGTAATTTAACCTGTTGGGAATTAAAGGCGATAAGCAGGGTATGCGTGAAAATAGGCTGTCATGGCCCCTTTGACAGTGAATAAAGGCGCATGTAGGGAATGCGCGCCGTTCATATATTAAATCTTCCGAAACAGATGTCGCCGCTCTTACGCTACGTATATCCTGGCCAAGAAGGGCTAGGCCATCATCAATTTTTTAAAAGAAATCGACGACCTTTAGTGATTGGAATATTTAAAGCTTGGACTTGAGATGACATGAAACATGACAAACGCGATCGAGAGCAAAGTCTCAGAAAGGCAAAATTGTTTAGAGAAAAACATACCCAGCTCACCCTTACGCATGCACTTCATAATCTCCTTATTTTATGGCTTCAATCATTTCCTGTGTTAACCTGGTATTGCTTTTGCTTGTCAAAAACATTTTTTTTGAAGAACTCTTCACACTGCATAATTGACCATGAAAGGAAGCAAGCCGTCTCGTTCGCTGTCCATCGTGTGGTTCCTCAGCAAAATCAGGTAAAGGCCTAATGCTTGCGGACGCGTCTGCAATACGATTTCCTGCGCAACTCATTTGATCAGTCCCTCGTTCTGACCCCTTCAGTTGTTACAATTAGCTCTGCCTAATTCGAAGGAAATTTCGCTCCCTTTCGAGTTATAATTATTCAGATTCCTTTCATTATACTTTGTAATTAATGAAGAGTCAAAGTTAAGGATCTTTTTTTTCTAGTATAGGGCCATCAAGGCAGCTTAAGTATTGCACATTTTATTTTAGCTCCAATTTCACTGTCAGAAACAATATCCGCCTCCTTGATCTTATTTCCGGAGAGTGCCTTCTTTATTTTTTAGGCCTCGTCTCTAAGGTAGCCCTTAATAACAAAAAGCCAGTGTGGTATGCACACCCTCTGATTTCAGCAGAAACAGAGGAGGCAGCTTGAAATGAGCCCTGCATTGAAGCAGTGTAGCCGCGGTCCCAATAACGCCCCAAGAACTGCGGAATCTACGCGGCTGCGTTTTTATGGAGGAAAAACGCTGAAGCGCCCGTGTGCTGTGCGATGTCAGTGCACGTTAAAGATCCCCAGGCGGTCGAAATTATTCCGGAGCCCTCCACTACGGCATCTCTTTCTTCCTTTGTTCTTTCACTCCCTCGTTTATCCCTTCCCTTACGGCGCGGTTCAGGTGTCCAACGATATACGAGACAGATACTGCGCCATTTCCTTTCCTCAAAAACCAATTATTATTATTATTACGCGGTGTGAATGTCACAACGTGAAACCAAAGCATGAAAGTATCGATACGGACAGGGGCAGAATCCTGCATCCGTGCGCTTGTGTTTTATATTCGTATTATAATACGGTATTCGCACATAGACAATTTTCATCGAGTTCATTCAGCTAGCCTACGTGCATATGGCCTACAATCTGAAGTGATCTTGATCACTACAAAGGTCAAGGGACACACAGAGGGAACAAAGAAATTAAAGACAAGGAGATTGAAGTGGCCTACTCGTCTACTTGGCCATCGCTGAAGATTAAAATAAACCTCGTTTTACTCAAACTTCAGGACGTTGGTTGCTTTCGTGTTTAGTTACTAGCAGAAGCTACAGACACTATACATTATAATTTACGGTTACTGTGCAATAAATTCAAGTATACAATAATTGATTCTTGAAAGAATTTTTTCGCCGGTATATAAACACTAGCAGTCATGATTATATACTTCCGTGAGAGTCTTTCGCGCAGTTATTAGCTTTCATTAGCGTGGCATTGCTGCATTCTTGTGACATTTTGTTTCTAACAAGCATGTGCTTCTGGCTTGCTTCACGGATAGTAAGTTTTAGTCGTGGATACCATCCAGCGTTCTAGAAAATCGGCACTTGAATTGTATAATGCCCAAAAACATACGCTCGCACCATAAATTTACCTCGTCACCCAGAAAGCCTCAATTTTACATTCACTTTAAAGCTCATTCTCATTTTAAACCCCTTTGGAGCTCCACAAAATGGTCACATTTCGGGACTTGGTAAATCGCTTCCTGCCGTTTGCGAGAATTGCGTAGTGTACTCCTGGGCTTGGCGTTGCTTCCCGCCCGATATTACGTGGGGCTGTTTTCAAAACGCTCAGCGTTATTTCAAGCACGTCGTGCCACTATACAAAAGTCTGCTATAGCGACGAGTAGTTTCTTCCATAGCGCTCGTACAAAATCTAAGAGCGCAAGATTCGGAGGATAAATGCAGCCTTTTCTTGAAAAAAAGAACGCAGTATCTTTCACTTTGCGTCTCATCGAACATGTGATAGACGACTACTGGTGTCGTTATTTCAGACAATTTTTATGTCTTTAAATAAACCGCTGGGGACAAAGATTCATGGCGTGAATTTGACTCACGCTTTCAAAATTTATAGTCAGAAAAAAAGCAATCATGTCCACTCGTGCGTGGTCACATTCACCCGAGATCGATGGCCCCGATGTCAAAGGGCGGGGTTTTGGACATAGGGTACACGCAGGTTGCATCAGCGTTTGTGAATAAACGTACGTTCGCGCCGGCAAAATAAGGGTGGCCGTAGATAATCTGTCAGCGAAGGAGTTTCAAGAAGCGACGTGACATTCATCTTGAGCAGCGGCACGAAAAAGAGATACGAACAGCAAGATAGGCTACAATAAAAAACTTAAGCGCGCAGAAGGGAGACGATTCGTCCGATTCGTGTCAAGTGACGCAGACGCGAAATTTTAGGTGCTGTAAAAGTTGCCATCAGATTTAAAATGATACCGGGACAGACGCGTGCGGGTCAGAACATTTGTAGCCATTTAAAGGTCGATGTCACCTAGCAGTATTTCTGACGCGCTGAGACAGCATTATGCGTTGTACTGGCTGAACAGTGAGATGCTATAAGAGCGTTGACGACGACGACGAGATAAGTACCGTCGAACGGAGACTTTGATGTCAAAGCTGTAGCATTAATTATCTTTTACAAGATGGCTTAACGGCAGTATCGTAGAACATTAGATGGTGCACAATGCAAAGTGTCTAAACGAAGGCCTAATATCTTTAGATTAAAGTGAAAAGGCTGCAGTATGAATTAAAAAAAGGTGACAAAACACTCAGCAACAGCCTAAGTTTAACAAGAAACTCTACTAATTAAGTCTTGAAGCACGAAGCATGTAGGAGAAATGTTAGCAAGAACACTTTAAAAATCAAGCTGACGTTATACTGATTCATCAGCTAGTTCGTCTGAAGCTCTGCTAATGCCATCGTGCATACTTTGGGGAGGAAGAGGTGGATAATGATCTCCGTATAAAATGCGGAAACGCAAAGAAAGTCCATGCTCTTTTTGGATATGGAGCATACTGAAAACGGTTATCCGATCACGAAAAAGGTTCAACAAAATCTCTGAAACAAATAATATAGAACGTGAAGCATGCTCCTAAAACAGTCAGCATACCCTCCTACTGCACTACCCTAGAGCGTAACGGGCTTTAACACGACGCTGATATTGCGAGCGCAACTACACAAGCAGCAACGATCTGCTGAGGCACACCCCTCGCTACTGCAGAAAGTAATTCGTTTCGCTTCAGTCTCCTCAGTGCTATCTCGCTTCAGCAGGAATCAATACGCAACCAGCGCAGCTGCCGTGTTCTCATGAACGTTGAGCACCTCTTACGAGGGGAGTGGGAACGCAACCGACAGCGTACTGAGTGCGATTTTTGCCTGGTTACTTGCCTGCTACTTTATAAGCTTCGTGTGGCCTGTAAAATGGACTCAGAGAAGAAGTACTTTTATTTCTCGGGTAACTTTCCGGAATAACCAGAATGATATTGCGTCATATGAATCCTTTACCAGCCTCGTTCATATCGATTCCTTTGTGATTAAACTTATCTCCGGCAATGCTCAAGGCGCGTGATAACTAAAATCCAATGACGTAGCCGCTTTTTATTCCTCCAGGTGCCCACGTTTCTGAAAAGCATCATAGTTAAGCTTCTTTTTGAGCGATCGCGACCATAGCATTGACCACTTAACGCTGACTACGCACTGATAGGCTAGTGCTCCAGAATAACCATGTTTAATCTTAATGAATGTACCGCACTCATTCGCCCGAAGCAACTGGTTTCCATTTTCGTCAGTAGACACTTCCCTTCAAGCTGTCACGTTCCGACGCTGCTGCAGAAGCACTACGCCGACCGTAAATTAAAGGTATCCTGGAACAAATAATATCAGTGCAGCTACTTTGGGTTCTCTAAAGCAGCGTATCTGGCCTTGGCTTCACTGGCGAGCGAGGAAGTAGAGAAAGAGACGCACTGAACCAAACTACAACGTGGGAAATGTTCCGTCGGTCGTGCGCTACGATTCTGCGTCCGTTCTGCGATCGCTTTTCTAGTACACACCTTTACGTGCCCTAGTATCCCTTTGTGCGTGAGTACTGTAGTCGAACGTGGACAAACAGTAAACATGAATCGCGTACACCACTTGCCAAAAATACGCAGCACACACCACTTGCTCTTAGTTCGTGCAGTGCGGCTGCGTTTGCACCAACACAATTTCCTGTTTGCGTCGCCGCACGATGTTTCTCTGCATGAATGCAGGATTTGTGAGAGATTTTGGCGCACTTGAGGGATGCCATGAGATCTGACAACTGTGCGGAGCGGAGGGTCCAGGATTTTTCGTTTTCACGAAGACAAAAGGTCCCGAAGACCTACCGTAGAAGCTGTTCATGAGCGGCTGCTGAAGAAGTCCTGGTCAGTACATTTAGCTATCTTGTCCCTGCAGATAAGTCGACATTGACAAATGGCAAATTTGCAAGGTCTGAAGCTGTCTGAAATGCCTTTTACGAGCCGCTCAGCTTTGAGGCAGTCCCTTAAATAGTCAAAAAGGAGGCGGTTGGATTTACCTTGGCGTGGCGCCGTCAAGCCGTCTTTGCCGGGATTTCTGCACAATGTAAGGTTCTATATGAACTGTACTAAGTTTTGTTATCATATTCAGGAATCCACAGTGTCCGTTTGATGTGCGTATTCACTCTTGATACCTCGAGCTGCCATACTAGCGATAGTGCTTTCACTATTTCATGGAATGAGAAAGCGAGCCTATAAAACCGCGGAAATGTGGAACAATTCCTGACGTTCTGTTGCACATCGGTCGTTGAGCATACGCGATATTGCCATTTCAGCAGCATGATAATTATGACGGGATATCTCTCACATTTTGCTCAGTATTCTCGAAAAAAATAGGCCATAAAGTGTTTACCCATCAGCCAACGTGTTCAGACACGTACTGAGAAAATAGCGGGAGTGAGCCGTACTGCAGGTGCCCTCGCAGTATAGATTATATTACCTTAAATCAAAAAGTAATTAGTGTTGTAGCTATCAAAATAAAAATATTGGTCATGAAATTAAAAACCATTCAACCTTAAATTGGCCAACTGAAAACCTCCCTGATTGGCTTCTTTTCCCATTTTGCACTGAACACAAACATTTGTCACAACTAAATTTAGAAAAACAACACTGCTCAGCTTTCCTGCTGGTGACCCGCCGAGCACGTCGTGAATGCATTCATGTGCTTATGCGAATAAAAAAAAAAAACTACCGCATTGCCAGTTTTGAATAAGAATCATGATGAAAAAAAAATACAGGATTGCAGTCAAGTCTGCTCTAGAGTGGATATTCGAAAGCATTTCCTTTTCCTCTCTTACTCCCTTAATTTTTCATTTTTATTAGTTTGAAATTTTGTTTTTATTTTTATTTACTTTCATTTTTTCATTCTTGTTTCTGTTTCATAGTGATTTTTGTTTTTCCTTGCTTTATTTTTTACTATTTAAGCCTTCTCAAGCATTCACATCGATTTTCAGCTAATCAGTCACACAAAACCTGCTTCAAACACCATTTATTTTTTTAAATTAAATTTATATAATTAACTAAATACAATTCATCAGCCAGACTTTTCCCATTTCAAGGTCTACTCACGCACTATCTGACACAATCAAACTTTCACACGTTTAGCTTCACAGAACGACATAATCGCGCGGGCGAAATTTGTGCACACTTTTTTCTGATGCGACATAACCATAGATTGTTTTGGCATTAATAAAGACAACGAACGCAGTGATAGGAATGTAACCAATGCCTAGATGAATACAGCGAATACTAAAGCGGCAAAGTGAGGTGACAAGAAATGTAAAAACGATTTGAAGACGTTAAAACGTGTGCATCACTACGACAACCGTGCTTCAATCGCCATCTGCAACATTCTCAAAGATAAGGTTCGAGTTTTATGCAGCCACTGACCACCCTCGCAGCGCTGCTCCTGCTGCGATAGCATTGCAACCCGCGAAACTGCCTAGTGGCGCCTCTGTTTCCTTTCGCTCAACACAACAAATGAAACGGCGGAAAGCTACTGAGACCGGGTTTAATGGCCTTCAAGGTGCAAAGAAAAGTGGGCTGTCATGCATACGACGCCATGAAGAACTACAACCAAGTCGACGGTCGGCTACTTCCAGTAAACGCGTGCATGCCCAGTAGGCTTTGCGAAATAAGTCTATATTGGGTCGGCTAGTTGAGCAGCAAGGCAGATGGAAGGAAGCGGATAAGCTTCCATATATTTATTGCGGTCAGGCAGGGCAGGAAGCGACGGACAGCGGCCGTGGAGAGGGACAAGTTTGGCGACGAACCGCATTCGCGTCTACCGCTGTATTTCTCCGTCAAAATGTGATGAGTGTGCCTGCCGTAATCCGCATGGTTGCTCTTCGGTCGAACGGCGAACAGTGCAAGAATCAATGTCTACAACTCATTCGCGTTCTGTCGTGCTCTCAGCACGAAATATTTAGACGCGATATTTCGTGCGCGTGCGATGAAAAGTTGAACGCAGGGGGGCCGTTTTCGATGCCAGTCCCCTGGGCTACGTGACGAACATCTCTTCGCAGAAAAAACTACAATACACTGCTGACAGTCGTCTTCAGCGTTAAAAGCGAGCCGCTAAGTGTGACGTTTGAGGCAGCACTGTCCTCGGCTATATAGCAGTATGTACAACGCCCTAGTTTTCTTCTTTATTATCTTTCACGAGCTTCAACAAATGACATTTTAACGCTAGCCCTATAAAGCGATGAAAAGATTCTAAGATGTCGAAAAAGTTCACGCAGTGTTATTCACCAGGTTATATAAATTTCCCGTTCCAGGCCGACTAGAACCTGGCGAACAAAGCAAACGCCACACCAAAGGCCACTTTGATCGAGCAGAAGGCGCGCACTTGTATGTAAATTTTAAAATAGAAAACAGAATGACTTATTTAGCTCAGAACAGTGAAAGTAAATTCCGTTCGAAGTTCGAGGAAAAAGAACGATAATTATCTCTAGTGGCAGGCCTAAAGTGGAACATTTTTCTAGTATACTTAGATGATACCATTGTGTTCGTTTCAGACATCGCAACCCGCTGAAAATACTTTGCATATAGTGCTAGAGACAAGTCGTTAGGACTAACCTTGAAGGCGGAGAAGTGTCACTTCACCTATGAGCAGCTGCTGTTTCAGCGTCACATCGTAAGAAATGTTGGAGTATGCCCAATCCGAAATTCAGGGAAGCACTTTGTTGACCTAAATTGTGGTGAGGCGAAAGCCTTTAGCGCGGGTTTCCTGCTTGTGCCACTGATGTGTTGTTAAGATGTTGATTAAGTACACATGTGTTTGTGAATCTTAAATGCTGCAGACATTGGAGCGCGTTTGGGAGAGATCCGTCTGATTCGACGCCTTTCCGCGAACATTCTCTAGAGTCGTAGACAAAATGCGTTGGCAGGAAGAAGTGAAGTCAATAAACAAAAAAAAGGAAATAGTGTAGTCGGTAGCACGCTCAGCTGCGGAACGGAAGGATGGTGGTTTGAGTCCCAACGTGGACAAAGATTTTTTTTCTTATCGAGTTGCTCAAGAGCGTAACGGACGCACAGACGTACGGACAGGGTCAAGGCTGCGAGTGCGAGCCATTAATGGTTGTCCCCTTAAAAGCCAACTATGCGCTTTTCCAGCTCTCCCAAAACTAAGCGAGCGTTCTTGCGAACGTTACCTGTGGGGCGAGACATCGACTAACGCCACAAATGTCTGATTTCTCAAGCAGAATCAACCATTTTATTTCCAAGCGCGCTCACCAAAGTTCCAAAGAATAGAACAGAGAGATCGAATTTACCTTATTCAAAGTAACATATTTTCCAACTACTCTGGAAGCAGCTCGAAGAAAACCGGAAGCACATCACAAGGTTCGTCATATGAAAAAGCTGCTTCGCGTTGTACGTCCTACTTTCGGCACAAGCACTCGGTTAGAACAGTACACGATTAGTTTCTCTCTCTACCTCGCGCTTTCTGAGTTTCAATTAATCAGCAAACATAGTCGCCCGTCGTGGCCGCGCTGTTACTTGCAGCCAATCAGGAGCGGGGAAGGAACCCGTTGCAGCGCCCAGCCTGATAATGCCGTCTAGAGAACAGGCTAAAATTGTGCAAAACTACTCTCCGGCCATCAGCAGGGATTCTTCTAACCACAAGCGACGCTCTTGCTTGGAAATATTTGCATATGAAAGTAGGCTTAGAAGGCAGCGTCGCTTGATGCATGCTGCGCTGCGAAGCACGCTGAGCTTTTCTCTACACCCTGTTACGAACGGCGACAGCCCGTCTCGATTAGCAACGGCAACAGAAAGTGTCGCCTTCTGGCAGCCAACATTCATGCTTCTACGGGGTGGCTCCGGGCAACGCGATGATGATCGCTCCCACGCTTGCCGCCAAGGGCCACGCGGTGTGGTCACAGGTGTCAGCTGGTTACAAGTAGCAAGCGTCACCGGGTTTTATTATGAGACCCGAGAGAGCGGAGGCCTGAAAGACGCCGCCGCAGCGAATGAGCGGAAGTTATCTTCCCCAACTATCGTGACTATGTTGGGGGAACAAAGGGGCCTCGTTTCCTGCGGAATATGGTGTGCCGAGTACAGCGGCCGGCTAGCGGTCATCGTCCGCAATCTTCGCAAACATCTCAAAGGACGAAACGACACCTTTCGGCTTCTCGACCCGACCTTGCGATCTAGCCTGGCACATCGTCTGACATCTAATTAAGAACGGGTGTCAGCAGCGCGTGGGTACCTTCGCTGGCCAGATAACACCACCTTTCGAAGTCGCCGTGAACCGGACCGCATCCGCCTCTCTCCCAGGCTCGAAATGCGACGGGAGCGCGTCGCTATGTGCGGTGGTGTGAGTTTGTGCGCGTGAATGAAAGTTTCAGGCCTCTACCACCCCGGCGAGAGTGTCATCAACCCGGGGAATCTAGGGAAGAAGAACTATATAAAACTCGACAGCGAGTGCTTTGAAATGGATCCTCTCTTAAGATACTCCACTTTGAGATATCCCCACTTTTGATTCTCATGCTTGAAAAAATGTAAATAAACCCCACTGTACAGTTCCGCTCCCTAACGGAGTCCGACAACGTCATTCGGAGATGGGACCTGCGGTGCTGAACGAGTCAGGCTATTCAAGGACCCCTCCGTCTCCAACTATGGTAGCACCGGTGGCGTTGAAGCGTAATCCCCAACACTGGTAGCCTGCGATGGACATGGAGCCCCATCCCCAACAACCCAAAGTCGCTGCGGACTGCAGCGCCGCCTTTGTTTGCATACACGACGCTTGTCAATATCCCAGCACAGAGATGTTCCGACGACTAGACAAGTGTGAGCCAGGTTCAAACAACGCGTTATGCCGCGTAGAATTTTCTTTCGCCAAAAAGGGCTCCCTGCTCGCCCCTCTCCTCCTGCCGTGTTGAAGCTAATCCAAACAATGATTAGCCCTACCCATCGTTTTTCGATAAGGCCAGTTGGAAAACTAGCGCCGGGGAGGCGGACCCGTTCTCTCGCCGTTTTCATTGCAAAGAGGCGCGAGCGCCATCTCTCGTGGACAAAAATCTTGCGCTTACAACAAACATGGACCAGAACAGGGACACACATTGGGCCTGTGTGTGTGTCCCCTTTCTAGTCCATGTTCGTTGTGTGCGCAAGATTTCCGTCCGCGGTGAAGAACTAAATCGCCCGAAACTCCATGATGCCCGGCGGCGGCAGTACCGCGTTAGTTTTCTTGGCTTTCTCTTCGCCGCCGCGAGGCCCATTGGCTGCTCTTGATCACGTGGCAAGTTTGAAAGTCCACGCTGGCCCGCGCCTCGCATCACGTGTGCTGCGCACGGCTGCTTACAGCCGAGCGTGGCTGTTGATGTTAACTTCTAGGATTTCGAAAACGTTCTGCACAGTTCCCGTGTTCTAGGGCAGGATGCTCGGAGCTGAGCTTTTGGGTAGAAATTTCTTCCGAAACTGAAAGTTCTTTTTTTTTTATTCGAAAAGTGTGCCATGAGGCGTAAGTTGAAAAAAGGGGAAGGAATGCGGGAGATTGAAAGTTAAAAAAAGGAGTGAAGACCCTTTGCGCTGAGGTAGTCGCAGAAGTTGCTTATGAAACGATTGTTCATAGTCCACTTTACATAGTCACGTTCCCGGTTCCGCCGCAGGCCCACATCCCTGAGGAGCCGTTTTCTAATAGCAGCCGTCGCTGGGCACGTCCACAACAAGTGCCGCACATTACAAATGTCTGGTGCAGCGCTACAGTGAGATCCCCTGTCAGTTGCTGGCAGACCTTTTGCACGCCACCGATGACGGACAGATGGTGTCAGAGCCGCCCCTGCCCGAATCCGGCGCACGGATACCTCCTCCTGCCGAGTAAGACTACGGGGGAGAGGGTGCGAACACGGAGAAATTAGAGCGCGTGTTCGCAGGCGCAGAACATCGGAATCGAAAACATGGGACAGGAACGGATCTGGGGGAAGAGGGGAAGGTGGCGGGTCGTCTGACGTGTGAAAGTTCTTTTCGTAGTTCGGAGAAACAGTACGTGCCGCCTGCCTCTTCGGAGTTTCGACTGACAAAACTGGTTTGGTTTCAGTTTGGTTTTGTGGAATTTAGAGTCTCAAAGCAACTGAACCTTAGGAAAAGAGTTTTTAAATACGAAGACCCATTTGGTTGCACTTTTTATTTCAGTGGCAAAGCTATATTTATAAAGTTCAGTAGCCCTCACCTCTTTCTCATGCCAAGATAGAAGTATCCTTCGAATGGCTGTTGAACACCTTGATCATGTAAAGCGACAGCGTTTGAAAGCAGCCCATGCATATACTGCTGCAACGCTAAACGCACGCCGTAGAATGCTTCTGTAGGTGAAACCGCTCTCTAATTCGCGCTGGAACTGCACGCAATGATGTGATACGGCAGTCTTGCTTTTCCGACACAAAGTTTATGTTATGCACTTTCCTAATTTGATCAGAATAAATTATAAATACGTGTCGCCCGCAGCATTGACGACCATCTATAACAAGCAGATTAGCAATAGTGCGCATTTAACGCTGCAACAGTCTGTATTCTATTGAATGCGCATGTCAGCAGCCGTTTGCCAACGCATCTTTAAAGTGCCCTGGTGATTTTGTGGTTATAAATGCTACAAAAACGTCTCGTTTCAGTAATCCAAAAAAGAGATCAAGGCGAAAACTACGTTTCTGTTCCTTAAAAACGTCTTTGTACGCACGCGAGCCGCAGTCTACTGACGTCACTCATGCAGGGAGTGAAGACGACACGCCCCAAGAACTAAAAGCAACCGCAGCGCCTCCCCCTGAGTGGCGATCGCGTTGGTCTGCTCCGCTCCCCGACACACCGCCGTTGTTCTCAAACTCACCATATCCAAAAAAGTTGGCCCGACCGCCCAACCCCTATCACAGTGTGCCCTGCCGTCTGGCTGCGTTTGACTATGCGAGGAAGCAACAGGCAAAAGGAATGAGAGAGGAGGCACCTAAAGGACTGAACTAAACAACCATGTCTCGGAAGGCTGGGCATGAGAGCAAGATTTTAAGTCGAAGCTTTACTACATCCCTCCGTAGCTTATTAGCCGTATGCTCGATTTTGACCTTGAACCGACGAGAAACCACGCGACTGCTACGACGTACCTCTGCCGCCACCGCTGCCGAAACCGAAACCTAGCGTTCGCCTCTGTTTCTATAGGGCGTCGGCGTTCATTGTGCTCATTGGCGTTGGCGTTGACAACGTCCTAGACTCCGATGATTTTCAGGAAACGAAGGGCGCATAACTGACTCCCTGGGTCAGTGGACGCCTCAATCGCGCTTTGAGGTACGTGGCGGTGGTGAGAGTGAGATGTTGGCTGCATGCATTAGCGCTGACAAGGTTGTGGCAGTCGCGCGGCACTCCAGCAATAGGGCGCCGCGCCGCGTTCATTGCTTGACCAACTTCTCGCGATCAACCATTAATATAAATGCCACATGCCAGAGTGGCAGGGTGGGTGCGCTGGCTATTCAGTGCGCGGAATGCACTCAACGTTACACACGCCAAGCCGCATCTACTTGCCCGATACACCGCAGCTTTCACTCTAACCAGGTTCAGCTGGAGTTAAACAGCAGCAAATTTTTTTTTCCATGGAGCTTCCGCTACGCTCCTTAATAAGTAGCAGCCGATGCCGGAAGAGCTGAGTGAACAATACGTAGACAGTTTAGACATTTAATTATTACAGTGCTGTCCAAGAGATGATGTTGTCCCCACTACCTTACACCCTATTTCGAAAATAGGTAATGGGAACAGTCGGACTGTGTCGCTTCCGCCGACACAAACCGAAACAGATTGGCCTGCATCTGATTTCGACTGCAGCCGATAGGTTTCGGGATTTTTCACAGCTCCGCACCGGCCACGTTTAAATTACCTTTTCGCCGAGAATTAGTGGTCTGGTGGCCGCCAGTCTCTGAAATAGTAGCGTAACAGCTTCATTGTAGTCCGTACCAGCGGCAAAATACGCACTGAATGACGCCTGGGGAGTGTAGGCGGCCGCACCGTTTTAGCGGCAGATAAAATCAGAGTTCCACACGAAATGGCTCGTTCACTCTGTGAGGTGCTTCCTGCTGAATAAATGGACTTCATGAAGCAGTTGGAGCGTAATCAACTCCACAAAGCCATAAACACGAAAGTGAAACGGCCAGAGAGCGTCGCAAAGCAGGGTGGCCACAAAGTGACCGCACTTCGGGCGTAACGCGCCCACAGCCGAGATAAGGCGCCATGGTACATCCTCGTTTCCAATAGATGCGGTTTGTGTTCGCGCAGTGCACAGCAGTACAAATCGCAAGCTACAAAGTACACCCTGTGATGATCACATAACACTAAATTATTCCCTGTTTGAGCTCCGCAGAGCGCCCTCTACACCATGGATCTCACACATGCATCCAGCCGGGGGCACAACACACAGCTATTCACCATCAGTCCCTAGCGCCACTGAATCAACCACGACATCTGCTAGACTGAGTTACTATCGAATATGGTGCCAGCAGTATTCGTTGAGGTCACAGAGATGTGTGGCTCCTGCTTCGAAACCATCAGCTCGTTCACCACGTTCGCGGACGACACCGGCCAGCTTTATGAACTCGTCTAGACTGGCGAGGTGGAAGCGACTCACAGCACTTCTGAACCTCGATGCTGCTTCAGCGGCTTCCACTCGTGCCTGCTCTTCAATGATTTCGACCAGTCTAGGATGTTCGGAGACAAGTTCCAGGGCTCGTACGTTGAGGTAATCAGAGTTGCCCATTGCGAAACGAGCTGCCCTCGTCAGCAGGGTGGCGTTGCGACTTGTGACGACGTCCAGATTGGCCGGACGAATGGGACGGGGCATTTCGTGGTAGTGATAGAGCGGCGCAGCCCCTGCTGGCTCAGTGCCATCGCATAACGAACATTTGTCTTCCATGTTCGGCGGCAAGTAGCTGACTGGCAGTGTGATGGTCAGCAGGCTATAATTGGTCTCGACCCCTCCGACAAGATCACGAAGTAAAGAATCGTCCAAATGGTCGAATGGCAACGTAACTTCGAGTTCAGTCAGCCTCGTACTCTGCAGGACTGCTTCCGCTAGCAACTCGCACCCAATGCTTCGGAGTTCAATGCCCCCAAAGGCAATTCGGCGGAGATTTCAGTTTGTGCTTAACGCCCTCACAAGGGGACTGGAGGAATTAGGATCGCAATGGAGGGTTATAGGCTCGAAGGGAAAGCCGAACTTAAAGTGGCATTCGCATTCCGGCAGCATGGCTGCCTTCTCAATGTAGGTGGCTATTGGGACGAGCAAACCCACGAAGAACGCCAAATAATCCAAGAACACACGAAGCGAGGTGATGTGGTCACAGGAAACCAAGAAGGCGCTCAGATCCGCGCGTTTAAGTGTCACCATCAGGAAGTATTCGCAGTCGATGGTCACTGCTTTCATTCCCGGGCAGTTGGGTAATGCTAGGGTGTCCGAATCACAGAGGAAGTAGTCTAGAATCATGCTTATTTTTTTTTGTAAGCCTGAGGCTTCGAATCCTGAACGCTAGCCATTCGAGGAAACTTCGCCCACGAAAGCAGGCGATGACCACGGAACTGAGGTTGCCGTTTTCGGCGACAGCGAGGAGAAAGTCACCGCAATCGCGTGATCTGAAACACGACAAATTGATGTGCAGACTGGAGAGTGCTGTGTTCTTCCAGATTGCAGAGGAGAACCATGGCAATAAAGTGTTGTACGATTCCGGTGGCCCTAGCACGCCACACCCCGAACCGAGCGCGCAGCAAGCTCTCGAAGGAATCAGTTTAAGGCTCAAAAGAAACTGGTTTTTCTAGACGGCCTTGGAAAAGAGTATGGTCTGCTGGGCTCGGCAGAGGTCTACCTCAAATTCTTGCAGGTTCCTCAAGCTGGCGATTGTGTGAATTAATGGCCCCAATTCGCGGTCAATAAGATCAAACAGCCCGTCAGGGCCAGCTTTCTGAGGCAGCCGTCTGCGTGGACTGGGTACTCGGCAAAGCGTTCCGTTGATCCCTGTGCGCCCCCGCACGACCGAAGACGCCACAGAAAGCTCGGTGATGGTGCTGTTGGTCAGCGCCGAGATGAACCTCTCTGCTTCCTAACGAACCACTCTCAAAGGATGAAAGTCACTGGTTGTGACAGTGCCATGATTGTGGAGTGCTCCAGGGCGCCAGATAGTGCTCTGGAAAGGAGCTCCATCGAGCTGTTGGAGCGGCATTGCCTGTCCATTGGCGTTGCACGCGTTCGAAAACAACTTATATATATGGTTGGCGGCAACTTTGTTGGTGGTGGTATCAGTGAAGATCGTTAGTCTTCTTAGATTATGCGATCCTCTCAAACCCGTGATTATCGATAACCATTTTATCAGGACGTCATAAAGTGTGGCTGCTACTACGCATCGATGTATCTTCAAAGGTTTGCCAACGAGACTTATGGCTGACTCAAACAAACGCCCGAAGAAAGGTTGCCTGAAGTACTGGTTCTTGTACCATTCGCGTGGGAGGCTGAGCAGGCACATTTCACCGATGGCGTCCTGGGGGTCTTCCCGCAGTTCAAGGCCGGCAGTCCAAAGTATTTCGTTGCATTTTGACACATACCGTCGCAAACGGCACACCTGAGATGCTCCGAAAGACGAAGAAAGGCGCTAGTCCAGAATATTTAGGTCCTCACTTGTCGACAGAGGCCTGGTGTTGCCATTAGGGGGTATCGCCATAACGTCACTGCCGGTGAACGGTCTGCAAAAGAATGGAAAGTAGGCTGTGTACAAAAGTAACGTGTAAAATCCAGCGAAGCTTGAAACTAAGTACATGAGATCATAAGAGTTTAATACTTACGTCCTAGTTTTGTGTGTGAAACGGAGTACAGAACTGCCCTCAGTAACAACGGAAGTCATTTATAATAACACCCAACAACAGTTAATAATCCGCCAGAATGTTTGAGATGTGCTTCAGGGCTTGCACTCAAACTGTTAGCATGATTAAGATAGCAATTTTTTCATTTTGTTTTGATTTTCTGCAAACGAGCACTTGAGTGTATTGACTCGTGTTCCTGTGACATTGTGTACGATGCTATTCCTGTACTCCTGATCACTTCCGGCTAGCATTGCCTAAATGAGAAGCACGAGGCAGACACAGGACAAATAAAAAAAACATACGTCACAAGCGCTGACTCACTATTTAAAGTTTAACTAGACGAAAAACACAAAAGAAGTGCCGGAGCGAAACCTCGCCCATAGGTTAAACACAGGCACTCACAAAAGAAACTGGAAAAGTTCGAAAGGAAAAATCGAGTGAAATGCCAGTAAAGACACATACGTCAACTGAATATGGAACGGGACAGATGGCTGACTAATGTACTGGCCTTTCATCAATTTCGCGACGTGGAATGCAGCTAGAGTTTTGCGAGTTCACTGATCTCGGGCTTCTACACCACGTACGTGTCTTGAAATCTTGGTGAGCAGTCGCACTCCAAGTCACACATTCTACAGTGCTCAACCAGATGTGAACTCTGCGCTCCTTTTGAAATGCTGCGCTCCTTCTGAATTTTAGCCAAGTCTGGTAAATTGAAATTCCCGTCACAATCACATTAGATTCACTCTTGGCTAGCAGGTGATCATATAAGCTCTCATGAAATGCGATTTCAGCGTCAGGAGCGCGGTAAACTGCCCATAATAAAAAGGTCAAACCCCAACACGACACATTTAAAAACAGCTTTCATGATCAGGAATTTGGTCGAGGACAGTGAGCTGAAAAATGACTTCACAATTACTTCGACACCCCCGCCCCTTGAACTGCGATCCCTTCTAAAGATGTGATAGCCAGGGGGAATAATCTCGTCATTACTTATTTTATCATGCAGACATGTTTCTGAAAGAACAAGAACGTGTGGGTCGTAAGAAAGTATTAGTAGTTCAAGGGCGTCAGTTTTGTTCTTAATACTTCTGGCGTTAAGGGAGAACACGCGTAGATCATGTGCTTGGGCCTGCAACCGTTATCTTTCAGAAGTCTCGCCTCCTCTGATAGGCACTGGAACACGTGAATTCGAAGCATCGTCCCACACGTAGTACGTGTTATCCATACGCAGTTTGTCACGCAAAAGGGAAACCTTTTTGCCATTATCAACTTCATTTTTTTGCACTCAGCCAAAGTAATTTACCCCTTTTAACTGTCTCCGCGGAATAATCGTTTTGAATAGACACTCCGGTCCCCTTTAGCTTTCCAACATTGCTCCAAACCAGTTGTTTTTCTAAGTAATCCTGAAAGTATAAGATAACTGGTGAATTCGCACCTCGGCGACCTAAGCTGTGAATGCGGGCAACAGAAGTACACGTAAGTCCATGTTTATCGTGGAAAACTTTGTCGATCACCTTTTGGCGCAATATTTCTGCAGTCTCGTTTTCTCCTTTTTTAATGCCAAACACAATCAAATTGCTCCTGCGACTTCTATCCTCTTGATCAACCAATCTTGTACTCTGTGATTTCAATGATGCTTGAACTTCTGCTAAGCTTTCATGTAGGCCATCTACTTCCTTTGTCTTTGCGGCTATTACTTTCACGTTTTCCTCGAGTTCGTTCATGCGCACGCCAAAGTTCGCAAGAGTTTTTTCTTTCGGTTTTAGTCTACTGATAACTTTGGCCAAGTCACTGCGTATAGCTTGCTGGCCTATAACAAGTTGCTGAAGAATTTCCGTGACAGAGAGATCTGGACCACTGTTTTGCTCAACCTCTCCGCAAAGCAATAGCATCGATGTGCAGCAACACTAATAAGCAAGGGTCAAAACCATATGTGGGCTCGGCATAAAGACAAGACACTTGTCGTCACTTCTGTACGAACAAACACTACTAACCTAGATAGTAAGCAGGTATCTTTGCGTTAGCGACATGATCCCCGCCGCCTCGCCGAGCCCACTGGTGAAGTAACGCTGGGGACAGTCTTTTATAACCCATGCTGGAGACGTCACTGATGCGCGAAAATCCTGGAGTGGAACACTGCGCATCTCAGGCAGAAAGTCCGAATCCGGTAAAGGGCAGCTTTCACCGATGGAGCCATCTTTGCTTTTATCCGATCCCAAGTGGCGACACGTGCTTGAAATCGTTGACGCAGCGGCTATGACATACAGGGCAACCTGTACAGTAAGCAGGAATCTGCGTTAGCAAAATGATCCCCGCTGCCTCGCCGAGCCCACATAGTACAAGTTTGATTTCTGAGACTTTTTACAAAACATGCCTGTGAAAGTAATGGCCTCAACTTACTGGCATTGTAAAAGGCGCGCAGAAACTATTCAGGCGAAAAAAAAAATGGAAGCGAAATTACGAGCCGGTTTCTTATGGGGTTGAACAATCGTGAGCATGCCAGACATTGCGACTGCTGTGAATTAAAGCTTTTGGAAAAGAATCCTGAGCATAGAGATTCTCCAATAGCACTAGATATTGAGCATCGTATCAGTTCCCAAACGTTTCCAATGGGCAAATAACAGAAAGCTGAGAATCACCTCCCCCAATTCCTTCTCCCCTCCTCTCCCCCCCCCCCCCCCGTAAAAAATACGAAGAAAAAGGAACTCCTGATTAGCTCTTTTTCCTCTTCTACTCATCATTTTGAGGAAAAAGATGCTGCTCGTGCAAAGGTCAGGCTGCTCGCGCGAACAGAGCGCAACGTTCGTTTCTCGGGGCTCAGAACTCGGAGACGAGCGCAATTAACTGCCGTTTTTTGGTCCACAGAGCGTGAAGACTGTTACGCCGCTGATCCACCATGGCTAGAAAGTTTTGACCTATGATTCGATGAGTACTCTGGTCATTTCGATATTGTCATTTCGAGGCGAAGACCTGCCCTCGTTCTGAAGATCGTAAGCATGGCGTTGTTGTAGCTCTGCATCCCCTCTCGGAGTCCTTATCCCCGAAGACGTTCGCTCCGCCTTTGAAGCTGCTTTAGATAGCACAGTAAGGATGGAGTGATGGGGCTTCTCGTTCCCAAAACACACCATCGTCAGGAATAAAAAAATATGGAAGAGTGATTGGCCGCTAATGGAGCGACATGATCAGCGCCATCAGTAACTGATTTCCATACTGTGGGGCTGACACCCCTGCTTTAACCGGCAGCTAGGATCCCGTAGGCGCTGGCGGCGTCTTCGGCCAGTTGGATGAACTTTGCTTGATCTTCCGGGTCGGAGCTGAGTAGATAGGTCTCCCACTGGTAATAGACATTAGACGAAGCAACGCTTAGGGTTGTTGTTCAGGAATGCGGAGATAGCGGGACCAATGGGGCGGACTTATGCTGCGATCTTGGCGGGGCTTTTTTAGGCACAGTTTTTAAATGACATTGGCGACTTTGGACTTTTTGTTTGCCAAAGGTTTGCTTCGCGCCCCTGCTGAAAAACCGATAGACCTTGTTATGGCTTCTCGGGAACTCGAGTTGCGTTCCAGATACCGCACGAGCAAATATGTTAGGAACGTGTTGTGGAAAGCGGCGTGAGCCTTGTGCTCCTTGGCAGTGGCTGCCTTTTATTGCCTGCCTCTTCCCGCCCCGCAACTGGGGGAATCATATACTCCTGGCACCTGCGCATTCATGAACTGCCGCTCAGGCGTCCTTCTGCTACCTCGCCTGTCGTCGTGCATCTATGGAAATATTCTCTATTGCCAACTGTAAACGGCTACATTTATCGCCCACAATTGCCACCAATCAAGAGCAATGGATGCAAAACAATATTAATGCACTGTGCATAGCTGCAAACGCACCGATTTTCTCTCAGAATGAAAACTCTATGAAAAACAACAGTAATGAATCGAGCCTAACCTAGCTGAGAGAATTGCAGGTTTGACAGCATTTCAGAAGGAGCGCAGAGTTCACATTTGGTTGAGCACTGTGGAAAGTGTGACTCGGAGTGCGACTGCTCACCAAGATTTCAAGACAGGTACGTGGTGTAGAAGCATCGAGATCAGTGAACTCGCGAAACTCTAACAGCATTCCACGTCGCGAAATTGATGAAAGGCCAGTACATTAGTCAGCCATATGTCCCGTTACATAAAAAATAGTTTACATATGTGTCTTTACTGGCATCTCACTCGATTTTTCCTTTTGAACTTTTCCAGTTTCTTTTGTGAGTGCCGGGGTTTAACCAGTGAGCGAGGTTTCGCTCCTGCACTTCTTTTGTGTTTTTCGTCCAGTTAAACTTTAAATAGTAAGTCAGCGCTTGTGACGTGTGTTTCTTTTATTTGTCCTGTGTCTGCCTTGTGCTTCTCACTTAGGCAATGCTAGCGGGAAGCGATCAGGAGTACAGAGATAGCAGCGTACACAATTTCACAGGAACACGAGTCAATACACTCAAGTGCTCGTTTGCAGAAAATCAAAACAAAATGAAAAAATTGCTATCTTAATCATGTGAACAGTTTGAGTGCAAGCCCTGAAGCACATCTCAAACATTCTGGCGGATTATTAACTGTTGTTGGGTTTTGTTATAATAGACTTCCGTTGTTACTGAGGGCAGTTCTGTACTTCGTTTCTCACACAAAATTAGGACGTAACTAAGAAACTTTTATGATCTCATGTATTTAGTTTAAAGCTTCGCTGGATTTTACACGTTACTTTTGTACACAGCCTACTTTCCATTCATTTGCAGACCCTTCATCGGCAGTGAGGTTATGGTGATACCACCTAATGGCAACACCAGGCCTCTGTCGACGAGTGAAGACCTAAATATTCTGGACGAACGCCTTTCTTCGTGCTCCGGAGCATCTCAGTTGGGCCATTTGCGACGGTATGTTACTAAATGCAACGAAATACTTTGGACTGCCGGCCTTGAACAGCGGGAAGACCCCCAAGACGCCATCGTTGAAATGTGCCTGCTGAGCATCCCGCGTGGATGGTACAAGAACCAGTACTTCAGGCAACCTTTCTTCGGGCGTTTTTTTGAGTCAGCCATAAGTCTCGTTGGAAAACTTTTGAATATACATCGATGCATAGTAGGAGTCACATTTAATGACGTCCTGATAGAAGAGATATCCATAATCACAGCTTTGAGAGGATCGCATAATCTAAGAAGACTAACGATCTTTACTGATACCACCCCCAACAAAGATGCCGCCAACCATATTGCCGCGAATATTTGCAGTGTGTTCGTTTTCAAATCTGCCGCCACATCACTTTATCGCTTTGTTTGCTACGCAAGACGCGACTAGATTTATCTCGATTGATCGCAGCCAGGCAGAGCTGATTCTACGTTGTTCCGGAATGTTCTAGTAACTTTGCGCTCTTTATCTTGAACTTTCGCTATCAGCTTTAACTTGAGCACGGCCGACAGCGGCCGGCATTCTGTTCGACGACCGCCGAGCACGCTTGTCGCTTCGCCGCCGCCGAGTGATTCAGTCCATCTTAGGTGCAAGTCAGCCCAATAAACAGTTCTTTTAGAAGACCCTTTCGTCCGTCTTCATCGCTGCTTCGACTTGACGTCACCATTACGTGACATCTGGTGGAGGTGCGGGGTAGCCTTCCATGTTCCGGACGCCCCCTTCAAGTCGTGAAGCCAGCCCTGAGCGCTTCGCACCCGAGGACGAGCCAGCAGCTCAGCGGGCTAGCCGACGTCTCCAGGGAGAGGAGCCTGAGTTCGGGAAACTGCCGGATCGCACAAGACAGCGAAAAGACGCTGCTACGAGCACCGCAACCTCGCCGAAGACGTCGACACCGATCATACTGCAGCAGCCGCGGGTGCCGCCAACTTTCAATGGATCCCTAGGCGAAGACCCTGAAGAATGGTTGGATCAATTTGAGCGCGTGGCGTCATTCAACAAGTGGGATGATGCGGCAAAAATTGGACACGTGTTCTTCTCATTGGATGGCTCCGCACGCACATGGTACGAAAACTACGAGCCGTCCCTTACGACATGGGAGCTATTCAAGAGAGAACTATTGAAGGTATTCACCAGTGTCGTGAGGAACGAAAGAGGCGAACGACTCCTCGAGTCCAGGATCCAGCTTCCGAATGAGCCCCTCCGCGGTTACGTCGAGGAGATGAAGCGCCTATTTCGCCGCGCCGACCCCGGGATGACCGAGGAAAAGAAAGTTCAGTTTTTAATGCGCGGCGTAAAAGAACAACTCTTTGCAAGCCTCGTCCGCCAGCCGCCAAAAACAGTCGAGGAATTCATGCAAGAAGCCTGCACGATTGAGAAGACCCTCGACGTCCGAGCTCGGCAGTACAATCGTCCTTCCTCTGCCTGGATGCGATCAATCGAGATAAATCTAGTCCCGTCTTGCGTAGGAAACAAAGCGATAAAGTGACGTGGCGGCAGATTTGAAAAACGAACACACTGCAAATATTCGCGGAAATATATATAAGTTGTTTTCAAACGCGAGCAATGCTGCTCCAACAGCTTGATGGAGTTCATTTTCAGCGCACTATCTTGGGCCCTGGACCGATTCACATTCACTTCAGCGTCAGAACCTGTGACTTTCATCCTTTGAGAGTGATTCGTCTGGAGGCAGAGATGTTCATCTCTGCGCTGATGAACAGCCCCATCACCGAGCTTTCTGTGGCTTCTTCGGTCGCCACGGACGGTGGCGGACAGGGATCAACGGAATGCTTTATCGAGTACCTAGCTCACGTAGGCGGCTTGCTCAGAAAGCTGGCCCTGAAGGGCTGTCTTATCTTCGATGACGGCGAATTGGGGTTATTAATTCGCACAATCGCCAGCTTGAGAAACCTGCAAGAACTTGACGTAGACCTCTGCCGAGCCAAGCAGACCATACACTCTTCCAAGGTCGTCTGGAAAAGCCAGTCTATTTTGAGCCTGAAACTGATACCTTCGAGAGCTTGCTGCGCGCTCGTTTTGGGGTGTGGCGCGCTGGGGCCACCGGAATCGTACAGCCCTTAATTGCCATGGTTCTTTTCTGCAATCTGGAAGAACACAGCACTCTCCAGTCGGCACATCAATTTGTCGTGTTTCAGATCACGCGATTGCGGTGACTTTCTCCTCGCTGTCGCCGAAAACGCCAACCTCAGTCCTGTGGTCATCGCCTGCCTTCCCGGGGGAAGATGTTTAAATTGGATAGCGTTCAACATTCTAATCCTCAGGCTGACAAAAACAATCACGATGCTAGACTACGTCCTCTGTGATTCGGACATCCCAGCATTACCCAACTGCCTGGGAATGAAAGCAGTGACCATCGACTGCGAACACTTCCTGATGGTGACACTTAAACGCACGAATCTGAGCGCCTCATTGATTTCCTGTGACCACCTCACCTCGCTTCGTGTGTTCATGGACGATTTGGCGTTCTTCGTGGGTTTGGTCGTCCCAATGGCCACCTACATTGAGAAGGCAGCCATGCTGCCGGAATGCGAATGCCACTTAAAGTTCGGCTTTCCCTTCGAGCCTATAACCCTCCATTGCGATCCTAATTCCTCCAGTCCCCTTGTGAGGGCGTTAAGCACAAACTGAAATCTCCGCCGAATTGCCTTTGGGGGCATTGAACTCAGAAGCACTGAGTGCGAGTTGCTCGCGGAAGCAGTCCTGCAGAGTACGAGGCTGACTGAACTCGAAGTTACGTTGCCATTCGACCATTTGGACGATTCCTTACTTCGTGATCTTGTCGGAGGGGTCGAGACCAATTATAGCCCGCAGACCATCACACTGCCAGTCAGCTACTTGCCGCCGAACTTGGAAGACAAATGTTCGTTATGCGATGGCACTGAGCCAGCAGGGGCTGCGCCGCTCTATCACTACCACGAAATGCCCCGTCCCATTCTTCCGGCCATTCTGGACGTCGTCACAAGTCGCAACGTCACCCTGCTGACGAGGGCAGCTCGTTTCGCAATGGGCAACTCTGATTACCTCAACGTACGAGCCCTGGAACTGTCTCCGAACATCCCAGACTGGTCGAAATCATTGAAGAGCAGGCACGGGGGGAAGCCGCTGAAGCAGCATCGATGGTCAGAAGTGCTGTGAGTCGCTTCCACCTCGCCAGTCTAGACGAGTTCATAAAGCTGGCCGGTGTCGTCCGCGAACGTGTTCAACGAGCTGATGGTTTCGAAGCAGGAGGCACGGATCTCTGTGACCTCAACGAATACTGCTGGAACCACATTCGAAAGTACCTCAGTCTGGCAGATGTCGTGGTTGATTCAGTGGCGCTGGGGAGTAATGGTGAATAGCTGTGTGTTGTGCCCCGGCTGGATGCATGTGTGAGATCCATGGTGTAGAGGGCGCTCTGTGGAGCTCAAACAGGGAATAATTTAGTGTTGTGTGATCATCACAGGATGTACTTTGTAGCTTGCGATTTGTACTGCTGTGCACTGCGCGCTGGTTGTCCCCAGCTAACTTTGATGTGCGTGCGTGCTGTGCATGAGGGCTGCTGCTCAACGGAAAAGTTTCTGCCTCGGCCCTCTGCTCGTCATAGTGGCCTCTGCTGACTACTTTCTGCGAGGCACATGCACACGCTGGCAGTCGTGACGGCGGCTGCTGCGGGAATTCTATAACTGCCGCCACTTTTCGTCCAGTGAGCGCGCCCACCGTTTCATTTATTCGAGAGTTACCCAGCACGCCGGCTGGTTGTCTCCAGCTAACGTTGGCGCGCGTATGTGCTGTGCATGAGGGCTGCCGCTCAATGGAAAAGCTTCTGCCTCGCCCCTCTGCTCGCCATAGTGGCCTCTGTTGACTGCTTTCTGCGAGGCGTTAACACATGCTGGCGGCGTCAACGACGGCTGCGGTGGATGTCCTAACCTCCTGCTATTCTTCCGGTGAGCGATGCTGGTTGTGTTTGTTTTAGCAAGGCTTCCTTTGATGAACAGTTTCCCGGACTGTTCTTGGCTTGTAGTGTAGTGACTGTTGAGCTTCTAGTGTTTGCTCCTGGCGTGTGTCTCTTGCGTGTGCTAGAGTGTGCTTTTTTGTCATGTCTCCCAGTTACATTGGTTCTTGTGCGGTTTGTTCAAAACTAGTGCCTGATGAGAACGGTCTGAAGTGCAGTGAATGTAAGAGCTCTTATCATTCTGGAAAATGCTCTGGGATTACAAAGAAATCCTTGAAAACACTGAAAAAATCAATCTGGGTGTGCCAGACATGCTTGTCGTCGAGGTCTGCACAACAGAGGGATACAGAAAATTCTGATACAGTGATGATTAAGGAAAGCAACTGACAATGAATCAGCTCATGAAATCTGTCCGTTCGCTGGATGATAAACTTTCCAAGGTTAGTTCCAGAGTTGGCAAGCTAGACAAAGCTATACAGTCACAGAGCTCGAAGAGTGATTCAGTGCTTGAACACACTGAGAAGCAAGGGCGGGTAATTATCGACATTGAGACTTCGATGGAACTGCTCGTTTCAAAATACGAAGAAATGAAGGTGTCTGTGGTTTCGTATTCAGCAAAGGTTTCTGCCTTAAAGGAGAGATCAGAGGAGTTGGCGGGTTCTCTTGAGGGGCAGGCGGATACGCTGAGTTATCTTAGCACAGCCTTGAATAACCTGGAATCCTACTCAAGGCGCAACAATATAGAAATCTATGGTCTCAAACCTGAGCAAAATGAGGACCTTGATGTCTTACTGAAGTCGCCGGCAGGTAGGATAGAGATTCCAGAGAATACGCTTCAGTCCGTTGAGGTTGCGCACCGACTACCTGCCCAAAAGGGAAAGATACCAGCTGTGCTAGTGAAATTCAATTCACATACTGCTCGGGAACAGTGGATAAAAAAACGCTATGCCCTTAATGAAGAAGACGTGTACATTAATGAGAACCTGCCTGCTCAGACAAAGAAGTAGTTGTGGCAAAGAAAACAGGAAGGAAAGAAAAAATCATACAAGTTTGTATGGTTGAAAAAACGGGGAAATCTTTGTTAGGAAGATCCAGGGCTCTGGAGCTATAATTATTGAGAACGTATATGACATTGGTAAGCTTGAGTAGCCATGAGTTAGAACTTCGGCTCATTTACCAACTGGAATACAGATAGAAGTAATTTGTTTAACTCCCAAGTCAAGTCTGCACTAGATCTTGTCCATATCAACATAAGGAGCATGAAAAACACTGAAATTTATTAAATATATACTTGTCTGATTTGCTTGGGTACCTTGATATCGTACTTCTGACTGAAACTAATGTTAATGAGTATGAGTCTGATTCGTTTATTCTTCCAGGCTTTCAATCTTTCTCTTATTGTCGTGATTCTGGTACTGGTGGTGGTGAATTAGGATTTCTTAAAGAATGCTGGCACATTGAAAGAGTAGCTTGTGCTTTTAATGTGGTAGAAGTAGTAGCTCTTTCACTCAGTTGCAATGACGAGATGTTTGTTGTGCTAGCAGTTTATCGCCCTCTTAACTCAATACTCGAAGTATTTTTTTCTGAACTTGCGGAATTTTTACCTCCCACAATCGGATTAATGTAATAATAGCTGGTGACCATAATATTGACATTTCCGAAATAAAGAAACCTGGTGTTGAGCGCTATTTAGACTTACTTGCTGCATATGGAATAGAGAATATGATTTATAGTTTTTCCAGGGAAGAAGTAATAGGCTCTAGACTTACTCAGTCGTGCATCGACCATATAGCAGTCAGACTCCCGAAAAACGTCGCCAACGCTGCAGTAATACGAAAAAAGGTGGCGGATCATTATTTCACAGTGTTGTGTGTTCTCCAGCAAGAAAATGAAAAGTCGAGTCAGACCGTTAGAACGACAAAAAAAATTGATAACAAATATTTTGACGAGCTCGTCCAAATATTTAGTTGGAGGACTCTGCTAGCTCAAACTCATATTGATGCTTATAACTCATTAGTAGCCAAGTTTGATGAGCTGTATGCTAATTCACGAGGGAGGTTAAAATAAAGTTAAGAAATTCAGAGAAGAAGTGGGTAACGAATGATATACTTAAACTGTCTCATGAAAAGGACAAACTATGGAATGACTATAAGCAAGACGTTGAGAACCTTGCCTTAAAAGAGCAGTATAGGGCACATCGTAATAAGCTTACTACTGTGCTGAGACAAGCAAAGAAGCAATATTTTTCTGCTGAGTTTTCTAGGTACAGCAGCTATACAAGGAAAACTTGGAATCTATTGAATTATTAGGTAGACAGAAGAAATTTAATTTGGATGAGAAGTT
Organism: Amblyomma americanum; assembly: GCF_052857255.1. Taxonomy (NCBI): domain Eukaryota; kingdom Metazoa; phylum Arthropoda; class Arachnida; order Ixodida; family Ixodidae; genus Amblyomma; species Amblyomma americanum. The sequence goes on from NC_135497.1 coordinate 232,690,848, forward strand.
GCATTGCACCTTATGAAAGCGCATCCTTCGACCATTGCGAATTCTTTTAATGATGCGTTTGTATCATTCATTAGAGAACATAAAAAAACGAACTATCGCTTCTACCATCCAATACCAGGGCAAAAAAAAACGATTAATTCTGCTGCATTACCTCCTGTTGATCAAGAAGTGTTCTGGAACCTTATTAGTACGCAACCAGACAGCAAGCGACCAGGCTTCGATAGGATTAGACTGCGTGATTTGCGAAACAATTACTCCAAACTTAAAGAAGTACTTTTACATATACGTAACGGCTGTTTTAAGACAGGAGAAATACCACCAGACCTGAAGGTATCAGTACTAAGACCAATCAACAAGTCGCGGAAAAAGACAGATGAAAAAAATTACAGACCAATCGCATACTACCAGTCATTAGCATCCTGATGAAAAAAATTGTTTACCAATATATGACATCTTTTTGTGAGAAGTATTCTTGTTTGAGTACTACACAGTATGGTTTCCGTCGTAATATTAGTACGGTGGAGCTCCTTGAAGATTGCTGTGATTTTATGAATGGTAACCTGGATGAGAATCAATGTGTTTTTGGATTATTTTTGGATTTATTGAAAGCATTCGATACGGTAGAGCACTCTGTTTTGTTACATAAGTTGGAAAGTATTGAATTCCGTGGTCCATACCAACAATTCTTTGCAAGGTACCTTTCGGACCGTAAACAAGTAGTAAAAATTAAAGAATAATTCACTACTTTCTCTGATATTCAGTACGGTGTTCCACAAGGTTCTGTTTTGGGACCATTTTTGTTTAATATTTATGTAAATGATATGGTTAACCTAAAATTAAATGCAAAATTGTTTCAGTATGCTGATGACACAGCTTTAGTAATATCGCGTGAATCAATCTCACTCGCACTGAAACTACTTCAGAACGATATCAATAAAATAGTAGACTGGTTATCTGGAAATCAAATATACATAAACAAAAAGAAAACTGTGTTAATATGTTTTAGATATCCGCACAAGAATGTTGATCTTGCCCAGTCTGTTCGTCTGCATGGTAGCAACAGTGCCAATTGTGAATGTTCGCCACTACCCTACTCGAACAGTGTTAAATATCTTGGCCTGTATCTTGATTCCTACATGTGTTGGTCTTCCCAAATTGACAATTCATTAAAGCGACTCCATTCTCTCTGTGCAGCTTTATCGTGCAAAATACACTACATCTGCAAACTTGCGTCAGATTGTGTATCTTTATCTTTAGGAGAATCTATACTCAGATACGGTGTTTCAGTGTATGGTTCTTGTGCGCCTTGTAAGATCAAGAAGGTAGATAGTTTTCTGTGCAGAATCTCCACTAATTTATTGTATGGCACTTCTCACGAGAAATCCGACCACAAAACTAGAATGGTGAAAGCAGGAGTTATTCCGCTGCACGACTTGTACGTGCAAGTGGTAGTTCTCAGAAATTACTTTTCAGTGCTGTTTAAACAGCCTGACAAAAAAGCAGTCACTTAGGCACATAGCGCGTTACAAAGTTCCTAGAGTTTATACCGACACGACACGGCAGTTATATATACCCTACTATTTTAATAAACTACCTGCAAACGTGTTGGGTTGTGATTCTATGAGGGCTGCGAAATATGAACTGTTAGTTTGGATGGAAAGTTGAAATGAAGGAAATTGCTGAGTTCCTTTGTAATTCGCACCCTGTTATTGAAATTTGTGTTCCGTTTATTGACTGCTGATTTCCTCTGTTTTACATGATTATCAATCGGCAATTCGTTGACTTAACTAATGCAATGTGTCAGCTTGTGTTATTGTTAATTTTTCTTTTTTGCTAAGAATGGCAGTTGTGAACTTTCAGCATTTTGTACTGACCGCGCATTGTTGTGACTGCCGTGGCCCGCCCACAAGCACTTCCGCTTCTGCGGGCACAGGCTATGTACTGCATATATATATCTTTCAATAAAATTCCTGTGTGTGTGTGTGTGTGTGTGTGTGTGTGTGTGTGTGTGTGTGTGTGTGTGTGTGTGTGTGTGTGTGTGTGTGTGTGTGTGTGTGTGTGTGTGTGTGTGTGTGTGTGTGTGTGTGTGTGTGTGTGTGTGTGTGTGTGTGTGTGTGTGTGTGTGTGTGTGTGTGTGTGTGTGTGTGTGTGTGTGTGTGTGTGTGTGTGTGTGTGTGTGTGTGTGTGTGTGTGTGTGTCACGATCTGCATCTATCAGAAACGAGTATGTACCGTGGCGCGTTATCTCGGCACAAGAAGCGTGACACCAGAAGTGCGGATTTTTGTCGCCATCCTGGTTTACGATGCTCTCTGGCCGTTTTACTTTCGCGTTTATGGCTTTGTGGAGTTGATTACGCTCCAAGTGCTTCATGAAGTCGGTTTATTCAGCAGGAAGCACCTCACCGAGTGAACGAGCCATTTCGAGTTTAACTCTGATTTTATCTGCCGCTAAAACGGTGCAGACGCCTACACTCCCCAGGCGTCATTCAGTGCGTATTTTGCCGCTGGTACGGACTACAATGAAGCTGCTACGCTACTATTTCAGAGACTGGCGGCCACCAGACCACTAATTCTCGGCGAAAAGGTAATTTAAACATGGCCGGTGCGGAGCTGTGAAAAATCCCGAAACCTATCGGCTGCAGTCGAAATCACATGCAGGCCAATCTGTTTCGGTTTGTGTCGGCGGAAGCTACACAGTCCGACTGTTCCCATTACCTATTTTCGAAATAGGGTGTAAGGTAGTGGGGACAACATCATCTCTTGGACAGCACAGTAATAATTAAATGCCTAAGCTGTCTACGTATTGTTCACTGAGCTCATCCGGCATCGGATGCTACTTATTAAGGAGCGTAGGGGAAGCTTTATGAAAAAAAAAATCTGCTGCGGTTTAACTATAGCTGAACCTGGTTACGTAGTGAAATCTGTGGTGTATCGGGCAAGTAGATGCGGCTTGGCGTGTGTAACGTTGAGTTCATTCCGCACACTGAATAGCCAGCGCACCCACCCTGCCACTCTGGCATGTGGCATTTATATTAATGGTTGATAACGAGAAGTTGGTCAAGCAATGAACGCGGCGCGGCGCCCTATTGCTGGAGTGCCGCGCGACTGCCACAACCTTGACAGCGCTAATGCATGCAGCCAACATCTCACTCTCACCACCGCCACGTACCTCAAAGCGCGATTGAGGCGTCCACTGACCCAGGGAGTCAGTTATGCGCCCTTCGTTTCCTGAAAATCATCGGAGTCTAGGACGTTGTCAACGTCAACGCCAATGAGCACAATGAACGCCGACGCCCTATAGAAACAGAGGCGAACGCTCGGTTTCGGTTTCGGCAGCGGTGGCGGCAGAGGTACGTCGTAGCAGTCGCGTGGTTTCTCGTCGGTTCAAGGTCAAAATTGAGCATACGGCTAATAAGCTACGGAGGGATGTAGTAAAGCTTCGACTTAAAATCTTGCTCTCATGCCCAGCCTTCCGAGACATGGTTGTTTAGTTCAGTCCTTTAGGTGCCACCTCTCTCATTCCTTTTGCCTGTTGCTTCCTCGCATAGTCAAACGCAGCCAGACGGCAGGGCACACTGTGATAGGGGTTGGGCGGTCGGGCCAACATTTTTGGATATGGTGAGTTTGAGAACAACGGCGGTGTGTCGGGGAGCGGAGCAGACCAACGCGATCGCCACTCAGGGGGAGGCGCTGCGGTTGCTTTTAGTTCTTGGGGCGTGTCGTCTTCACTCCCTGCATGAGTGACGTCAGTAGACTGCGGCTCGCGTGCGTACAAAGACGTTTTTAAGGAACAGAAACGTAGTTTTCGCCTTGATCTCTTTTTTGGATTACTGAAACGAGACGTTTTTGTAGTATTTATAACCACAAAATCACCAGGGCACTTTAAAGATGCGCTGGCAAACGGCTGCTGACATGCGCATTCAATAGAATACAGACTGTTGCAGCGTTAAATGCGCACTATTGCTAATCTGCTTGTTATAGATGGTCGTCAATGCTGCGGGCGACACGTATTTATAATTTATTCTGATCAAATTAGGAAAGTGCATAACATAAACTTTGTGTCGGAAAAGCAAGACTGCCGTATCACATCATTGCGTGCAGTTCCAGCGCGAATTAGAGAGCGGTTTCACCTACAGAAGCATTCTACGGCGTGCGTTTAGCGTTGCAGCAGTATATGCATGGGCTGCTTTCAAACGCTGTCGCTTTACATGATCAAGGTGTTCAACAGCCATTCGAAGGATACTTCTATCTTGGCATGAGAAAGAGGTGAGGGCTACTGAACTTTATAAATATAGCTTTGCCAACGAAATAAAAAGTGCAACCAAATGGGTCTTCGTATTTAAAAACTCTTTTCCTAAGGTTCAGTTGCTTTGAGACTCTAAATTCCACAAAACCAAACTGAAACCAAACCAGTTTTGTCAGTCGAAACTCCGAAGAGGCAGGCGGCACGTACTGTTTCTCCGAACTACGAAAAGAACTTTCACACGTCAGACGACCCGCCACCTTCCCCTCTTCCCCCAGATCCGTTCCTGTCCCATGTTTTCGATTCCGATGTTCTGCGCCTGCGAACACGCGCTCTAATTTCTCCGTGTTCGCACCCTCTCCCCCGTAGTCTTACTCGGCAGGAGGAGGTATCCGTGCGCCGGATTCGGGCAGGGGCGGCTCTGACACCATCTGTCCGTCATCGGTGGCGTGCAAATGTCTGCCAGCAACTGACAGGGGATCTCACTGTAGCGCTGCACCAGACATTTGTAATGTGCGGCACTTGTTGTGGACGTGCCCAGCGACGGCTGCTATTAGAAAACGGCTCCTCAGGGATGTGGGCCTGCGGTGGAACCGGGAACGTGACTATGTAAAGTGGACTATGAACAATCGTTTCATAAGCAACTTCTGCGACTACCTCAGCGCAAAGGGTCTTCACTCCTTTTTTTAACTTTCAATCTCCCGCATTCCTTCCCCTTTTTTCAACTTACGCCTCATGGCACACTTTTCGAATAAAAAAAAAAGAACTTTCAGTTTCGGAAGAAATTTCTACCCAAAACCTCAGCTCCGAGCATCCTGCCCTAGAACACGGGAACTGTGCAGAACGTCTTCGAAATCCTAGTAGTTAACATCAACAGCCACGCTCGGCTGTAAGCAGCCGTGCGCAGCACACGTGATGCGAGGCGCGGGCCAGCGTGGACTTTCAAACTTGCCACGTGATCAAGAGCAGCCAATGGGCCTCGCGGCGGCGAAGAGAAAGCAAAGAAAACCAACGCGGTACTGCCGCCGCCGGGCATCATGGCGTTTCGGGCGATTTAGTTGTTCACCGCGGACGGAAATCTTGCGCACACAATGAAAATGGACTAGAAAGGGGACACACACACAGGCCCAATGTGTGTCCCTTTTCTGGTCCATGTTTGTTGTTTGCGCAACATTTTGCTTCCGGGACAGATGGCGCTCGCGTCTCTATGCACTTAAAACGGCGGCAGAACGGGTGCGCCTCCCCGGGCCCAGTTTTATAACTGGTCTTATCGAAAAACGATGGGTCGGGATAATCATTGTTCGGATAAGCTTCAACACGCCAGGAGGAGAGGGGCGAGCAGGGAGCCCTTTTTGGGCGAAATAAAACTCTACGCGGCATAACGCGTTGTTTGCGCCTGGCTCACACTTGTCTAGTCGTCGGAACATCTCCGTGCTGGGATATTGACAAGCGTCATGTTTGCAAAGGCGGCGCTGCAGTCGGCAGCGACTTTGGGTTGTTGGGGATGGACCGACTGTGCCTGTGAGTTCATCTGTGCTGACATTCTCTGTGACATTAACTGTGCTTCTGTCTGTTCTGTGCCTTTGGGATTTTAATTTGGTTTGTTTGTTGTTTCTATTTTCCTGCTTTTCTCTTTAAATTAAATTTTTTTGAGCGTTTAGCTCCTTTTCTTTTTTTTATTGGCTTTAAGCCCGGTAAAGCGTTGCTGGTCAGGGCTCCCTCTCTCTTTCATTTATGTTTTTTGTATTTTTTCTGAGATGACCAATAAAAGGGGATGAGGCTCCATGTCCGTTGCAGGGCACCAGTGTTGGGGATTGCGCTTCAACGCCACCGGTGCCACCAGAGTTGGAGACGGAGGGTTCCTTGAGTAGGCTTACTCGCTCAGCTGGTCCCGTCTCCGAATGACGTTGTCGGACTCCGTGAAAGAGGGAAACTGTACAGTAGGGTTTATTCACATTTTTACAAGCATGAGAATAAAAAAATGGTAATCTCTCAAAATGGAGGATCTTAAGACACGATGCTTTTCACAGCACTGACTGTCGAGTTTTATATCGTTCTTCGTCACTAGATTCCCCAGGTTGATGACACCCTCGCCGGAGTGGTAGTGGCCTGAAACTTTCGTTCACGCGCACAAACTCACACCACCGCACATAGGGACGCGCTCCCGTCGCATTTCGAGCCTGGGAGAGAGGCGGACGCGGTCGGGTTCACGTCGACTTCAGAAGGTGTTATCTGGCCAGTCGAAGGTTCACACGCTCTGCTGAAACCTGTTCTTCATTAGATGTCAGCCGACGCGCCAGGCTAGATGGCAAGGTCGGGTCGAGAAGCCGAAAGGTGTCGTTTCGTCCTTTGTGATGTTTGCGAAGATTGCGGACGGTGACCGCTAGCCGTCCGCTGTACTCGGCACACCGTCTTCCACAGGAAACGAGGCCCCTTTGTTCCCCCAATATAGTCACGACAGTTGGGGAAGATAACTGCCGCTCTTTCACTGCGGCGGCGTCTTTCAGGCCTCCGCTCCCTCGGGTCCCATAATAAAATCAGGCGACGCTTGCTACTTGTAACCAGCTGACACCTGTGTCCACACCGCGTGGCCCTTGGCGGCAAGCGTGGAAGCGATCACCATCGCGTTGCCTGGAGCCACCCCGTAGAAGCATGTGTTGGCTGCCAGAAGGCGAGACTTTCTGTTGCCGTTGCTAATCGAGACGGGCTGTCGCCGTTCGTAACAGGGTGTAGACAAAGCGCAGCATGCTTACATTGCATCATGCGACGCTGCCAATGAAGCCTACTTGCATATGCAAATATTTCAAAGCAAGAGCGTCGCTTGTGGTTAGAAGAATCCCTGTTTATGGCCGGAGTGTAGTTTTGCACATTTTTACAGATGGAATTATTAGGCTGGGCGCTGCAAAGGGTCCCTTCCCCGCTCCTAGGTGGCAGCAAGTAACAGCGCTGCCACGACGGGCGACTATGTTTACTGATTAATTGAAACTCAGAAAGCGCGAGGTAGAGAGAGACCAATCCTTTACTGTTCTCATCGAGTGTTTGTGCCGAAAGTAGGACGTACAACGCGAAGCTGCTTTTTCACATGACGAACCTTGTGGTGTGCTACCTGTTTTCTTCCAGCTGCTTCCAGAGTAGATGGAAATACTGTTACTTTGAATAAGGCAAATTTGATCTATCTGTTCTTTTCTCTGGAACTTTGGCTAGCGCGCATAGAAATAAAATGGTTGATTCTGCTTGATAAAACAGGCATTTGTGACGTGAGTGATGTTTTGCTCCACGGGTAAGGTTCGCAAGAACTCTCACTTGGTTTTGGGAGAGCTGCATAAGCGCATAGTAGGCTTTTAAGGGAAAAACGTTTATTGGCTCGTATTCGCAGCCTTGACCCTGTCCGTACGTCTGTCCCTCCATTATGTTTTTCAGCAACTGGGTAAGAAAAAATCTTTGTCCACGATGGGACTCAAACCACCATCATTCCGTTCCGCAGCTGAGCGTGCTACCGGCTACACTACTTCCTTTTCTTTTCTTTATTGACTAAACTACTTCCTGCCATCGCATATGTAGTTCTCTTTTTCTAGGACGCTGGAGTGTGTTTGCGGAAAGGCGTCGAATCAGACGGATGTCTCTCAAACATATCCCGCACTGCGGCTCGTTTACTACGCTTCCGGCAGCCCTGGCGCCCTATAATCCTCATCTGGACGGCAGCACATGCCGGCCTCCATAGCAACGAGGAGGATCATTCCTTAGCAGGAGGACTCACATTCCGGGCAAGAGTCGAGCCCCTTGTACGGACCGAAGAGCGCCTGCTTTCCTTCCGTGATATTCTCTCGTACTACCGGGAACAACGAAGGGAGTACGCACTCCTAGCCCCATCCCTCACCATAGCGCAGGACGCACACTGGCGATGACTACAAACTCGGACTGTTCCATACCCCATACTACTGCATGCCCAATACCCAGACCAATTCGCCTTTTTCATTTTACTGTGTTGCCATCTCGCGTACAACGCTGGAAGCTCACTGGAAGGGTACTGCGCGGCCAACCCGGCCGGACTGAGTGCCGTTCCGGAGAACGTTTTTTTTTGGAATCTGTCGGCGGTGGCGTGTTTTTAGCAGCACCTAGTACCTGGAGGATTCCTAGGGTTGACTGAAGGTTGGGTGCGAAGTGCGAGGCAGGCTACTGTGCCCACCGAAGAACAAATTCTTTAGTATCTCCGATCATCCGGCATGCGATGCGATCGCCAGATGAGCAAGGGCAGCCGCATCAAAGATGAAGGCTACATTCAGAACATAATGCTCAGTGAAATATCCCCGATCAGTGAGGTTGGCATTTTCCGCTCTATATGCCTACCATCCATGAAAAATGGACACTACATCGTGCACGCCGTAGCAGAGAAAACGACCGGGGACATCACCGAGGTTCACTGCTCACCGAGGCTCCGGCCGGGAAAGTTAATTTTCGTGGTATTGTGTGGTCATTGACGACTAGGAATTTGCTTCTCCTTAACTTGTATTCTACATTATTAGCATCATTTCGCATTTGTTGGCGGTAGTGCTGTTTAGCTTTATCAAATCATGCCGCAGCCTAGTTGCATAGAGGCCGATCTGCATACAGTAGTCGCGATACTGAATGTGCAGCCTCGCATGTGCTTGCTGTTGTGCGATTCCAGTTTGCAGTGTTTTAATGTAGGAACAAATGAAATGGCCACATTTTCGCCTCGGGTATCCGCTATTTTTTCTTCCGTTCAACCGTCCGCCCGTCCGTACGGATCCTCCGGATGTGCGCGCTGCAAAACTTTTGGAGATAACTTAATTATGCTCGATTCAGTGTTTTGTCCTGCCGGAATACAAACCTAAACCCATTTTTTTTGTGACAAAATGAAAGTGTGTGACGCGCAGTATACAGCTCGGCTACCGCCGCAGTGCACGTTTGCTTGTTTCTGGAAAAACAGTTGCCTGCGATGAGCGCACGCCATGGTGAAATACGTGGACTTAAACATCTGACACATTGCCTGTGTAGGACGCTGCAGTGGAGTGGTTCATCAGGAACAGATGAGCCCCAAAGTCGGGCGAAAAGATCACGTTGTCGTCGAGATAACAGAGGCATAATTTCCGCTTCAAGCCGCGCAGAATAGTGTCCATCATGCGCTCGAAAGTATGCGGAGAATTACAGAGGAAGGCATGAGGTTAAACTCGTACAGGCCATCAGTGGTCACAAAAGCGGTTTTAGGGCGATCTTAAGCTTCCATAGAGACCTGCCACTACCCAGAGCGTAAATTGAGAAAAGAGAAGAGTTCCGCTCCTTGAATGCAGTCCAGAGCATCATCAATACGGGGAAGAGGGTAAATATCCTTTCGCGTGATGTTATTCAGGTGGTGGTAATCAATGCAGAAACAAATGTAGCCATTTTTCTTCACGAGTACGACGGGTTAGGCCCAGGGACTGTGTGAGTCCTGAATCACGCCACTCTGAAGCATGGTGTCAGCCTGTTCTTGAATAACTTTGCGCTCACTGGCGGAGACACGATTTGGGCACTAACGCAGAGGGGCATGGTCACCGGTGTCGATGTGGTGAGCGACAGTCGACGTGCGCGTGAAGGCGAGTTGGTGTGAATCGGAGGAACGATGCTGATGAAGCAGCGCGAGAAGCTGAGTGCGTTGAGGTGCAGGGAGAGAGGCGTCCATGAATGGAAAGAAAACGTCTGCAGGCGAAGTGTCGATTGCAGGAACCGGTGGGCTTAGGGCCTCTGAGGGCTGAGGGCAGCGTAGGACAGGGGTGCAGCGACTCGTGCGGGCGGCTGTGCTGGTGCAGGCGGAGGGACGGGTACAAAGGCTTACGGCACTTGTTCGCTGATGACATGGAGGCATGGAGATTGTACGGAGTGGGATGGCAGAAGCAAGATTTGTCGTGCAACTTCCTCACGCACGAAATCTTTAATGTGCGCCAATAGTTGCGAGTGGTCGGGTGCAGCCGACAAGCCGGCAAGCGACTCTACAGGCGTGGCGTGCTGGCGAGTTAGTAGTCTCTGCTTACCGAGCTCGTTGTAGCTCTGGCAGAGACTGACAACTTCGGCAACGCTGCGGAGGTCTAGCGAGAGCAGCATCTGAAAGGCGTCATTCCCGGTGCCTTTCGGAATATGCTTGATCTTGTCAGCCTCGTACATCTGGGCGTTGACGCGCGAGCACAGGTTGACCACATCTTCAATGTAGCTTGTGAACGTCTCACTCGACTGCTGAGAGCGCTCGGTGTACATCGTGTAGCTTGCGCACAGCAGGACGTCCGAGCACTTCGGTGAGGTTTGCCCTGGAAGCGGTCCACTTGGAGAAGGGTGCTTCTTGGTTTCGAAACCACAGGTTGGAAACGCTGCTCAAATAAAAGATGACGTTGTTAAGCTTAGTAGTGTTGTCCCACTTGTTACATATGCTCAGCCGCTCGTATGATGTGAGCCAGTCTTCAGCGTAGTGATCGCCAGTTCCGCTGAAGAGGGCGGAATCTCACTGCTGGAGTGAGCCGGAACAAAGGACTGCTGAGCTCACCTGCATCGCTTGGTAGTTGGCGTCTTCGGGCATGCCGGGGGTCGGTAGCGTGCGGCTGCGGAGGTCCAGGGCAGTACGAGGATGGGAAATCTAGCCTCCACCAAATGTTACGGGGGCTGAGATCAGGGCTCAGGCGGCGGCGAAACCACGGCGGCGAAACAGTCTCTGTTATGTCAGGGTAAGCAGTCTCTCGCCCTGAGCGATGGCAGGGCGGCTAAGCTAATACCCTTCTTCTTCTTCACAATACTGATCTAATTTCTACGTCTGGAAACGATCACTTTTTAGTAAAATCAGAACACCAAAAATCGTGCTGAACCCAAGTTACAACCCTAAGTTCTTACCCCAGGCACCATTTTACGACAACACTACGAGACATTAACTTAAAAGCATCACTGATAGACGTGACAGTAAAGATCTGGCATTGTTACCAGAGGCCACCAGCTATACCTCTGATGTCTATACTGCTATACCGTCATAACGAGCACCTCTTTCCATTACCTTGGCCATTCTGTCGACCGAATATCAATAACCACTGAACGGAGGCTTTCATTGTCCCGTTCATTCCTGGCGCCAGGATCTGTTCCTTATAGAAATGAAGGACCGAAGTCCTGCAGCACCTCTTGGAGGCTGTACATATTCATCGCGGTGTTGAGTTGTTTTTGTGGCCATTTAAAGACGCCAATTGTACACACCTCCGCCAGGGGATCAGCGAAGGATAGGGTAACATGCGGTGCCTAATTGGCAGGAATTGATAATATTGTCTCATCCCAAGGTGGCTAAAAGAGAAGTTGTAAAAGTGGACTTTCGCAATGCTCCGTGGGAGTTTAGCCATCAACTTGTTGAAAGGAGCGCTACACAATAAAGAGCAGCTCGTTGTTCATGCCGACTATCTACTTCACGCGCCGGCCGCTTTCGCAGATGTGCTGAGAAAATGCAGCAAAGAAAAATATTATTCGCACACGCCACAACACCCATAAGATGGAACTGTTTAATTTAAATTCATAAAATTGCACGCAACTAGAAGAAAGTCACTTTTTAAAGACTAAAAAGCCAGCTTAAGTTCTCAACATCATTTTGTGGAGTGTACGGACGGACGGACGGACGGATGGATGGATGGACGGATGGATGGATGGATGGATGGATGGATAGATGGATGGACGGACGGACGGACGGACGGACGGACGGACGGACGGACGGACGGACGGACGGACGGACGGACGGACGGATGGATGGACGGACGGATGGATGGATGGATGGATGGATGGATGGATGGATGGATGGATGGATGGATGGATGGATGGATGGATGGATGGATGGAAACAACAGTTCGAATTATGTGCTGAATTCATTTGACATCCGGTTCGCGGTAATGAGCACAGAGTTGTCATTGCATTAATGAAAGACTAGCGGAGCATCGGCACAATGTGTCGAAAAGCGTGTCAGGGCACCTTGTTATTCACTGCCAAGATTGCGGCTGTTGCTCCAAGTTTGAAGTGTTGTTCTGCATAAGAAAAAAAATGCGAGGACCACGAAGTTCTGAATTTCGTGCTGCCTGTGTGAACACCCCGTGAGTGGCTCCATCAGAAGAACAATTCGTCTCGAAAGTTACGGGCTTTAAAAAGAAAATCGAAATATGCTGGAGTACACCTAAAGAAATTAGCTTATGATACTTGCATACAGCCTCTATTCGAATATGCTTACCAGTGGGGGACCCGTTCACAAAAAAAGATAACATCAAGCAGCTTGAAAAAGTTGAGAGGAAAGCTGTGAGGTTCATATTTCGAAAATATAGAAGACTCCCGGTCTCAGATAATGTTTTCAAATAACATTAAAACACTAGAAACCCGTAGGAAAATAAATCGACTTACATTTTCGAGAACAGCTTGATGAAAAAAAAACAAACTTAATTTTGCACACTGCATTCAACCTCGACCAATAAGAAGAACTTGTAACGTTCGGGAACACTCACTTCCTCCGACCACTGCTAAAACACATACCTTTAAATACAGTTTTTTTCCCTACAACTGTCGAAGATAGGAATTCCTTGCCGACGCATGTATCATGAAAATTTCGTTGGCAAACTGAAACGCCTTTTTACAAACTAAATTGTGTGAACTTGTTGCTTTTGTGTTTCGTACGTTTTGTACGCTGCTAGAGTTTGAATATTTTTCATTCTTTACTTGCACGCAGAAACCATGTATTTCACTCCTGCTGGGGCTTGCACTTTGAAATGAAATAAATAATAATTAAACCAAACTAGAAGACGAGACAAGGGCTAACTGTCAACCGAATGTTTATTCAAACTGAAACTAAAGTGTGCTTATTCCTTTTCGTTTGTTTGAATATGCCTTCAGTTCGGCTTTGGCGCTTGCCTCGTCTTCTAGTCTGTTGCCCTGGTTTTCTTGCGCTACGATGTGTAAGTAGTGACAGGCAATCATTTTTTTGTTGTTTGTGCTTGTTATGATCTTCCTTTCTGTTAATTCAGGAATGTCAGTCCATGTCCATAACGCAAACACCTAAATAAATCCTTCAACTGAAAGCCAGCACCTTCGTGTGGCATGTGATCGCCTTCGTATCTGTGTGCTACTTTTTTCACGTACAATATCCTCCTATCTTTTCTTCAGTTTTGCTTAAGCACTGACGTGTCAGGAAGGGAAGTAAATGCAAGCACAAGGGCTTCTCGCACATTGTAAAACGAGAACGTGAGACAACTCTTAAAGGAAACAAATAAACAAGTACACAAATATCCAACGCGCCAAGGGCATATGGATGGCCTGTTCTTGTCTCTGCAGCTCGAGAACACTGACACCGTGGCCACTGTCGGCGCAGTTCTTGTCCGAAGTGATCACCACGCTTTATAAAGCAAAAAAAAAAAAGAAAAGTATCACGGGTCAGTGCACGAAGCTGGCGCAGGCTTTCCTATCAGTCCCGGTATTTCTGTTGCGCCACCGTCAGTCACCCCGGCGCATTGTAGTTGTGATTACAACCAAGCGACCCATGACACGGCAAAAATATCCTCCACGAGAAGTCATTCAGCCAGCACAGGACGGGAGATGCGTTTCATAATAAAGGCTGGCACAAGGGAGCAAACAGCTGCGAATGTGTGCGGGTTCATAGGTTTCCCTTTGCTTTGTCAAGGATTCAGGCCCCGCAGTAATGACCCGAACCTTGGAGCCGACGACCGAGACAACATCAGCCACGGCTTAACACTGCCTCTGCTGTGTCGTAACAGTATGAGTTATAGGAATCCTCCAGACAATTACAACGAGACGGATGACGTCTTTATTGACAAAAGTCGGTATCAGCAGCAAGCGAATAGACACTTCGCGATGTTTTGCCGCTTTCCTGCCCATCTCCTTTTTTGCGCGTGCTTCGACAACTTCTGGGCGCAACCCGACGCGGGAATTTTTCTGCGCAGAAGCTGGGACAATCTGTTCTGGAAAATTGGCGGCGCAAAAATGAAGCCCTCTTTTCGCGTGTCCAAGGCCGCTGTTTATACTTCTAAGCTCAATCACTACTCGCTTAGTATTCTGGGATGGCAAGAGCGCCCACCAAAAGACTCAGTGCAAGACTCAGTGCCGTCGACTTTACTAATAGACATTGCTGTGATACTTTCTGCGTGCCTGGCAAAGCATACAGTGTGACGTTACGAAAGACAAGACAGGAAGGAAGCATGCGCTGTCACCTTTCTTGTCTTGTCTTTTGTTGGGTGGAGCTTTATGCCCACTGTGTTTGATTAAAGCGTACTCAAATCAAGGAATGCACACTCGACAGAGATGACTAAGCTTATTAAAATTAGGGTACGTTCCTGGGAAATCTGGGCAGGTTTTAATACCCATACCCGGATCATAAAGATGAAGAAACTAGATAACATGCCCAGCAGGACAAGAAACTAGCATATCAGAGTGTCAGTGGTGGAAAGTTGGGCGTGTCGCTATCAATCCATGAGAAAAGGAGCGCCAACACAAGATGACGGACGAGGTGTGCCAGTGTTCGTTGGCAAAGAAAAACAACTCGCACCAGAAGCAGGACAAGCGAATGGCACAAGGGATGGCGCCACAAGAGATGGGCTTCAGATGAATAAAACGCTTGTGTGTCAAGGTCACCATTTAAAATGCTTATTAGAAGTTTTGCATCAGGCTTTCTGTCCGCGAGCTTCTAACTGATGCAGTTAATATGTCCTTGCTTACTTTATCTCATAACGCCAACGTGAATAACCAACCGCAGTAACAGGAATTACAGAAATGATTACATCGTCGTCCGCCAAAGTGAAAACGGTGTAAATAGAACTATTTTATTCGAAAATACTGATGAACAGGACATTCGATATGTTTCAAAAGCTGTATTTCGCCTTTCTATAGCCACAGAGCTGGCGGTTATAGCGAGAGTTGTCCGTAAGGTTGCGCGGCTGCCCAATGCGTTTCCATCTCACTGCCTTGAAAGTTTCCTCAAGACGCAGCGCAGCGAGCGGCATACGTTTTATCTCCTGAAAAGGAAAACTGAAAGAAGCTGGCCAGTGCACAGAAAAAAAGCTAAAATTTCAACTAGTCAGAGTTTTGTGTCTTTGTTCAGGAAGCGGGAAAAGGATAAGTACCTAAGGAGCCCCGATAGTATCGTGCAATTAGTACATGCAGTACGCACCAGACGCATCACACTCCTGCGGACGCACGAACAAATTTTTAGCATTGGTCTCTTTTGTTCATGTGCAACCCTTCGGAGAGAGAGACAGCGTAAAGTTCTCTGCCAGCGGCACGCTTTAATGAGTGAAATGCACTTGCACTCCTTGGAGCGCTTGCATTGACTGTTAGCTCGCTTAGATGAGCAGTGCAGCAAGTTGCTGCAGCACTCCGTGAAGAGTTAATTAAATGTAGGCGGTCATTTCTTGCACATTTTGAAACGTCGGTGTGTTTAGTGAGAGGATGTTGCCACACTCTCTCGCCGCATTGGTTTGAGCAACCTTTCAGGCTGGCCGGCTTGTCTAGCATTGAACAGGAAAATACTGAAAAAGCGACGTTACCACAATTTCTTTCACGGTGTTTGAGGCAAATTTTATAAGGGTAATTCTATCGTCTCTTTGCTTTCAAAAGCAAGCTGCATTTTCAACTGAATTCTTTTAAAATATTTTTCTGCATGCATACCTTTTGAAAATATTTCCCGTTTTCTTTCGCTTGTAAATATTTTCTCGCTTAGTAAAATTTCAAAGCACAGACTGATGCTCAAGTTCGTGTTGCATTGTAGACCACGCGCGAGCACACACGAAAAATGACAAAGAATGACGCAGACAACACGTGGGCGTTTGTATTGTCTGCGTCCTTCTTTGTCATTGTTCGTGTGTGCTCGTACGTAATCTGTAGTCATGTTTTGCTCCTTTTGTTTGGCCCTGTGCCTTTTCTAAGAAGCGCTGAAATTCGCTCTCATATAAGGCCTAAACTATATATGATCTCAATTTCATAGCAACTACTGCATCAGCTATAGGCACGTCTGAAGCAATGTTTACTGTCTTGAACCTGAGCAAACAAGCGCAGTTAATAAGCGCCCTGAGCAATTAACCATACTTTGTGCTCCTAGTTTGGCCATAAGCAGTGTATGCAAGGCATGTAATTAATCTAAGGCCGCTGTGCCGCAGTTCATTTCGCCCGATTCTATTTTATTCTTGCCACTCAGCAGTCTGTCACTGGTTCCAGAAACAGTGACATGCTCACGTGTTGGCATGCGTTCAACATAGGCAAAATAGTATCTTGGAAGCTTCAGGAGACTACACTGAAGTCATAGTAAGTCCTAAAATAAGCCCATGTCGTCCTTGCACAGTGCATTGTGATCACTGTAACGCATTATGTTCGAGATGCAGCCAGGATATCTTTGTGTATCACATAGCACATGCTCTGAGAAATTTATACTCACGTAAAGCAGCAGTTTTGAATGATTGTTGCTGTTTTTCTCGATATACAATGAGTTTTGACTTAGAGCTTTCACTGTTTCTTCTTCACCAGACCAGTCGTTTCTCGAGCTCACATTTCCTTCATATAAAATAAAATGTATGCCATGTCATACTGGTTTCTGAGCTATCCTTTCATTGTGGCCACTGGCTATGTTTTGCAATAAAGCGATGTGTTCATATAGGTGTCCGCAAATAGATGCTACGGGGGCCACAGTTTTGAACCCTTTCTGCAGGCATATACTCTGACCGAATTCTTTGTTCGTGGCCTTTGAACGCGCGGGGCACTCGCCTGATGCTTTCAGAGGTGCTGTGCCAGCAGTGTATAAGTTCTTGTGTGTATTGTTGCAATGCTTTCACACCTTCGACTGCATATCAAAACCGGCGCTTGTGCGCAACACGGCAGGATATTTGTTTTATTTTTATTTTTGTAAGGGGGCTTCCACAATAATTCTGCATGCCCTTAACTGTTGTTTTCTGAAAGAAGGTTTAAATTATATATTAAAAAAGGCGTATTAGTTGGCATGAATTTCTGGTGGATGAGATTCTCCGTCAACCTATGTGTAAGTCATATGAAGAAAGTATTTTATACGAAAAGACAGGTACTGTTCTTTTCAATTCTTGGTTTTACAGTACTCTTCCGGACCCACGGAGCTGCAACGCCTAAAGCAAACTCGTACTATAAGCGTCCGCGATTGCACTGACCTAACACACGAGCGTCCACGATAATGTTTATTATTCCTGACGGGCAGCACACGGCAATGAGGGCCATCGTGCTCATTAGCCTGCAGACACTAGGAGGCCGGCATTCTCTAAGCCCGAGTTAGTAAAACTGTGCTCACGAACGTAAACTAACCTGTTGCCTTAGCCATTATATCTGCCTGAGCGATGAGTGCAGGGAGCTTACGGCAGTTACTTCAGAGGGCTGTCCCGTTTGTAACCACCCTGCGATGATTATACTTCAATCATGTCGTGAATAATAGCAAGCAATTGTTGCAAAATTCCCTCCTTTCTAATCGGTTGCAACAGAAAGGACAGGTTTCCGCGCATGCATAAAAAAAAGTAGATGATCGTATTCTACAACGATTCATTTCAAATGGGTAGCCATTTTGCATCTCATTTGGATTGACGTCAGCGACGGCAGCATCAGAAGGCAGCAGCAAGCGGCCAGTTACCGAAATCACAAGGTAGCGGGCACTACGTCGACGACAGCTTTCGCCACTCGCCGCTCGCAGCATATTGGCTGCATGTGGCAGCCATTATGCTGCGATGTGCAGCCAGTGGCGAGGTCTGGTAGCCAATGAGTCAATGGTCCGATCGCTTCCCACCGGCGCTTGAAAGCCACAGCTACGTCACCGAACAACAGGGACCTATGTCAGAGGTTCGAATGGATTCAAAATGGAAAACGGACAAATGAATCCTTATAGAATGAGGCTCCAGGTCACAAAACAGCAGGGTGTTTCGTGGGTGAAGTGTGCACCGTAAAAAACCTGCGGGCGCGCATGAGCTTGTATTTGTAAATTATTTGTCATGTAGTATTGCGCGTCTTTGTGATGCTGCTAATTTTTCCAATGTATAAAAGCATGACATAGAAGACCCTAGGAATGGCTCTAGAGCGGCACATGTTTTGCTGGCAGTTGCTTCCAGTATTTTGCAGCTAACACCGCTAAGCAGCTTGACGATTGGTTCAGCAGGAACCACGATGAACTCATGTTAAAAACAATGGCAAACAAAAAACGGAGTGAAGAAAAGAAAGAGCTCTAAGATGTTTGCAACTGAATCACCATAGAAAGGTACACGAAAACTCTGAATTTCCAGTGTTCTATTTTTCCCGGGTCAGTTTTCAGCTGCAAACACGCGATTTGCTTTGGATAAGCTGAGGCTTCTTGCCCAAGTTCCCTCTTTTGGGCTGCAGGTAGGTTAGCAACTTTCTCCAGCTTTTTTTTATCAAGAGAAAATTTGAAATTGCCGAAAAACGGTTTGCGTCAAGCTGTAGGCTGGAGGGCGAGGGTTCCGCGGAGCGCGCCGCGATGAGGAGGGCGGACACGCCCTTTCGTGCAATTCCGCTCTGCCCGGCCGAATAGAGCATCCCCGCCGCGTGTCCGATGCAACTGGTCGGGCTAACGCTGTTTGCTCCAGAGAATATCCTCTATGAAGCTATCGATGTAAAAGAAAGAAATAACATGCACTGGCCCCGATAAAAATACTTTACAGATGCGCGCAGATCGGAGCACGACATTGCTTCAGCCCCGATTTACAGGCACGCAGCATGGCTGAAACACCTGAGGAGAATATATATACGATAAAGCGCAAGAAAATCTGATGCTATGCCGAACATATCCAAGCTATTTACACGAGACTGAAGAAGAATGCCAGGACGATCTTTGAACGGGTGCGTGCACGGACCGCCCTTGGAACCATTACAGCGATCCATCACTGACAAAGTTTGTTTATCGCGGGAAACTTGCGGAAGCTTGCAAAATGTGGCTTCTTTCTTGCCTTTCTTTTTGACGTAACCCAGTGCGCTGTAACGTTCATAGCAGCGAATTTATCATCGTGAAAATTTAACGTTCGACATGGAAACAAGCCCGATGCTACGAAACTGGTCCCTGTACAGCTGGTGGAGTAAGGCGAGAAGGTGAGAGAGGGATGTTATAAGTAAGTGGTGCGTTGGTAAAGGATGGTCTCTATACTTGCCTTCCTGTGGCATCCCAGTCTGCGACTTCTTACCTGAAGGCTTTTTGCTATGTTCCCTGTACAGCATTGTTGTTGTTGTTGTTTTCTTGTAGGAGATCGAAGGATAACACTTCCAAGATGCGATCTATGCGTTAGATTAACGGAGGTGAACAAAGATGGGTCCCCAAAGCCTGCTGGCATCCTTCTTTTTCTTTCTGTTTTGTAATATGTTCACCATAAAACACACGCCGAAAACAAGAATGCAGTGCAAGCTTTTCCTGCCGCCGCTGTCATTTCGTTTTTCGTTGACGTTATACAAAACTTTGCTGCACGAACATTTTTCTGCGTTTCGCCTCCACAACAATGCAGCCGCCGTGGCTTTCATTGTACACCTGTCCGTCGCGTGCACAAGCAGGCCTCCGCAGCTTCTGAGTCACTTAAGCGAGGACCACTCGAGGGTTATTTTGACTGTGTGACGATAAGTGCTTGTACATCTCTCCATAAGGATTGCATATAACAATATATATGACATGGAACACTGTAGCGCTGGCTTAATTACAACAGAGACATTACGTAAGGTAACCCGGTGTGCACGAGTGTAAATTTACGAAAGAGTAGCTTGGCTCTTACTTCCGCTGGCTGTGTTGATGTGGGACGCCCTGTACGAGTGCTGAGAGCATGGTTGAGAATACGGCCTTTTCGCTATCCCTTCCTCTTTCACGCTAAGCTTTCTGCTGTTCTTGGGGCAAGCAAATGAAAGTAATGAGTGTACCACAAACCTGTACCGCAAAAAAACTGCAGACGCTCTCGTCTTCGAAGACGGATGCCAGCGTGAAATAGTTTTCATGACTGGTGTAGCGCATTCTCAGACTAGTCATAGATGGTGCCAGCTGCAGTCCTTGAATGGGTCTTGGCCAGGGCTCCAGTTTTACCGGGCTACGCGTCGTGTTTCCTGGCTGCCTTCGTTGCCTGACGTGACGCCGACATTAGTCACTTCTGTTGTTCGAGCCGCGTAACGGGCTCGGCCTCCCTGGCTGCCTTCGTGCACTGACGTGCCGCCGCGTTCCGCTGTTAATATTCTTCGAGATGGGCAGCATGCTCGGCGCCCCAAGCGATTTTGACGTGCTGCAGTGTTCGCCCGGTTGTACATGTCGTTCTTGCCTCGTGTACCACTTTGCTTCGCACCGTGCAGTCGTGAATATAACCGTGAACATTTCATTTTTTTTTCTCAGAGGAACAAGAGTGCCGTCTATATATCATTGATATATTCACACAGGAAAAGATAATGCGTTCGTGAGAGATGTCTCCGACTGCTCCATCGCCATGTTTTCCACAATTTCACCTACTTGGCTTCATGTAGATGTAGATTATAGCGTCCTTCCATATGGTGTAGACTTATAGAAGAGCAGGTGAAGATCTTTGTTTCGAACTTCTTTCGGGCACTGTTCGCCCTGTTTCTCGAATTCATCTCCGAACTCGAACTGCTAAATGCATCTGTGTTGAGAAGAGCTCTTGACAGGAAACGAGTTTGAGTCAACTGATGGTCTAATTTTTCAGGCAAGAACTTGATGCAAGAACTTGTGAACTGCACTTGTAGTGCAGTGAAAAAAAAAATGGCACGGAAGGAGCACCCATCCTCGTGTACATTCGGCAAGCTGTATGTCTTAAAGGGAATAGGAAATAAATTAATTGAGATTACGTAAAGCAGACGAGAGATAGGCATTTCATCACTCGTCACCCCAACGCAAGAATTTTTAAGCTAGCATCAATAACAACGAAGATATAGACGATTAAAAATTACGTTCCTCCTCTCCCCCCTCAACTCGTACACGCGGGGCACCAGACAAAAAGAAAACAGGTATGGAACTGGGCCCCGCCTTTGAGTACGTCATCAGATGATGTTCGCTTTGCAACTTCCGGTTGTCGCTCCTAGCACCCCAGCAGCAGCGTCGGCGGCATGGCGGCATATATACGGTCTCTCTTCGCCTTCCTGGATTGTGGCGCGCGTCGGGTTTCTTGCCTGTCTGTTGTAGTTCGCAGTAATAAACCCGGACCTCGAGGCGCAACTGCTCGCTCTTACAGCCGCGATGGGCGTCGAGCCCTATGCGTGCCCACGAAGAGCCGTGCGAGTGGCTCCGGAACTTCACACAGAAGGAGGCAGCAGAGGAAAATTGAAACCATATGCGCGAAGGCAATGCCCTGGCCCGCGCTTGCCCAAGAGGGTCGCGCGGTGGCACGAGCAGACGATTTTCACAGCTACCGGAAGTGGGCCCGTGACGTCGTGGCTGCCGTGGCTCCAGCGAATGACAGTGTGGGGTGGCCTGGCGACGTCATTGGTATTGTGACGTCTTTCTTACACGATTTTAGTTCCAAAATCGGTCACTACGAGCCCACCAATCAGCCCGCGAATTTAAAAAAAAACACGCTTTTTTTACATTTATAATAAACTACCGGCTCCGTTCCGAAGACTTATACTTGGTTTGAATACTCATTAGTATCATTTGTATACAAGCGACATTGAATTCTTTGCATAGTCCCTTTAATGGTGATCGAGAAGAGAAAACTTCGGGGGATACACTGAAAATACTCAAGGGCAGGAAAGAAACACTGAGGTTTAACGTCAACTCTTGTACCCAATTAGACCGTGTAAAGAAAAGGAAAAAGAAAAAGAGTTGGAAGAAATGCACAGGCGACCAGTCGCACCTTGGGCTGTGCCTTAGCTGTGCAGTTTTTGCAGCGCCGAAGCTACGTAAAGGATGACACGAGGCACAAGCGCTGACTTGAATTTAGCATTACTCCTGTTTTGCGGTGAACACGTGCGCGTACAATCCGACGAAAATGTGGAAAAAAAGAGAAGTAAGCCAAAGGCACACGTGCCAAACACGCCATATTCGGTCCCAGCACCTCCTCAAGAATTTCAATTCTTAGCCGAGCAACGCGACCGATGGAGCGTTCATGCAGTAAGAGCTACAACAGGCAATCCCATCCGCTTTTACAAAAGCTCACTCGCCAGCTGGTACTTCTCAGAATGTTTGGTGCTAACATTTTAAAGCTGTGACAAACACCCACTTGCGCGTTCTCTACAATGACCCGCCCAAGAAATCGATCAGTCTTCAAATGGCGCAGCCCTTGCGCTGTTCCAAACAAGTGCAAGCTTCGTTTGTTCATCTGGCTTTGGGAGAGCTTGTTAGAGCTTGGACTCGAGATGTGTGGTTCAAATGAACATGCAGACGCACTCGTGCGCTCGCACAAGTGGGAACAACTGCCTTAAATGAAAACTCAGCTTGAATCGCGTTGCGAAACACGTGAATCTGGTGTAAGTGTGCTCCTCACTAAGCAGCCAAGTCCGCAGACTCACCGACGTTGCCTAAGAGGTACTGGCTCTGAAGAGATGCTGTTGTAATAAGAGCTCTCTACTGAGGAGTATTTTTTCTGCCCTAGGTTCCATAAAGTTTTTTTTTTTTCTGTACTTCTGAGCAATTGCCTGCTTTAAGCTCATGAACTGCCGAGATGCCTGTTTTTTATGTTGAGAAACATCAAAGCAGTAACGATAAAGCCCGCGGCGTGGCCCTCCTGTTGCATCAAAAACGGGATGATGCAACGAAAAAGAACGAACACCTTGTGGTCCACGTACTCCTTTCCACTAATTCTTGCGCAACACCTGTGCTTGCTATAAAAACAGGTGACGCATGCTTTCAAGGAGCTGCTTCTGCAGAAGACCTTGCCTATCATTCTAATGCTGCAGACAGAAGTTAATGTAAGTGTTTCTTATCGAATGTCCTGAAACTATTCAGCTTGCCTCAGACTGACGTGACTTGACTTCACAGATATCTTTTTTATCGATTCATCGTTGTTGGGGAGCGACTTGACTGTGGTAAATAGATCTGCGTCCCCCAAAGGGTTCACTTTCATCCCATGTAATATATCTCAACAGTTAGAGATCTATTTCAATCCCCTTACTATTGGTAATTTTATTCAGGGTGTTCATACGCACTTTTCATTTGTTGTAACGCTAAGACTCTAATATACTTTTGATCTATCTTGAAGTAAGCTTGAACTTTGGGGTTCCACTATTTACGGTTCATGAAGTTAGAAAGAGTGCGATATTTCTCTATGCAAAAAAAGTTGAAATCCGGGAAAAACTCGCAACAATGTAACTTGGAAGAGAATAATACTGGTTTGCAGGCGAGATTCCTGCAGACACCATATGACGAGCTTTAAAAAACTAACAATTACTTACGATTTGTGCTTTTCAATTTAGCAAGGCAGGCAAAAGATTCGGGACACAAAATTTTACGACGTTCAAACTTTGTGGCTAGCATGGGCTCACACTAACTAGGAATATGCAGATAAGTTATGCTTTTAAATTTTTTTTCGAAATAGAGACTGTATGTTAGTCATGTTTTGACATGTTCCTGTAAAAATTTCTCTGGAACTATTTTGCATTTAGCTTGCAATTTCATATGATCCTTTGCTATTGGTCGCTGCTCCCGGTGATGTAGGCCACGCGGGATGACGTCACGTTAGTTGTTGCAGAAGCAGCCCTAAGATAGCACGTACATGCATAAATCCGCTCTGCACCTATGTCCCAAAGCTAGACCGACGGAGACAACGTCGAATTGCGGTGCGCGACGAGCTTTACAGACAGGGAAGAAACTGCGATGTTTGTGTTAGAGAATGGCGGAACATTGTCCCTGTGTCTCGGCCGGACTTGATGCGGCGGTAGTGGGGTGTCTAGAGACCGCGCCCCGACTAAACCGGAAGTGCCTGTGATTGTTGGTTTGCTTGCCCACCTCTTGTTGTTTTTGTTACGTGTGACGTCAGGACCAAATGTAATCCGAAATAGAACGTTGCCAAATGCGGCCCCAGGTAATGCTACTAGAATGAGCTTCACATGTCAGAATTTAAAACGGAAAGCCATGAGTACAAAACGAATGGACAATAGTGAAACTTTCTCGGTGAACGCATTGCTGTGCAGAAGCAAGCCGGAAGCTTTGCACTAATGCCAATCTTTATCAGTTAGTTAGTTGACTTAGAGTTAGTCAATGTATGAACCGAGCAGTATAGGTTACTTTTATAAAATGTCACACGCAGACTCAGTCGTTTCGACCTTTGTGGTAAGGAGCTGGGCGTGTAAGATAGAGCACTGAGCGGCCAGGTCGGGTCACTGCCTCGGCAAGAACTACAATACCTTTTACTTGCACTTTCGTCTTCTTTAGTTGTAAAAGAAACCAAGTAGTGACTTGAGAGGCTAAAGGAGAGGGAACGCTGATGCGGGACCAATTTTACATTTCAGTTTCTCATCTTACAATTTTGCTTTCAAGTCACTGAGATGAAGCGGCAGGGAGAGTAATACGCCGTGGACGTGTTCCTAGGATTCCACTCATCACCTTTAAAAACGATCGCACGCTTGTCTGAAAATCGTTTCTAGGGGCTGTTTCGGGCCATTAAGACTCGAACGCTGCCAGTTTTCTTTTCCTGCGGGGCTCCAAAAAATATTTCTTCGCCTAAGTGCAAGCTCGAACAACGCCGCTTCAGCGCGACTGATCTTGCGAAAAGGTATCGTGGTCGTTGAAACAGAAATCGGCCTTTTGAGTAATTTGGTATGAGGCAAAATGTTGTACTTATGCGTACTAATAATGTTTTCATGGAGGAGGCTCTTTTCGTTTTATTTTATGCTGCCAAAGCCGCTGTCTGTCGATTTCTCAGCCCCTCCAGCTAACGTTGAAATGTGAGTTTCGAGTTCGGGTTTCGACGAAACCAGTAAACACCGGTATGACAACGCGAAACCCGATTCGGGCTGCATTCTTGCTTATTTTTTTTCGCGTTGTGTACCATATCCAAGGAGACAATGCGCGGCCTATTCGACTGCTTTCAGCAGTGTGCTGTCCGCAGCTTCATACGCGCAGCACGTGACGTTTGTTCGCTACACTGGAATAGTAAGGCTCGCTGAATGGCGCATATTCCTGATTGTCAGTACGATTGTCAAGGATATTGTCTATTTGTGCAAAATGTGTGCTAGCCGCTTGCACCTAGATGCTCAGGCATGAGAACTGTCGCCATATGAGAGCCCAGGTGGACGATGCTTGTGATCCTACTCGGAGGCAAACATACACTGCTATAACATTTTTCCTCTATCTCATTTTTGTGCCAACAACAGAGGATATGTTATTTTTATGATAATTATCTATATTTGGCATGGAATTTTATGTTAGTCCACTACTCTTAGTGAATATGTGTAAAATACACTGCCCGTGATTAAGGTTGTGCCCTTATTGCGTATTAGACACATTTGCGTCTGTGCGCTTCCGTGAATTCAAAGCGAGCTCATGCGCCATACCCTACTTTCGCCTCCACTGAGATGCGTTTTCAGTTCGTCGCTCGTGTTCTAAATAGAAGCGTTACGGCCGAGAATGAAGCTCTTGCCGTTCGCGCATCGGCGGCAGAACGCATTCTCAGCAACTCCATTCCAGCGGGAATTGCGTTCGTCTCGCCATGGTGATGCAGGCGCACGATAGATGTTCAGTTCTCTCAGAAAAGAATACGTGCCGAACGTTTCGTATACGCCTTCTCGCTCTGCTCCACAATCTTTCGTTTCAAACCCAGCGAAAGAGCAGAATTTTTTTTTCCATTCTCGCCAGCCTCCTTCTCCCAGCATTACTCGGGTAGCACGGATCAGAAGAGTGGAAATTTCTGCGACCCCGAGTTGTAGTCATCTCTGATTTTCAGACCCGTAGTCGGGGAGCGCTTGGCAGGCTTCCTCTGTGTTCTTGATGCCTGTGTGCCGGAGCTCTACATCGCACGTGCGTGTGTCGTAGCCTTCGTTCTGCTATCTTTGCGGTATATTTAAATTCTTTTCGCCACCGACGATACTTTCCAGTACACTTAGATCCGGCGCACACTGAGTAATTTCAATTAAGGAAGCAGCTACACAATTAGCATCTGAGTGCAGCCCGGTGATGATAATGAATAATTGCTCCCTTAACTCAAGTCGTCTCTAGTCCTCTTACTCTAAAATCGGCATACAGAATTCTGAAGCACGATATCCCGGCGTTCGCCAGTATTGTCTTTCTCAAAGAATATTAGGAGATTTTACAGGTGTTTTTCTCCTTTCAGTCTTTTTCCTGAGAACATTGATAACAAGAAGATTATGGAGCGTTGCTTGTATTACCTCATTTGACTATACACAGAGTGCCAGGGTGTTATTTTTTAGTCTTAAGGCTGTAATTTGGCCGAGTTGGTGCGAATGCACTTCGAAACGCAGCGCTTAAGACGCAACAGCTTAGGCTTGTGTGTGCATCTTTTCTTGGCATCCGGCAACGCTGCGCGTTGAGTTCGAAAGCTGATTGTAATGCAGAAAGAGTTTCAGTGCTAATCCCCGAGACTACTTGTCCGCAACGCGCTCACCAAGGACAAGTTAATTCCAAAGCGGGCAGGTGCAGTGGAAGTGCGACAGACTGCAAGTGGTTTAGTTCACTATGACCACATAACACACATACAAGCGGCCGCTATACATCTCCTTGAGCTGACCACTCCCTCTTTGATCATACTGAGGCCCCTTTAGCGGCTTTTTTAGAGTGAGCGGCGACCTGGTGGAGGTCATTTCAGCCATTCATTGAGATGCATTGACATCACACAGGTCGGAAGTTTTTGCACTGCGCCACCACAAAAAAAGGTTTGGTTGGTTTATGGAGGTTTAAAGTACCAAAGCGACTCAGGCTATGAGGGACGCCAGCAATTTTGACCACCTGGGTTTCTTTAACGTGCACTGACATCGCACAGTGCACAGACCTGTAGAATTTGACCTCCATTGAAATGCGACTGCCGCGGCCGGAATCTAACCCGTGTCCTCCGCAGCTGGGATTTGGTCCTGTCAAGTCGGGCTCAGCAGACAAACACCATATACTCTGAGGTACCACGGCGAATGTTGACGTGACAGGGTCACGTGACCTTGTAACGTCATCACAACTTGTTCATCGGAATGTGCGCAAACCGCCCATCGTGGCAGGTGGCAGTTAAATTAATGATTGGTCGCAGGAGGTTGATCAGGGAAAGGAATCTGGGCCTCACAAGCCCAACCGGTGGCTGTGTTTGAAACAGCCACCTGCCAGAGCTGTGGTGCATCCTTTAATCGCTGCACCATTGCGTCAGGAGGTGTATTTAGGACTCGCCGCGATCAATGCATGTAAAGTAGACAATGACAGTGTGGGCGAAGTGATACGCAGAGAGGGTCCTGGGACGCTGAGAGAAGCCATAAACGCTATCGCGTCACACCCTGAAGGCTGAACATGTGTGTCCCCTATTTTTTTTCGTTTGCACGCCGCGTATGCATATTTTATGAAAAATTCTTGGTATTATTATGCGCGGGAACTTGTCCAGTAGATAAAGACAGAAATAAAAAAAAATCTTGTGTGCCCTCTCTTCGGATCGGCTCATGCAGAGAGGGGAAAAAAGGAGGGTTGTAAAACATAAGTGAAAAGTACAAATAAGCCCGAGAGGCGATACGGGGATCATTAGCAACAAGTGCACGAACGCGTCTCCACCAGTCGTTGGTAATGCAGGAGTAATTTCGGACACTGCTCGCTGACCGAAACGACTCGGGGAGACAGTGACAGAGCCGCCATTACTTATCGCGTGAATAGAAAAGAAGTTGCGGGTTCTCACATGGACATCCTGGCGTGATGGCCATTTCCGGAACAGTTCTCACTGGCGAGAGCTTGCCCGAAAAGAATGCGCCCTTCGCTCGTTTACGCTTGTGTCGCCCTGTTCGCAAGCTATATACTGTGGCTGCGTGTGCAAGAAAGCGGGGGGTGTAAAGCGGCGACACATTTGCGCCATCACCGCAACGAAAAGAATAAAGAAGCTGGCTGAGTAATTTGTGCGGCAGAAACAGAGAGTGGATTACGCATCCCTTTATTCGGTGGTTGGTAGAACCGCGCCGCAGTTTCTTTGCTGAGAATAAGCTGAAAAGAATCGGCGACTAACTTTCAATCAGTACCCAAATGCTTGCATTATTTTGCTAGAAAATCGCAGCATCCGTATTGCTAGCCCGTGCCTATGGTAGGCTTCTGCGCTGCGCACGCATTGAACAAAAGGTGGTGCATGGCTTGCTTCGACTCCAAGGTAGGCTGGAGCCAAACCCGATGGACCCACTCTACCGGAGGCAGGCGCCACGAATACGCTTCACACTCATCTTGTTGGGGCTGCTGGACCTGCCAGTAGAATTGTTGAAGATAGGAGCAGAAAACTGATCCTTTCTTAGACAGAAACCAAAATCAAAACATAACTGCGAAGTGAAGCGTCCGTAGAGAAAGCTTGCAACAAAACAAAACGCAACGAAGCGGAAAAGAATACCTGTACCGCAATCCTCTTCCCCGAGAGCGCCTTTTCTAGGCTTGCTTAAAATGGCAAAAACCTCGGAGAAACAACTCACCGGCCTGCGTGTTCGTTATGGGTCAGACTCGATGACAATTATTTTTATCATCAGGAGAGTGCCAGGTTTGTCGTTTTCGGCATACAACGTAGTCTCCGAAGCCGACTACGCTCACATCAGCGAGTCTCTCGTACAGCTAGTGCATTAAAACTATGCGGAAAAATAATAAAAACCCTCAAAATGTACTCGTCATCTAAAAAGACAGCGCGTAGTATTAAGACACGCAATTAAATATTTTATAGTAGCGATCACAAACGCACTGAAATAGGATGCTCACATCTATGAGATGTACACGAAGGCATATTGAGAGAATTTCTTCACTAACTAGGGTTCGCAGAACTAGAGTTCGAACATGCGAGTGTCAAGTTGGGAAGCCTTGTAGGAACAGTACTCTTAAATAGCGGTTAAATGTGGAATACTTACCGAACGTGCCTTAATAATCAAAACAAAGCCCTTCAAAAGAATTCAACCAACTCAAAACGAGTGTCTACGGTTTTTTTATTCACAACATCCGGCCGACGTCAAAGTCATCTGTTTACGTCACAGGGCCAGGTTTAGAACATTGGAGGTGCATCGACACGCTGCTTTTTATCATCCTTACCTTTAATTATTTATCATCACTACATTGCCAACAACAGCCGCATGCGCCTACAATTACCGGATGAACCCCGAGCCAGCACGATCTACTACAAGCGCATCAGGCGACCTAAGTCCAGCTCGAACACGCCAAAGCATTCCTTTTTTTCACCAGCTATAGAATGGTGAAGAGAGCTGCCGTGGGACTTTCTGACCTCTCAATCTGCAGACGCATTTGCCCCAAAAGAGAAAAAAAGAATTTGCTCAGCAAGAAGCACTGTCGTGAAGTAACACCGTTTGCGGTTTATGGTTCAAAGGACACCCATGTCTGTCTTGCCGATTCTGCTCCCAATTACTAAATTCTCTTTAGAAGCCAGATGCGCTTGCTGCGCCATCAGCGCCAAACGAAACACGGCCAGGATGACCGTAACGCAAAGACTTCAACACCAAGCGATTAGCTGCTGGGGAGAAGTATGGGCGGAATGAATTAGCGCTTCCAGACAGCAGCGTTTGGGCCATTGAAGCGAAAATCAACTTCGTTATTATTCACTCTCTCTTGCACAAGATCATCTCGTCCTGCTTATTCCTTTTCAACTGCCTTGTCCGTGTGTCATTTTGCGCTTATCGCCTTTAGATATCCTGCACTCTTCTTGCGAGTCATGCTCTTTGTTCCATACGGTTTGTTATGAATTTGCGCATCTGTGATGTTCCCGCTCCCTTAAGAGACTGATAAGGCTTAGGGTATTAATTAATAATAAAATAATTGCAGGTACCGTAATAATTAAATTGAGGTGGGAAATAAAGTACAGTTGTATGGCGCCATCAGTAGAGAACAGAAACAGGAACAAACTGAATGTAGGAAAGCAGAAAAGCACCGTTTGATGTCAATTTGACATGTCCCAGTTCCTACACAGAATGTGAGATGCACATTCAAAAATAAGCTATAATTCCATCTAAATGCGCATTCCAAGCCAAAAAAGTTGGGGAAACGATTGTGGAAAGTGCCAGGTTTAGGTACAAGGGTGGCTATGGCGTCAGGTTCGTAATTTAATTCTTCGATGCGGAACGGAAATGGCGGGTTTTGATAAGTGTTTGTCCTTGCAAAATTCGTGCGAACTTTGCCCGTGAGGCCCAGTTCGAGAGGAAACCGTAAGGCGACGGTGAAGTAAGAGTAGAACCGGATTACCATAATACAGTGAATGGAAGGAATGCTACAACACCGTCACCCCACGATGACGTCATTATACTTTACGCTCAGCCATCTTAGAGTGAGTGAGTAGCTTTGAAGAGAGTTTCAGATTAGACGTGCATAGATATGCGCGCACGAAAATCGGCGACTAGTACGAAGCGGAGGATTACGTGCCGGTTCGGCACAGCACGTCTGCCCCTTCCGCACTAAGTCATGGCTGCGTGGAACGTGTTTGCCGGATGGACAACCCCGGAACGCGACTGGAATACGCCGGCAACCAAGGAAGGAGAAGCGGGGCGGTGCTGAGAGACGCTGATTTTGGGACATGCCTGTCCCCGAGGGGAAAAACGATTACCGTGCTTTTCTATTCCACGTGCTTTCTTTTTCTTTTTGTGAGTTTGTTGGGACGCGTAATTAGGCCCGGTGGTTTTATCTTACGTTTCCATTTCATTCATGTCAGATGAGAACGTAAACGAAATAAATTAGATTAAGACAGCCTTCGAAAAAAAACTTGGGCCCTTTTTTGCACGTTTTCGCTGGTTCTCGTTGTGTCAGTTTACAAAAAGCGAGGCGTGTCGCTTTAGGAAACACAGAGAATTTCTCTCGGTTACTTATTATATATGGGTACTATGAACACACGTGAAAAAATAAACGCAGTGTTCGCAGTGAATGAAAGAGGTGAGTGTTGTCTATTCCCAAAAAGCTAAATTCAGGGATACCTGCGAGGATATTCTTCGAGGCTCATAAAGCGTGGGCTGATATTACCAGCCATGAGAAATGATTAGGAAAATATGTTGAGAGAATGCTGTTATATATAAAGAGAAAGTCGCCCTCATAAGGCGAAGTTTCTAAACGCAGACAAGTGGGAGTATCTGTTAAACTCAACGAAAACTTTTCTTGCAATGAAAGGAAGGCTACTCCGGCGGAGAGTCCGTAGTGTGCCAGCCCGCCAAACAGTTCAGCCTCGCAAGACGTGAAATTTACTTCTTACCTCAGTTTCGATTCCGTTTTGCGGTCA
The DNA here is from genome assembly GCF_052857255.1 of Amblyomma americanum. NCBI lineage: Eukaryota > Metazoa > Arthropoda > Arachnida > Ixodida > Ixodidae > Amblyomma > Amblyomma americanum. Next base: position 232,722,449 of record NC_135497.1, read on the forward strand.
AAGGCAAATACTTGTCACGGCCGATCACGATTCTTTCCAGTAATACTGATATGAGCTTTGTTGCCACCCGCGCTGCATGCTGAACAAGAAAAAATAAAATTCGAGGAGACTTAAAGGGACACTGAGGACAACGCTAATTATTTTTTTGTAAGTAAAATCTCATAGCTCGGCATTTTGTGGCTTTGTTGCCGCTTTTCCGGCAGCGAAATGTGCATTTATTGTTAAGATATTTGGATTCGAAGTTAAAGAACTTGTTCCCGCCGCTACAATTCAAACTCCGGACTCTCTGATGACGAAATAGGACAAGAGTGACGTAAGGCGGCGGAAACTGAAACGAGGAATTCGTGATTGCTGGCGGCGAGCGCTGCGCTCCCGCCCAGCAGCAGCCGAAATGAAAACTACTGCCTGCCGTACGTTGAATTCTTCTATCAGCCGTCGTCGCTTCGTTTACGTTTGCACCAACATTACGATGGACCCCGTTCCCGAATCCGACAATGAAGTTCTCGCAAAGAACCGCGGCCTGCATTCAGCGACCTCAACACCACACAGCATGCGATGAGGAGTCGGCAGCTTCGCTGTCACCGCCGAGCCGCCGTTACGACTAATGTGTAGCGACTGGTACGTGCGAACATATTTAAATTCTGTAATAATAGTCCTCGTAGGGCTGATTATGCATCCCAGCTTCTTGGTACGTTGACGAAGCGAACACGCCGAGTGGTGCGTTTGCTAACGTGGAGGCGCGTTGAACACAGGCTATAGACAGCTGGAAGAACAAGAAACATACACTCGCCAAAGAAAAAAATACAGAAGACATACAGACGACCAAGAATGCTATCAACAGGACGAGAGGGAATCTCCCCGATATCTACGCCCACTCACTGTGCAGTCAAGTCCGCTTATAAGTAGCGGCCCATTCTGCCCATCCTCATTGTGAACAAGGGACCCGTACGGGTCTCGAAACGTCATGTGTTAAATATTTTTTCTTTGGCGAGTGTATGTTTCTTGTGCTTCCAATATGCTTCCCCCTCGCCAGACAGGATTCTGTCGAATCCTTGACTATAGACAGCTGCTTTTCCTTGTCGCAGTTGCGTGCCGTAGCTCGAACTTTGTCCAATGACGATATAGAGAGGCACTTTGAGATCCTCTGCTGCTCCGCCCTTGTAAATCAAGGCGCTTAACAAAACCATGCGAGCACGCTGAACGCATAGCCGCGAAGCACCCAGAAACATACCGCAACTCAGCTTGTCACCTGTTGCGCCGCCAGTTGCAGATTTCCTTTAATTTCCAACTTTCAGGTTGTGCTTTTTCTGTCTTTGTAGTGAGATAAAAGTGCCGTAGTGGTTTCAAAACAAAACTTATATACTTCTATATCGATCAGACACGTAACATTCAGGCACGTTTGTCAGCCTTCGAGATCTGTGAATCTTTTCTCCTATTTCATCATCACACTTGTATTTGCGAGATTGTCCTGTGGCGACAATACCTGTATTTTAATTCTTGCTTTTTTCTACCTTACACGAGCTTTGTTTTCAGAAAGAGTGGTGCTTTTGTGATTAGCAGCTGGTATTCTATCGATACAGGCCAACTTGTCGTTTGAGCATCCGCCTCACATGCGGAAGGTGCGGGGATCGATCCCCAGTGCCGCCCTGCACCGACCGGTGATACAAAGGGTGCAAGATTTCTCCTGTCTCGTGTTCGGCTGCTTTAGGGTGAAATGCTTGGGAAACGGGTCTTCGACCCCACCTTGAGTAGAATAAAAAAAACCTTCTGCCATAGCACTCTTTGGCCACAGATGCCCTTGAGCCATAAAAACTCATCATCATCATCAACATACAGGCCAACATCAATTTCTCCTCAGTGACCTTTAAGGGTGTGACGCGATCGCGCAACGGGTTAATTCCCATAAATGCAGAAGGTCATTCTCTACTTTACATTCATGGATTCCTGGGAGATGAAAATGGGGGCACAAAAAAACCGGATACGCAGATCATTAACAGCTCCCAAGAAGCCCAACTTTCCATTCTGATGAACCCTGGGCGTCCTCATGCGCCTCCTGGCGCAGTGGTGCAGCAGTTTAGCGATACGGGACGGCCCTGCGATGGCAGGTGCTCCCAGCGGCAGGTTTTGCGCGGCTCAGGTTGCTCTTCCCGAGCGACCAATCATTAATTTAACTGCCACCTGCCACGGCGGGCGGTTTGGTAATTATCCAGTGGGCAGGTTGTGATGACGCCGCAAAGTCGCGTCACCTAGGTGGCCCAACTGCTTCCTGGGTTGCTCTCTGCGGAGCACCTATCAGAGCCATGGCTGTAATTTTTCGCTCACAACGCCGACACCGGATTTTCTGGTGAATGGGGCCTTTAACGCTGCAGTGTTAAAAATGTCACCGCGGCATTAAAATGCCAACGGACTTTCACGCGGAGATTCCATTCAGGAGATCGAGCGCGGCGACTTGAATAACAAGATTACCGGAGTGGCGGCTGATCGGAACACCCGCCGCGGTGGCTCAGTGGTTAGGGCGCTCGACTACTGATCCGGAGTTCCCGGGTTCGAACCCGACCGCGGCTGCTGCGTTTTTATGGAGGAAAAACGCTAAGGCGCCCGTGTGCTGTGCGATGTCAGTGCACGTTAAAGATCCCCAGGTGGTCGAAATTATTCCGGAGCCCTCCACTACGGTACCTCTCCTTTCTTTCTTCTTTGACTCCCTCCTTTATCCCTTCACTTACGGCTCGGTTCAGGTGTCCAACGATATATGAGACAGATACTGCGCCATTTCCTTTCCCCCAAAACCAATTATTATTATTATTATTATTATTATTATTATTATTATTATTATTATTATTATTATTATTATTATTATTAATATTATTATTATTATTATTATTATGATCGGAACGCTAGAAGCTGCGTCAGCGCTCCGCGAATGGACGAAACACGGAGGCAGCCATCCTGTGCCCCACTTCCCTCTGTTAGCGTTCAAGCGCTAGAAACATGGACAAGCGCTCATACTTTTGTGCGGCTGCGACCACGTGCTGGATGGCGCTCAGCATTAAAAAATTACGCAGGGTACTTAACACTACTTACGCGCATTGAATGCGACAGAAGTGTTCTTTTATTTTTATTTACGCGTTATTTTTAAATTTATTTCTATTTTTTAGGGATAACCGGGATATGTAGGGCTAACAGGGCTATGTAGGGCTCACATATCCCGGCGTTGTAACGACTCTCGACTCACAATACCTACTGACGATCCCTATTCACCCATTCGCACATCCTTAGTGTCGCTCGGTCCATGGTCTGGGCTTTCTCCTCAATCTTTTCTTTACAGTTCTCCTACGCGCACACACGTTAACGCCAGCCTGCCACATATACCACCTCGGCAACGGCAGTCTTCGCTGCCGGAGCAATACAAGGTATAGACAGAATTTTTCCACCGCGCGAGGTCATGCAGGCGCGAATCTCTTCCCTGCATTGTCCAAAAGTTAGGAAGGCCCTTAGGAACACGCTGCTGGCTATGGAAACTCGCACGCGGTGGATACGAGAAGGATACGTAAAGACAGTGGCCATGAATGGCACAGCGTCGCTCAATAATTCACTCATGGCGCACCATCGGCGCACCATCGCCGCCCGCTTGCAGAGACACGTTCGAGAATACGACTGAAGAACTCGCAATAGGGTTAGCTTTTACATGCCGCCAGTCAACCTAACCGCGCTAGTACTAGTGCTCAGGACAGTGTACATGCTGCTTTCTAATCCTTTTGCACATCTTAAGGAATATAGATGTTATGACTTCCTTCCTGCATATATTACGGCTTATTGATGACACCATTTACTTCCTTTTCGTTTCGTTAGCTTTTATCTGAGGATGGCTGAACTTCGTTTTCGGTTAAGGTTTTGTTTCAATAATTATGATTATCTATTCTTAGTCGTATGTTTACTTTATGAACGCAGCTCTTTGCCTGGTATCAAAATTAGTAGCCAACCTCCTTTTGGTTAAATAGAAAGAGCAGCTCTTGCGTGAATTAGACAGTAAAAATAGTCATTTATTGTCCTAAGCGTCCACTTATTACATTTCTGCGAAGTTTGTAATGTTTGTTTTAACCTTTTCTTAGTTCTTCGCTTCCTTCACGTGGCCTTATCCATTTGATTGCCGCGTAAGCGCGATCAAATTTCACTGAAATAGTTGAAACCACGCGCAGGAGTTTGTATGACATTCAGAAAAAAAAACATCTATGATTAGCTGTAAAAGTCACAGAAAAGGATCTTGCTACCTAAAATCCATACTAATGCAAAAATTTTGCTGAGCTGTCGTCCACCCAGGCTAACATTATCTCAAAGCCGAAAGGCTGCGTCACCCTTACTGCTGGGGTCACAGCTCTGCTCTCTGCATTTAAGAAATTACACTGCGAATGTTTTATTAATTAAACACCCTAAAAGTTGCTCAGACATGCTAATTTTCTTCGCGTGGGGCTTAAATTTATCCCGTTCTCGTTATTCTTCCCGATCAGTTGCTAAGTAATAAGAATTTCTTCGTACACTAATACGTGTCACCGCGCTTCTTCTAACTTTGATCAAATGCTCGCACTCCTAAACATCACATTGGCGAATAAGTAAACTTTGCTTCTTATCGAAGCCCTTACCTATACGCGCACTGGAATATCTTAATCTACCCTGAAAGGTATGGTTTCATTCGTTTCTCGAAGAGACGCCACAGCTGACGTATCTCGCCTGATGTTTTCTAACCTGTTCTAGTTGGCCGCAGTTTTATTAGAAGCAGTGACAGACAGCCCGGAACAATGCTGGCTGCTTGTAACCGAAGTAACTAAGCTTAAGAGGGAGGACTATCGGTCGTTACAATAATTGCGTCCTCTTAAACCGCGGCTACGAAGCGCTCAATATGTGTGCCCTCAAAGCAGGAGAACGAACACCACTACAGCAGAGGGCATAGCTCGAAGAGAAAAATCGGCAAAGTCCTCCTGGTCGCCACTCTTCTCTCGTCAACTCTCGCTGTATTAGAGTTGATGACCCAGTATCTTGTTTTCAAGCACGTCTGACGAGACAAAAAACCAGCTGATGCAAGCTCTGAATAGTGAAATTTGAACACCAACTGCGGTTGCTGAAGTCATCTCCTTTCACGGAGCATTCAGTTATATCTTTGTTATAATTACTGCCTATCGATAAAATATTTACCGATATCGGTACTTCTAAGCTGAGTTTTGTCTTCTTGTGATCAGTTTTTCTGCCAGCCATTTCTTGTTGAAGGTTGAGCGGCACAGTGTGGCTTGTAATATGCCCCTTATCTATAATGACCGGTAGTAATTCAATATTAAAACACTTCTTGGCTGACATGCTCTGAGAACATCTCTGAAGTCAAACTGGATCGTAACCAATGCATTGTGTAATATTCGTTAGAAAATTGTAATAATCGGGGTGTAAAGAGCCAGTAATTGTGATTTACTTTTATAGTTTCGTGTCCCATACGAAAATAACGCCCTGCTGTGCTAGTCTTATTTTGCCGAAACTGTGACGGCAGAAAACGTAGCAAGGGAAAACACAAAGGATACTGACGCGCCCGAGTACCAACTCTTTTTTTCGGACGACAGAAGCTGACGAACTCCAGTTTACTGGCGGGGTGTTTGCGAAAGTAACACATTTTTTAAGCGCAAATTAACAAAGTCATTGCTGCCATTGACGCTAATGATCAGCCCTCAGGTGAACATTTTTATTTCAGTTAAGGACTTCATTACAGCATTTTGTTTCAGCGTTCCTGGACATGGGCAAATTCTTATTGTTTCATAACGCACAAAAGGCCGTCGTACACAGACAAATTTGACAACTTTTACGCTTGCGAAACCTCTAGCGTTTTTCTTTACACTGGGCTCATTTTATACCGGGTGTTGATAATTTGTTTAGCGCATAGACAGTTTCCGACATGATCGGGGGTTATGCATGTGACTTCAGATGCCAATGGAAAATACCGCTTTGATTTTTTTTCTCGTGCTCGTACTTCATTAGGCGGTACAAAATTTACGAAGCGTTTAAGCATTAATTAACTGCCTATAGTCGCAGCCGCTAAGACGTTGCTGTGCTGGCTGAGCATGAGGTTGTGGGATGGAATCCCAGGACAGTTAAGAGGGGGGGGGGGGGTTGTTAAATTAAAGAACAGCAGCGTGCTCTGTGATCTCAGTGCACGTTAAATAACGCCAGGTGGTAGACTTTAATCCGGAGCGCACAGCTACACTCAGCGTCTCTCATAGCCCATCTGCAGATCCGAGGCACCGAGGCTCATGTTGTACGACATCGATTAACTTTTAACGCGTCACACTGCAGTGTCAAGTGAGTAGAAAAGCAGCAGCTGACAATGACAACCATTGAAGGCTATGGAGACGCGAAAGGCCCCGGAACTCTCTCCCTCTGCTTGGAAATCTAAATCGTGCTGTGAGGAAACGGATGCAGGGGGTAAAAGCGAGAGAAAACAGAGAATTACAGGCACATATAAGGTATGTTCAAAGGCGTGTGTGAGTGCGTGAGTGTGTGCCTCTCGCCACGTCGCCCCGTCTGATAGGCTTGCACATCGCACACGGTCTTGCGCTGGACAGCCGCAGCGAGTCCTGGAATTCGGAGGGCAGTACAAAACGACGCGCTGCGTGGTAGCCGGCATGTAGGTGTGTACACGCTGGCAAGCAGCCGGTTATCTTGTTTTGTGTGTTGCAAGAAAAAGATTGGTGTGCATCGCGTAAATTAAATTGAACTAGTGCTGCTGGCTTTCGTCTAGATTAAACAGCAGCATTGTTTATGCGCAAATTAATAGTCAGGTAAATATAGCTCGGCAACTCAGAAAGCTTCGAGCAGCTGGCTGTAGAGCAAAACACGGAACCAGAAGTGGCGTATCTTTCCTGCCCGCAATTTAATTAAAAACCCGTTCCCGTGCTCTGAATGGAGCACCAGAAGTCTGAAACGCATACAGCAAGATCGCGTGTTTTGAACATCTGGCGCCCGGCGCCGCTCCCATGGCAAAAACCGCGAGATTCCAGCAGCTGCCGCAGCTATCAGCTTGAGCCAGTGGCGGCGTAGTTGATCTTCGCCGAGGTTTTATGCACTCCCGTGCAGAAGGCTGTAGAAACGCCTACAGTAAATTCATATATTGTGCATGAAATACGCTTGGTTCCAATTCTCAGCAAACACAGTCGAACGTCGTACGAAATCAAGGCGAAGTTAACGCTGGAACCGACGTGAGTTTCCTTGATGCTCAGAGCTGGCAACGAATCCACTACGACGTGCAACAGTGTCTTTCGCGAGCGAAGCCTGACACCACTCCGCTATCACCACGTGAGACCGCTCTTTCTAACAGGTATTTCCGTACACCAACCGCAATGGCGAGAGATTAAGTGGCAAGACTGAATGGCTTTACACAGAGCGCGCCAATCACAAGAGTATAAGTCGCAGCACTGATAACACATGACGGTCCTTTCAGGGCGCTGGTAGGTACTGCATGAAGGCACAGGTGGCGGCCTACGCAGCACTGACACTGGGGGAAAGGCATACGTTATTATTATAGTCGTCGGTTACCTCCATGATTGGTAAGATCATCCTGGGTTTCCACGTGCTCGGCGGCAGTCGTGCAAAACCGGTTGGTAGGCGTTAATTATTGGAGAGCCAGCAAGCTTCTTCAAACTTTCTAACGTGACGTGAGTTTGACGTCGGAGAATAGTAACGTGTGACTGATCGGCACGCACGCGCGAACGCGAGAAGGCTGCTTGTCACTAACGCCAAACAGGAGGAGCTGACGAACGCCGTGCTGAACAAAAAAACATGTATATACGCGACCTGGACTATAGCAGCCCCGGTGAATTGCCAGGGAATGGGCTACGGTGCTCCCGCAAAGCATGTCATGCTGGCCCCTAATCTCGACAAGCAGCGAATAGACTGCAATTTTTTTGCGTAAATTTCGCTGGGTTTCATTTTTCAAATTTTCAGACAGTTCACTCTCTAACTATATGTTCTTGCATTTGCATTGCTTAAGCAGTTTAAAAGCGCATTATTTATTCGTAACTCGGCCTTATGTTCAGAAGCGACGATATATGCTTGTTTCCTCCACGTGAGTGCCAAGAGTAGTTTCATATGAATTCCCTGAGCCATCTTATTTCTGGAATCTTTGGCACATGCGTGAAGCCAAGCTTTCTAATGAAGCGTGCCACTGAATAGATCTCAGCAGCGGATTCTCTCCGTGGGCCGCGCATAGCATTTTCCGGTTCACCCATATAAAGCTGGCCCTGAATGTCGCGCATGCATTGAGGCTAAGGACATAGCAGCTTTACGGGTGAAAATGTCGATTCTATCATTGAGGGAATCCACGTATGCGCTCTGCGGTAAGCAAACAACGAAGATTTGCGAAGAACCAGGTTAGAAACTTTTTGTGCGGTATTTTATCATAACGTCGTCCTGCACCTTTTCAGCATGAAAAGAAGGATATAGTGGATGCGTGAGCTACGTCTTTAATAGGGAAGCTAAAGCCAAAAGAGTGCAACGGGAAAAGAAAAGAAAATAAAAGGGAAAGAAAAGAAGAAAGAAATAGAGGGCGAAATATATAAATGCAGCAAGAAAGACAGAAATAAACAAGGAAAGGAAGAAAATGAATGGAAGTAAGAAAATTAAAGGGGAAGTGAAGAAAGAAAAAGGAAATCAAGCAAGAAAGCATGAAACAAAAACTTCAGTCACGCTGTTACAAGATATTTTTCAACTTTCTTGCAGTATCTTTTCGATGTAGTTACATTTTGTGTCTAACATCAAGTCGTAGGTGCAAACAGACATCGTCGTTACGCAAAACATAAAGGCCGAGACACAAAAATGTCGCGCCAATAGAAGCCACTATGTTGAAAGCGTTCATTTTGTCCACAAAAAAGTCACTGAATCCCAAATATTCCACTTCAAAAGAAGCCCATATTATCAGGGTAGGCTAATGTAAATATTTTTGAACTCCAGTGGTTTACGTTCATGACAGATAATTATTCAGATCCATTATTCTAGAAACAAAGGGAAAGATAACTGCCTCACTCGAGAGCTTCTGCGGACACAGGAACTTTATTGTGTACCAGCGGATGGTTTTATTCAGTGCATTAAAATATAGGAGGAAATGGAGACCCAGTGATGGCCTTCCAACGTTCACGGCGATGGTGTCAGCGCTGTCAGTTCCAGGCACGACGTCCGCTTTTTGCTAATGATAAATTCACCCCCCCCCCCCCCCCCCAGAGCCTCATCTATTTAGAGGAGGGTCTGCCCCCACATTATTAGCTTTAGTACGCTAGGTGCTTCCGGTTGTTAAGATCTATATGGCTACTTTAAACAGCACAACGTCAGCATAAACAGCATACGTGTGTTTTTAAGAAATTTACAACCGAAAGAGAACCCTTGCGAATGTGAGAAGCGGGAGAAGTATTAAAACGGCTTTAATCTAACGCGCTTCTCACACTTATTGACACCGCATACTGAGTGAAAATACGAAAGTATTATCTAATCCCGGACTATAAAAGCACACATGAATTGTGTCCCAGTTCAAACGTGGTACGCTGATAGGGGACATGTCCTACAAAAACCATACCAAAGGTGGCCATAACGCAAGTTTTGCCGAAAAGTGCTCATCTATTACTAATCTGTTAGATATCATATACTTCTATCGTGTAATATTCAGGGAACTTCCTGCTTTATCATTTTTGGGAAAGTGCCAGCATTCCACCAGGACCCGTGATAAAATTTTAATGTTGACGTCAGCAATGTGTGATACCATCGCAGCGAACATTTGCAGAGCACGACTGCCTTCTACATAAGCCAGCTGGCTGGCTTCTAGGCTTCAGAGGGACCTACGACAAGACTGTTGAAAAATGGATGAGAGGAATGTATTACTTGCGCGGAATTATGCTCGGTATTGTCGTATTTTTACGAAGCTGCGAGCGAACATGCTAAGAAATTTAAAAGGAAGACCCCAATGGTGCATATATGAGCGGCACCTCATAAGGAAATCTTGGTTTTCTGCGGATGTGATACGTTGACGCTCACATTCAGGAGGTCGCCTTGAAAGGCCATTAAGATGGCGTTACATTAAGAATGACAAGAAATTTTTTATGCGAGACCTATTGCCGAATGATTCCAGTCCGCCTCTTCCTTCGTCTTTGGGATTTCTTCAAGCCATTTTCGCTGAACAGAACCCCACAAAGGAGCACCATTCTCAAAAAGCGCTATTTCTCAGGAATCTGTTTTTTTTTCTATATGCTAAAAAAAAATGGGCGTTCCAATTACTTTTCAGTGCCTTTTTGTGATTTACGAAGTCCCACTGAATTTGGTCGTTATTGAGTTATGTCCGCTTCAAAACACGGGGAGAAGCTGTGATTTCATAATACATGAGATTTGAATAGTGGAGTATGGTCCAGGAGAGCGCCTGTAACTTTTGCTGTACGGCACGGGGAGCAAAATAACGTATATAATACAGTTGTGTGCTAAGACTACTCAGACAAACGTGCCGAGTTTTCCATCTCCTTTTGGAATCGTAGGTTCGCAGTGAATTTGTAGGAACGTCTTAGAAATCACGGTGGCTCTCCTCTGCTGCGGCAGCGGAAAAAGCAGACGGACTTGAGAGATGAAAGATGGAAGTTGACAGCGATGCACAGCTAGGCTTCGCTGCAGGTCTGAACTGAATATGTTTTGTGCCTCACCGTAAGCCGGTCAATGAGGAGAATTGTGGCACGTTGCAACATGCCGCACAATGTCTGGTACACACTGCCTAGGAAACACGTTACCCCGTCTTTTAAATAAGTTTCATGCTGCAAATGTTGACGTGTCCCTAGTATGCCGAAAAGATATACAGAGTGCATGTGCTACATTTTAGATTGTAACATGCATATTTCACTGCTACTTTCGAATTCTTTTCATGAATTGGCGTTCTTGAAGTAACCTCTGACGCGCTTTGTTTGATATTTTCTTTCTTGTTGTTTTGTTTGTTATTATTGCTGTTTCATCCCTTATCTTGATTGCATATGTTGCTCTTCATGTTGCCTTCTGCCCTGTGTGTAGGGGCCGAGGGGCACGTCAAGCCACATCTTACTGGCTTTTTCCCCGCGATCCTCTCCATGTGCACATGGGAAATAAAGAATTGAATTGAAAGCTCGCTGTGAAAAAAGCCTAAAGTGTACACCTCACGCTGTGAGCGGTAGTGACACGAGACACTTTGCAGCTTTTCGGCGCCTTGAACATTTCCCACGATTTTCTTCGTTGCTTACCACGTGCGGTGAGAAGAATAGGCATTACGTGTGCAATGAACGACTTCATTCAGGGACTTGCTGGCACCATTACCCAATTAAACGCCATCCAATATACTTCGTGCACTTGAGAGTTCTTTATAAGGATTTCTTCAGAAATTTTTAAAGCAGCTGTTCTCCAAGAGCACGTACACTGTCTAGCGTGGGACGTTTTAAACTCGGGCGGCGTTTGAAAATGAACAAAAAACCGTATATCAATCTTTACACCTATTTGAGAACGATTTAAACAATTCTGTTTAAATTGAAATACATAAACGGGCGGCCTCGGCATCTAGACAACCAACAGTGGATCCGATGCGCAACCAGCGATGACAAACAGTGACCGGCACTAACTGCCAGAAACATCGTGAAGTAGTGTCTTCATTTGCTGAAAAAATGAAGCGGAAACGCTGCTTGCGCCACAATGGCGACAAGACCTAGCTGGCTTCGCAGACGCGAATACAAGGCCTGGCCTTCGAAGCAAGTTGGGTAGAGAATTCCAGCATTCTGTCTACTGAAATCAATTAACTTGGGCTTTACGGTGCGTTCTTCGAGAAACAAATGCAGTCTTCAGTGGTGACACTGTGAGGATCACTGGCACATTAGCTCGCCCGCGAAATTGCTCACTTAGCTTAGGTGATCACATGGTCAAGCCCACTGACGGTGGGCGAGGGGGTGAACATCAAGAAAGCCACCAATCTGCACTACACATGCATGTCATCACACCTAGCTTATCTTACCCGCCGCATCCATCCCTCACGATCAGAGAAGCTCGCGTATATCGCAAAATTCAATTCCAGTTAATCTTAGCCGCCGTGGTGGCTCAGTGGTTATGGCGTTCGGCTGCTGACCCGAAAGACGCGGGTTCGATCCCGGCCGCCGCGGTCGGATTTCTGTGGAGACAAAATTCTAGCGGCCCGTGTACTGTGCGATGTCAGTGCACGTTGAAGAAAACCAGGTGGTCGAAATTTCCGCAGCCCTTCACTACGGCGTTCCTCATAGCCTGAGTCGCTTTGGGACGTTAAGCCCCCATAAACCATCCAATTAATATTAACCCCCGCTAGGCTATACCTACACCAACTTTACAGCAGTGCGACTGCCCTCATTGCTCTTCCCCCTACGCCGGCTTGGAACACTGCCGTTGTTCAAGGTTTTTGCGGGCTAGTCGCTCATTTCAATTTGCAGTCCTACCTTTAATGGAACACACTCTCTTCTTTTGCCCCGTCGGGTTCACCTTCTCCCACTATTCGAATCCGCCTCCGTCTACCTGGACAACTGGCTGGCGGACCTCAACGAGGACCTACAGCCAGCCATGGTCCGGCTTGCCATCGATATTCTGGGGGTCTAAATTAAAAGTGCTAATAAAAGCGTTCTCTTTCTCCCCCTGAGTGGCGTAGTAGAGTCCTATCAGCGGTTGGTTTTCATGATTTTACCTTTTAGTAGGGCTGCAATTAATGGTCTTCATGGTGGATGTGGTGACTTTTTACAGGTGGCATTAGTACTTCAGAGAGTGGATGTGGTGTGTAATGAATTCTAAAAGCATAAAAAATGCCCTGGCCTCCTGTCAGTTTAGTCTATGGATAAAGCTCGCTAACAGAACAAAAAAAAGGAAAGAAAATGTGCAGCGCACCAGGACTGCTTATGTGCTGCGAAGGCGAAAGCATGAATGGCGCATAGTGAGATTTGAGTATATACGCGGTCGGTTGTAATCCATGTCGCGAGCTACCCTCCAACCGGACTAATAGACGTGCGCTGTATACAACGAGAAATCGTATGACATCACGGGAACGCTCTACGGCAAACGGTTGCGTCACAGTATTGGTACGAATGCCACCACATGAATGGCGCCAAACGGAAGTCCGCCATTTATGCCGTAAGAGCAAACGGCGCGTCGGAGGCTGACTAAGAGACGTGCACTGTATACAACGAGAAATCGTATGACACCACGCGGAACGCTGTACGGCAAACGGTTGCACCACAGTATTGGTACGAATGCCACCACAAGAATGGCGCCATATGGAAGTCCGCCATTTATGCCGTAAGAGCAAACGGCGCGTCGGAGGCGATGGGGTGAAGGGAGGTAGCCGCTCCTGGTGTCGGTTCGGAGGCCGTCGCCGCCATCTCCGCTTCGGTGGCTAGGCCGCCGCGGTGGCTCGGTGGTTATGGCACTCGGCTGCTGACCCGAAAGACGCTGATCCTGGCCACGACGGTCGAATTTCGATGGAGGCTAAATTCTAGAGGCCCGTGTACTGTGCGATGTCAGTGCATGTAAAAAAACCCCAGGTGGTAGAAATTTCTGGAGCCCTTCGTTGCGGCGTCCTCACAGCCTGAGCCTCTTTGAGCCAAAAATCAAAATTTCAACCAGCTTCGGTGGCTAGACGGCGGAATTGCAACGCCATCCAAGCATTCTAAGGGAAAATCACGCTCGTCAAAATTATTTTTTACTATCAGAGTTCTGTAAGGACCAAGCCGTATGTTGAAAATTCAATGCGGCTTACCATCGACCAAATCTATGTAACAGTAGCTCATCATTTATATTCGTTTTATTTTTTAAACGACACATTCTTTACAGCGCTCGCCTTATCTGCAAAGGAAGAAATTTCAACTGCAATGAGTGGATTTCATCTCTAGTAGCACAGCAAAAGCCACCTGTGCCAAAGAAGGCACAGATAACGGCTAGCGATTGAAACAGATCAAAGGCTGCAAAGCAGTGGTTTAGGAGCCTTCTATGCAACCTTTGTACTTAAAGTTTCGAGACTGATTTATTTTCTTCTTCAGAAATGATTTCACAAAACAAATGTTGGTGCGTATGTGTAGCGCCATCTTTCTGACTAACCTGAGCTATTTATGTTAATTGCTGTGGCAGCCGCTAGAGGGCATTACATGTGGAAAAATATGTTGGCGCTAGTCGTCTGCGCATTCTACTGTGAGTGAATGTGGAGAGATGGACGTCTACCTCGAACAGTGTGTAAACATATTCTGTGTGAAGCTTGGCAAGACAGCCACACAGACGTACGAACTCCTTCGTGACGCTTACGGCAGCGAGACATTATCGCGGGCGCGAGTTTTCGAGTGGCACAAGAGGTTCGATTCGGGAAGAACGTCGGTGGAAGACGACACAAGGCAGGGGCGCCCTTCAACCTCACGGAATGAAAACAACGAGGCTCGGATCAGGGAAATCGTACAGCAAGACCGCATCATTACAGTCTGAAGCTATCAGATGCTCTTGACATTATTAAGAAAACATGCACCAAATTTTGCGTGAGAACTTGGGGAAATAAAAGCTGAATGCCAAAATTTTGCCGCACTCCCTGACACAGGACCAGAAGGACACGCGGGCATTAGTGACCGTTGATTTGCTCTCCGAAGCAGAGAAGGATGCTGTATTCGTCGATAGAACGATTGCTGAAGACGAAACATGGTGTTTTCAATACGATCCTCAAACAAATAGGCAGAGCGCCGAATGGCGGTCCACAAGCTCTCCTGTTTCGAGGGAGGTGCGGCGACAGAAGATCAAAACGAAGACGATGCTGATAGTTTTTTTTTATGTAAGAGGTGTCATACACCATGAGTTCGTCCCACAAGGGCAGACGGTGAATCAGGAGTTTTATATCCGCGTGCTCCACGATAACGCAAGGCCGCACACTGCTCTCAGCGTCACAAAATTTCTCGCCAAGCACGGCATTACTGTACTTTCCCATCCGCCATACTCGCCTGACCTCTCCCCATGCGATTTTTTCCTGTTTCCTCGTGTGAAGAGAGCCCTAAACGGTCGCTGGATGGGGAACGTGGAGGCCATTCAAGACGCCAAGACTAAGGAGCTGATATCTCTGCCAAAAGAAGCGTTTTCCAACAGGTTCCAAGACCTCAAGAAGCATTGGAAGCTGTCTATAGACTGCAAGAGAGACTATTTCGAAGAGGTGCTGCACAAATCATTTCAATGTTAAACGCACTTTTTAATGGACTCAGTCTCGGAACTTTACGGACAAAGAAGCAAGGCTGAATGTTAGGCCAGTTGGCATGACATGTCGAAAAGTAATTTTTGCCAGTCGAAAAAGACTAGGAACAAGAGGGGAACCTTCACAGAACAAGGCAGTCCTGTCCTTTGTAGGTTCTTCTCTTGTCCCTCGTCTTTTTTCGGCTGGTAAAAATTATTCTTCGAAAGTTTGTATAAGGCGGAAGCAATGCACTGAAGTAGAAATTGTATTTTCTATCGCTTTTACCCTCATTCAAAGATGATATTTAAGGTATTAGACTGCAGAAGTACTCACCGAAGTATTTCTGTGCGCTGGTATTGCCCACACTTATAGTGTAGCGATACGTGCATTCAGAACTAAATGTGTCTTCGCTTTTCTCACATATTTACTTAAGCCAGCCCGAACGTTTTGTACGCTCCCCTACACAAAGTATAACTATCATTTTTGATCTCTGCATGCTTCACAGAAGACAATAATTATACAAGCTGAGGATGACGACTTCGCTAAAAAGCTGCTGACGAAAGAAGCATGCAGCTTTATTTTTGTCACAGCATGTTTGACGTAAGGTGTATCTTACCCGTATTATTTTTTTCGTCTTATTAACAGGTACAAGATGCAAGAACTACTCGAACAACAGATCCTAACCACGATCTCATTCTCGAGAGTTAGCTCCCGTCTTTTCTCTTCTCAGGTAGGCGCACATGCCGTTCCTCTCTTGTTACAACACAACATTGTCGATCAGTTGGCGTATCCTTGGGCCGCTGAACATGAATTCACGCGTTCGAACCCAGTCGAGTCACTTAACTTTTTTTTTTGTCGCAGGAATGAAGCATTGGTACGGGTACGCACCCCGATTGGTCTTTTGACCATTGCGCATCCTAGAGCCGACATACACTACTCCTATCACGGAGCGCGTACCGCCGTCTCTGCCTCTTATGAATGTCATGAAACATTCCTTCTCTGAGATATAAAAAGCAGATATACGGCGTTAATGCCTGCCTTGCGGAACGGGCGCATCGGAGTTAAAGTTTTCATGCTCTCAGATTTTGCAATTTTTACTTTTCGCTTCTTCGCGAATCATTTCTGCACATCTGCACCAATTCGCTCCTTGGAGTGGTCAGTTTTTGTCACGGGCAGAGCCGTAAGACATGCACACGTTATCTGTGTTCATGCGCAGACGCATTTATTTGAAGGTACCAATTGGTCATCGTCGGGATCATCATCATCAGCCCGACTACGCCCACTGCAGGGCCTCTTCCATGCGTCTCCAATTAACCCTTTCCTTTGCTAGCTGAGGCCATAGTATCGCCGCCGCAAACGTCTTAATCTTATCCACCCACTGAACTTTCTGGCGCCCCCTGCTACGCTTGCGTTCTCTTGGAATCCACTCCGTTACCCTTAAGGACCAGCGGTTATCTTGCCTTCGCATTGCATGCCCTGCCCAAGCCCATTTCTTCCTCCTGATTCCGACTAGTATGAGTGAGGAAATAAATGCAGTCTCTGCGGTGTTGTGCCAAGCACTGGACAAAACGTTTTCCATGGCGTCGTGAACGTGATGTACGCTAGTTGTGCGGTGCACGAGACGCATTCTGCGCTTAGAGAACTGGCATCCTTAACGTATTTGCTTCACCTCCGACTTTCACAGTATCCTTTCCTTTCTTTTCATTTCAAGTTTGCTTTTTTTTTCAGGAAATTCGACAATTCATTGAAATAATTGATGAGAGGAAAAGGACCACTGTTAAAACTAATATTTTGCGCTAAATTTGGTGAAAACCTAACGAGAATTTAAAGGAACTATGCAATGAATAAAAAGTCGCTTGTAAATGTTTTCAATGCTTAGCAATGATGCTAAGAAGCATTCACACCAAGTACGAGTCTTCGGAACTGAGCCGGCAATTTATTACGATTTTTTTTTAAATTCACGGGCCGATTGGTGTGCTCGTAGTGACCTATTTTGAAACTAAAATCGTGAAAAAAGACGTCACTGTACACATCACGTCGCCAGGCCACGTACACGCTCTCATTCGCTGGAGCCACGGCAGCCACGACGTCACGGGCACACTTCCGGTAGCTGTGAAAATCGTCTGTTCGTGCCGCCGCGCGACCCTCTCGGGCAAGCGCGAGCCAGGGCATTGCCTTCACGCATATGGTTTCAATTTTCCTCTGCCGCCTCGTTCTATCGGGAGTTCCGGAGCCACTCCCAGTGGCTCGCCGAGTCGCTACTGTCGTCGCTGGCGTTCAGCCGGTACGGCGTAAACGCATAGGGCTCGATGCCCATCGCGGCCGTAAGAGTGAGCAGTCGCGCCTCGAGGTCCGGGTTCATTGCTGCTAACTACAACAGACGACAAGCAAAGAAACCCAACGCGCGCCGCAATCACGCCGCCGACGCTGCTGCTGGGGTTCTAGGAGCGACAACCGGAAGTTGCAAAAGGAACGTCAGCGGATGACGTATTCATGGGCGGGGACCAGTCCCAGAGCTGTTTTCTTTATTTTTGTCTGGTGCCCCGCGTGTACGAGTTGAGGTGGAGAGGAGGAGGGTAATTTTTAATCGTCTATATCTTCGGTGTTACTGATGCTAGTTCAAAAATTCTTGCGTTGGGGTGACGAGTGATGAAATGCGTATCTCTCGTCTGCTTTACGTAATCTCAATTAATTTATTGTATAGTCCCTTTAAGCAGATGATAAAATTAATTATACCGCAGCAAAAGCATCAGCACGTAGACATACGAAGAGAGGTCGGCCATTATTTCAATATGTGATTTCAAAACGAACTTCGGTTGCTTAGGTTCTCTCATGATGAAAGCAAAAATTCAGGGTGGAAGAGTGAAGGAGGGGAGCAATTGGAAAAAGGAGATGGAACAAGGTTCGGAGAGCAAGGTGGCAGCCCGGTCAAGGATCATAGTGGTACCTGCTAAATCAATGGAGGTACAGAGTACCGCTAGCCTTTATACACAATCCCGAGGTCTAGTGCGGGAATTTCTTTGTGATAAGAGCTGAATCTGAGCACACCGAAAGGCAGGCCCAATAACTGTTCGCATTCGCCTGAGACAGACCAGCTCTTTTTTGCGACCTGTTCATGGTGCCCATATGCTGTAATTATGCCGGAATGCTGGATGCAATATCATCTCGATTAATGCTATCTTTGTTTTGCCAGCAGCAGCAGACCGCTGACTGTGACCGCTTCTCGTTATTGCGGTGAACCTGCCGCCATTCTGTTGGGTCTCTTGCTCGCTCTGTCATTCCCTGATAGCTCTTATAGCTCCACATAGTGCTCTCGCCATGCTGCGCCATGCCTATGGTAGCATAGCTTACGAAGTGGGCCGTCCCAAACTGCATCCTATTCTTCTCTCGCAGCTCTAGACATCAGGCACACCTGCCCTGCCACCAACGCTATACCTGTCTGCCTAGAGTTTGGAGCATTGTGGCTGTCTCTGACGTCACCTGTTTCGTTCTCGTCTCGTCATGTGAGATGAAGTCAAGCTTGAAAAAATGATGCGAAAGCTAGATTGTGTGTTTTTGTCATGCATTTTTTTTACGATCTCCTTTGCCGAGGTTTCTCCTTGGCTCTATAAGAAGGAATGAGCACGAGACAAAGAGAATGCTACGCATTTGTTTTCGTTCTCATTATCTACCCACCGCGACGCTTATCGTTGCGACGAGAGCTGCGCGTAATGAAGACGCTTCTCCGTGAGTCACGGAGCATTCGTGCTCGCGGAGCTCGCTCCATCCTCAGGTCTCCGAGGGGTACGGTGGCTGTGCCATAAACAGCGCTGACACGGGCAAATAGCTGGCGGCTATATTTTCCTTCGTCCATTCCTGCGCCCCCCCCCTCCTCCCCGATCTCTCCCCACCTCCCTTTTTTGCTTGCTTATGTTGTGCTTCGTCTTGTTCACAGCTCGCAGCTCCTTGCCAACACCTGCTCGTCGGGCAGCCCGCTGGGGACTCGTTGGTCGAGCACAGCGTGGCAGCGTCAAACAGAAAAAAAGGTACGGGGAGGAGACGGAGAAATGCGGGCGCAGGAGGCTAATGCGTTTCGTCCCCGCAGGACAACGCTCGATAGAGCCGAAGACAAATGACGCTACCTGGTCGCCCCTACTGTCGGCCGACCAAGCAGGCGACTGCGGATTGTTTGACTAGCAGCGCAGCTGCTCCCAAGGGTCCGCTGGCCTTCTTACATCATAGGGGAGATGTTTGTGTATGACTAGGAGGGAAAAATTAGCCGCGATTATTGACACTTTTTTTTTACTTGCGTTGCCTTTTGGCGCAATTCGCAACGTTCTCATACAAAGTGGAGGAGGATTTGAGTGGCAAAAAAGTATGTTTCTTTACATGAATTGCAGGCTTCGCTTTTCTCTACCACAGCAAAAAATTGCAGAGTTGTATTCATGAAACGCGCGTTGCGTAAAGGCAAACGGTGGTAAGCAATTATATAACAAACCAATTATATTACAACTAATATAACAAACCAAGTTTATATGAGTGAAGAGTGTGAATATGCAACTCGTAACACAATGAAAACAATTTTGCCTCTCCTCACCATCTAGAACCGCAAATCTTATAGAACACCTGGCAAGCGTCGCCAAGCCTTGCCTCATTTTCTTTTAATGTCTAGCGCTTGCTGAAGGTACTGCGCCCGTCAAAAGCATACAGCAAAGGGGTTTGCTTGCGAGGCCTGCAGCGTGCCTCGTTATACGTTATCAGCGACCATAATCTCTCGAAAGAGGAATAGTTCACGTCCTCAGTCTTCCCAAGCTTTGCACTGATAGATATGCTAGGAATCCGCCTTGAACATTTTAGAAGCAAACGCTTTGGGCTGTATACTTTTCAAAGTGGCTGCACCTTCAGATACATGGCGAATGGGTAGTGCGTGTTGTACGCAAAGGCAAGTAAGCAAGTACTGTGAACGCGCGGCTGGTAACTCGCGACAAAATCTAATGCTTCAAGCGTTTAAAATTAGCGGACAAATACGCTTGAACTTGGTGTTTAACTACGCGAGTTTTTTCTTCTTTGAACTCTTAATCCTACCCACGAAATACAAAACGTCTTAAAAACATCTTGAAACTGCTCCGAACGGCTACATACGTTTTGCGCTAGATCGAAACACGCCACAGACGTCGGCAACAAGAAGTTTTTTGAGAAACTTCTTCGAGACGTTCGGCAATATTAAGGGTCGACACATAAGTTCTGGGAGTTTCTCGTAAGGGCAATTAAAGCTATAAAGGGGTTGAAAACATATTCGGAACCGGTCGCGCACCTCGCTTTTGTGGACGAATTTGTAGCGAGCATTTCTTTCTATGGTGCCAACCGTTCTATATTGATGCGTGCCGTTGTAAGGACCCTTGCTTCTGCAGTGGCTTCGTTCCGGTAATTAAAGGAATGAGCTAATACGAAGCGGCTAGAAGTAGAAAGAGCAGACATTTCGTTTTAAGTTTTCCCGGCCTATATACCGCTGATCACGCTTTAATGACCCGAGAAAATTGTTTTCTTTCTTTACTTATTATATCTTCCTATGCTATTTTCTGTCAATTGCACACATCCTGTGCGCACCTTTTTCCTCTTTTAGGAAGGTTTCTTTCGCAATGCATGATAGAGCACCTAAAATTAAGAGGATCCTCGCGAGAAATGGAACAAGGGCGCAGTGGGCTTCTAGGCTTCTTTTTTTTCTTTTCTTTTTTGTTTGCGCAAGTTTTGACGCGTAACGTTTCATCGCGTCATGGTAATTTATTACGTACAGCACTCTCAGAAGCGCTTCTGACGACTAAAGGAGGTGGCGAAGCCACAGTCGCCAGGAAACCGCGAAAAGACGGGCAACGCTATCAGATTGGCCGCGCGCATGCACACACACAGCCCGTCTCCAATTAGGCGTTACCGCTGGATGTCGCGCGCATAGCCCAGAGTGGCCCGAGCGGGCAGTTAGTGCGTTCTAGACAAGTGTTTTTCCCTCTGTAAGGTTGTGAAAATAACAAGAAACAACACCGAAGAGAGAAACTTACGCGCGAAAGCGAGAACCTTGCCTGACAAACCTTGCGAATGCATTGTGACGCTTAGCAGTCAAAGATTCAATTCCGAATCGCACGGCACAATTACAGTGATTAGGAAATAATTCCTCATTGGTATCTACTCAAGCGCAGTCATGCGGCTACAAAGGAAAACTATAAAGCTTCTACACAAGCTTCGTAGTTAAAGAATAATTTGTCCTGGCCGCTGGAAGCTGTACACCTTTCCTTTGTAGTCATATGGCTGGGCTTGGGTGGATTGCAATGAGTAATTACATCCTAATACAAAATCTGGTCCACTTTCGGGGATTACCCTAAACATTTTACCAACACTGCTCCCCCACTTCGAGTTATTGATCCATTCGCTCTCGCCCTACCATATGCTAGCCGACCCCGTTAGTTCAGTAAGTACAGCGACCGGTCCCGTGAAGCGGTGGCCCCGACCTCGAACCCCGAACCAGGACTAATTTTAAGGCGAAAGCCTTTAATGGCCCATACTCGCGGCTACGAGCCTGTCAGTCCGATGTCACGCTCTTCAGCAACTCGATAAGGAAAAAATCTTTCGCCACGATGAGATTCGATCGACCATCCTTCCATTTCGCATTCGAGCGAGCTAACGCGACGCTACTTCCTGCTAGCGCAAATGTAGTTCTCCTTGTCTAGGACGCTGGAGAGTGTTTGCGGAAAGGCGTCGAATCAGACGGATGCCTCCCAAACACCCTCAAGTGTCTCCAGCATTTAAGATTCACAAACAATTGTGTATTTAATCAACATCTTAACCACATATCAGTGACACACGCAGCAACACCGCGCTAAAGGCTTTCGCCTCACCGCACTTAGGTCAAAACAAAGTGCCCCCCCCCCCCCCTGAATTTTTTTATTTAACTACGAAGTTTCGGTGAAAGCTGTTTAGCTTTCTTTTGTAACCATATGGCGGCGCTTAGGTGTAGATCAATGAGTACTTTCAGGAATTCCCCTAAACGTTAGGCCAGAAATTAAAGCGTAATTGAGATAACTTATAGGAAAAGTTTGGAGGAAAAACGCTAAGGCGCCCGTGTGCTGTGCGATGTCAGTGCACGTTAAAGATCCCAAGGTGGTCGAAATTATTCCGGAGCTCTCCACTACGGCACCTATTCCTTTCTTCTTTCACTCCCTCCTTTATTCCTTCCCTTACGGCGCGGTTCAGGTGTCCAATGATATATGAGACAGATACTACGCCATTTCCTTTCCCCAAAAAACCAATTATTATTATTATATGAGAAGTTTCAGCTGCTCTATAGCAGCTTGGTTTCTGCTTTTGCTAAGGATTCTAACATAACACAAATGGTGTTACAGAGTGCACGACGTACGAAGCCCTGATAAGTGAGCACTGTCGTTTTTCTTCAGCGTTTGTGCGCGCTACACTTCGCGGTCATTGACACAACGGTTGCTTTGCGAACCATTTTTATTGTGGCACGAGGGAGGATTCTCGTAAACATGTCCTGATCCATTTCTCGCGTAGGAAGTAGTATTATCTCTTCAAGCGGTGTGAAAAACATGGGGAACCCTGTACGTGTTGACCGCTTTCATAAGGCTTTTCGTAAGTTTGTGCTGGAAGTGAATCGCTGCAACTCTGACTGCGGCTTCGTTTACCTCGGCGTCTGCCTTTTGTGTCAGGGTTCGCCTTCTTCAGGTTGTCTACTGTTGTGGCAACGGGGAAAGGGTCGCATTTATTAACAACACGATTTCTGGAATGCAAATTCTTGGCAAAGATTGACGACGCTGCTCTTAAATACTGATTGCATCAGTTGTTTGTGTACATGGAGGGAGTACGTACGGAAAATTCCTCGAATGCAACATCATCGTAGAGGTTAGTTTATTTATACATTTTAATGATCACTGTATAGTACTGATACATTTGCTGCCTCAGCATGCATTAGCATTTTCGAGAAGTTCGGCTAAAGCCGTCGTCACTAATAAGGTTAGTGCGACTTTCTGCAGCAGATATTATCTGCTTTCACGTTATAGTGCCGATATTTTAAAAGAATAACTATAGTACCAACCGCAAGGGGGACTTAGTCGCAGAGAATTCTCCTCGTCTATGTCCAGTGCTGGGTTTTGTTCCTAGCGCCGGGCCGATGGATCGGCGCCGGTTTTCTAACTTGTGCGAACTTTTGCCAAACTCATTCAATTTCCGGGAGGTTTCCTCCGACATTTTTCGGTAAGTGCCCATTGTTGCGGAGAAGCCAAAAGTAACACTGAAGAGCTACTCACCGGGTGAGCACTGAAATCCTCGACGAAAAAAATTTCCGCAGAAAAAATAAGAAAAATGACACACAAATGTATCAATCATTTAAATTTAACTCCTGGCCAGAGTCACTGACTGATCGGTAAAACAGTAAGAGACCCTGCTTTTTAAAGGCTGCCATCATTACTTTAGCGTGACTCTGCAGCCGCTGAGGAATTCATCTAGCCTGGAAGGCAACCAGCCAGAAGTATATCGAGAACGTGGGGAATTTCCTCACTCGTCAAGTTTGTTGCCAATGAGGTGAAAGCTACAACTGGCGCCAGCAACCCAAAGGCCGAGCCGTCAAGGCTGTTCGCGCCTTTGAACAGTGCCTGATTGGGTGGCACTTTTGCTATGATACGCCTTGCTATGATAGGCTAAGATACGAGGTGGTGGGTGTGAGTCATTCACGAAACGTTGTCACGTACAGGTTGCTTCGACATTTCGGCTCTTCATTCCCTGGAAGAAACTGCAACTTTCTATTCACTACGACAGCAGCGACAGAGCATAAAATCATTCGTTTTGAAAGCTTCTATTTTATCCGCAAGCGCATTTCGAGATCGCAAGCTCGTCTGATGGGATAAATATGGTTCCTTTTGTAGAAATGGCAGGGGTACTCAGGGCACGCTCGGGTATGCTTTCCAGGTAAAGGAAAGCCGATGGAAATAAGGGTGATAAATATTGTGCCTTTTGTAGAAATGGCAAGGGTGCTCAGGGCACGCTCGGGTATGCTTTCCAGGTGTTGAAAAGCAGATGGAAATAAGTGTGATAAATATGGTGCTTTTTGTAGAAATGGCAAGGGTGCTCAGGGCACGCTCGGGTATGCTTTCCAGGCGGAGGAAAGCAGATGGAGATAAGTGTGATAAATAGAGTGCTTTTTGTAGAAATTGCAAGGGTGCTCAGGGCACGCTCGGGTATGCTTTCCAGGTAAAGGAAAGCCGATGGAAATAAGGGTGATAAATATTGTGCCTTTTGTAGAAATGGCAAGGGTGCTCAGGGCACGCTCGGGTATGCTTTCCAGGTGTTGAAAAGCAGATGGAAATAAGTGTGATAAATATGGTGCTTTTTGTAGAAATGGCAAGGGTGCTCAGGGCACGCTCGGTTATGCTTTCCAGGTGGAGGAAAGCAGATGGAGATAAGTGTGATAAATAGAGTGCTTTTTGTAGAAATTGCAAGGGTACTCAGGGCACGCTCAGGTATGCTTTCCAGGTAAAGGAAAGCCGATGGAAATAAGGGTGATAAATATTGTGCCTTTTGTAGAAATGGCAAGGGTGCTCAGGGCACGCTCGGGTATGCTTTCCAGGTGTTGAAAAGCAGATGGAAATAAGTGTGATAAATATGGTGCTTTTTCTAGAAATGGCAAGGGTGCTCAGGGCACGCTCGGGTATGCTTTCCAGGCGGAGGAAAGCAGCTGGAGATAAGTGTGATAAATAGAGTGCTTTTGGTAGAAATTGCAAGGGTACTCAGGGCACGCTCGGGTATGCTTTCCAGGTAAAGGAAAGCCGATGGAAATAAGGGTGATAAATATTGTGCCTTTTGTAGAAATGGCAAGGGTGCTCAGGGCACGCTCGGGTATGCTTTCCAGGTGTTGAAAAGCAGATGGAAATAAGTGTGATAAATATGGTGCTTTTTGTAGAAATGGCAAGGGTGCTCAGGGCACGCTCGGGTATGCTTTCCAGGCGGAGGAAAGCAGATGGAGATAAGTGTGATAAATAGAGTGCTTTTTGTAGAAATTGCAAGGGTGCTCAGGGCACGCTTGGGTACGCTTTCCAGGTGGAGGAAAGCACATGGAAATAAGAGTGATAAATATTGTGCCTTTTGTAGAAATGGCAAGGGTGCTCAGGGCACGCTCGGGTATGCTTTCCAGGTGTTGAAAAGCAGATGGAAATAAGTTTGATAAATATAGTGCTTTTTGTAGAAATTGCAAGGGTGCTCAGGGCACGCTCGGGTATGCTTTCCAGGTGGAGGAAAGCAGATGGAAATAAATGTGATGAATATGGCGCCTTTTGTAGAAATGGCAGGGTTGCTGAGGGCACGCTCGGGTATGCTTTCCAGGTGGAGGAAAGCAGATGGAAATAAGTGTGATAAATATGGTGCCTTTTGTAGAAATGCCAAGGGTGCTCAGGACACGCTAGGGCTTGCTTTCCAGGTGGAGAAAAGATGGAAATAAGTGTGATAAATATGGTGTCTTTTGTAGAAATGGCAAGGGTGCTCAGGGCACGCTCGGGTATGCTGTCCAGGTGGAAGAAAGCAGATGGAAATGAATTTCGCCGTGCGACCGCTGTCTTTAGAACATTATAAGCGTCCTCGCCATGTTTTTTGAGCATCGCCATGCTCAGTTTCTTTTCTCTTTGCTCATTAAAAAGTCGATTGCCAAATTTTTGGCTATTCAGCCGTCGGTTTCAAACACGCTTGACGTTCGATATCAAACAAAAAAGGTATAGGCACGAACACTGTTCCGAATCACTTTTCAATCCGCAGTCTACGTGACAGGTGGTTCTGGGAAAGTGAATCACGCTCATTTGACTCACTCGTAACTAGTCTGAAAACGGCGCAAATCGGCGTCTACTGGCCACGTTACCTGCCATCCAGGGCATGAAGCAGCAATTCTGTGCGGGCGCGCCTACTGCCTTTATGGAAACAGCGCCAACACCTCGAACTGTTGTCGAACATGAAAGTGCCTCACCTAGCGACATCGAAGGAAAACTCAGTGTCTAGATTAAGTTTTCGGGCAATTGGAAACGGGAATCTGGAGCAGGAAAGCTCTCACATGAGGATAAGGTGCTTTAAGAGAAAATAAATCTCTCGTTTTATGTGAATCTGTTATTTCTTAAACAGGAATAATCTTAGGTATAATCTTATTTTTATTTGTCTTTATGCGTCTGCATCGCACTTTAGGGCTAGTTCTTAAGATGTGCAGGCAACAAAGGTGAAGCGCGCTCGGCGACGTTTTTAATAATTTTCCTATGCTTACGTATATCTCAAAAGCAGAACTACACTTTATGCTGGTACTTAGTGGGAACAGAAACCGTCGGAAGTGCTTGACTTAAAGTGCTCGCTTGCGATCCGGCCTTAAAGCGGCAAGTTGGAGAAATTTCACGTCCAATCAATGTTCCCCTCTCGCTGTCTCTAAAAAAAAAAAAAAATTGGGCGCGCTATGCGTCGCTCTTCCTCGTCGGTTTATTTTTCAATGCTACGTGGGTATTCCGGGGTTCTTTAAGGCGCACTAAAGAGGAATCTGAACTCGTCTTTTTACCGTGGGAACTCTACCTACACGTTCCGGGCATTCTTAGAAACTTCGAATTATTGCCCTATGCGGCCGATTGCCCCAATTTAAACCGGATTAAGCGCCCAGAATCCCGCCTTTTTGAACTCAACGCAGAAGGTAGGAGGAGTAAACCAACGCGTGGAGTGCCTTTCAGCCAGTCCCGTGGCGGCTTGCCGCTCTGCCATCGGCGGAGTGACATGTAAATCCAAGAGTCCACGCGTATTTTTATTCCCGTGGGACTAATTTACGACAATGTTGTCTGCGACTGAAATTATTTATTCGCAGAAACCTATAAACAAAATAAAAGCTGAAGCGAAGCTGCCACGGGACTGGCTAAAAGGCACTCCACGCGTTGGTTGACTCCTCCTACCGTCAGCGTTGAGTTAAAAAAAAAAAGGCGTGATCCTGGGCGCTTAATCTCATTTAAATTAGAGAAATCGGCCGCACAGGACATTAATTTCATGTTCCCAAGAATGGTCGGAACGTGGAGATCGAGTTCCTGCGGTAAAAAGACGAGTTCAGATTCCTCTTTAGTGCACGTTTAACGCCACCTCTGGTTCCTAGTGATTGTTTCATCGTACGCCTAGTTTGCATGGCGTATTGTTGACTGTAGCACACAAAGGCATTAATTTAATTGATAAGCGCGTAGCCGCTAAGGAACACAGGGTAAAAAACAATCTTTTCTGTTGAACACTTTTGCAAGAATGAAAAAAAAATTCCTAAATTAATGTTAGCTCCTTACAGCTATCAATAATCAACAACCAGTAATTTCGCAATATATTTTGTGCTATTCCTTTGTGCTGCAGCAAAAGCCGTTCAGAACACCGAACGTCCTACGCGACTTTCTCCATCCTGCAAAAACTAGACCATAGCAGCCCTAAGCCATCATTTCTCTCATGATCGGTCAATAAGTGCCTTTAAGACAGCTTGGAGACACACCTAAAGATAACAGGGTTCATGCAAATGAACCGCTATTATTCATGGCCCCTTTGAGCTCTCGGCACGCTTGTATGTCCAACGCATGAGCCGATCTGACGCAGAGGCGATAAAAGGGCTTATGGCATAATCCAGGAGCTCCGGCGAAATGCGTGGCAGAGTCGCGAATCACGAAAGAAATTATGCTCGTGACGATCTGCCAAGCCGCTTTCGAGTGCCGCTTTTAAAAGCCGATAAACGCCTTGGGTGGGTTTAAGGTAATGGAAAGACCTCGCACCTACTGTACTTTCGTGTGTTTTTTGAGGGGTTTAACGATTGGCTTTTGTAAAAAAATGAGATATCTATCACCTGGCATGAATAAGGAAAGGATGTAAAACAAGTGACGTGGCCCAAACGTTGAATATACGAAGGTCAATGCAGAGGATGAATTTATACAAAAAAACGCGTGTTGGAAAATGTTAATGTGGCCCAACTCCTTGTACCGTATAGAAGGCTCTTTTGTTTTTACTCTATTTGCGTGAAAATTGAGAGGTTTATTCGAAAGCCTTATTTTTGAGCCATTTAGTTTTGACCCTTAAAGCTT
The DNA here is from genome assembly GCF_052857255.1 of Amblyomma americanum. Taxonomy (NCBI): domain Eukaryota; kingdom Metazoa; phylum Arthropoda; class Arachnida; order Ixodida; family Ixodidae; genus Amblyomma; species Amblyomma americanum. The sequence goes on from NC_135497.1 coordinate 232,750,760, forward strand.
ACCATGTCACAACTGACAGGAAAAAGTTATACGCTCTTGCCAGGACCTCATAAAGGCAGTTTTCTTCAAAGTTTTTGCAAGGAAGTTTGATATTCGAACTTGGGAGTAGGAACATTAGAAACATTAGTCAGTATACACATAACTAAAAAGTAGAGTTTTAGTTTGTACTAATTTACACTGCATCTAAGGCGGCTAGTCGCGAGAAATCTTAAGCGTGAGAGAAATAAAATGTCCAGCTTTTTGCATATCGTGGTGTTCAGGGTCAAAACGTGCACATGCGCTTTCGCATGCGAAACACATGCATCTCCGCTTTCACTACTGTGTGACAGAGGGCGGCTGGTGTGTAATGGCGTTCATCATGAACTTGAACCAACTCGCCCAACTTTCGGTATTGTGTAATGATTTCACCAGCCTTAGGACCCGATAACTGTAATGCCCGCAAAATGCATATGGTCAGAATGAACACTTCAAGTATTAAACGCCGCCCTAGAACCAATTCTGCACAGACGAAAACTTCTATTAACAATTTACTTGTATACGTTCTAAAATAAGCGTGAAAAAAAAATTTAGCCACATTTACAATGACTTATAATGATTTTTTACATGTCTTATTGGAAAAGCGGCGTGTCCTATATACAGAATGCTCATGTCGTCTGATTGAGTTTTATAGATAGATAGATAGATAGATAGATAGATAGATAGATAGATAGATAGATAGATAGATAGATAGATAGATAGATAGATAGATAGATAGATAGATAGATAGATAGATAGATAGATAGATAGATAGATAGATAGATAGATAGATAGATAGATAGATAGATAGATAGATAGATAGATAGATAGATAGATAGATAGATAGATAGATAGATAGATAGATAGATAGATAGATAGATAGATAGATAGATAGATAGATAGACAGACAGACAGACAGACAGACAGACAGACAGACAGACAGACAGACAGACAGACAGACAGACAGACAGACAGATAGATAGATAGATAGATAGATAGATAGATAGATAGATAGATAGATAGATAGATAGATAGATAGATAGATAGATAGATAGATAGATAGATAGATAGATAGATAGATAGATAGATAGATAGATAGATAGATAGATAGATAGATAGATAGATAGATAGATAGATAGATAGATAGATAGATAGATAGATAGATAGATAGATAGATAGATAGATAGATAGATAGATAGATAGATAGATAGATAGATAGATAGATAGATAGATAGATAGATAGATAGATAGATAGATAGATAGATAGATAGATAGATAGATAGATAGATAGATAGATAGATAGATAGATAGATAGATAGATAGATAGATAGATAGATAGATAGATAGATAGATAGATAGATAGATAGATAGATAGATAGATAGATAGATAGATAGATAGATAGATAGATAGATAGATAGATAGATAGATAGATAGATAGATAGATAGATAGATAGATAGATAGATAGATAGATAGATAGATAGATAGATAGATAGATAGATAGATAGATAGATAGATAGATAGATAGATAGATAGATAGATAGATAGATAGATAGGAGGAGGGAAATACAGGGGTGTTAACCAGAAAGGGGTTCCGGTTGGCTACCCTGCACTGGGGAAGAGGGATTAGGGGGCTAAAAGGATGAAGAGAGAAGAACACACACACACAACGCTGTCACAATTTGTCACTCAATCCAGTCGCTCTCAAGTAGGCAAAGAGTGCCTTGTATGCCTTGAGGGCAGTCGACTGCTGTGGCCACGGACCGAGGATCTTTTGCTCTGTTAATGGGCGAGGATCGAGGCGGTCCAGGGCACAGCACAGTGTATGTCTTGCACTCGCAAATGCTGGGCACTCACAGAGAAGATGAGGGATGGTCTCCACACAACCGCAGCTTTCACAGGCAGGACTGTCGGCCATCCCCATCCGGAAAGCATAGTGGTTGGTAAAAGCAACACCGATCCATAAACGGCATAACGATGTTGCGTCGCGACGTGTTAAGTTACGTGGAAGACGAAGGCGCAGTCCAGGGTCCAGTGCCTTGAGGCGGAGGTTGCAAAACTCTCCCGTGTTCTACGCTAAAAGTGTGAGCTCCAGCGCCAAAGGGCGAAGCCCACACGCTGCGTCAGGTCTTGATATTGGAATCCTCACTGGAAGTCCGTCGTTGTGAGCCGAACGCGCAGCTGCATCGGCCTGGTGATTACCGTTAATACAACAGTGTCCTGGCAGCCATTGAAAAATGATGCCATGGCCTTTGGAAACGGTGCTGTGGTAGAGTAGACGGATCTCAGCAACAAGTTGTTCCTGCGACCTGCACCAGTTGAAGATGTTGGATAGGTCGTCTTCACTTTCCTGAAGATGTATCTGGCCGGTATCACCACCGACCCCGCAGAACTGGTCGAGTGAACTGATCCATCTGTGTAAACATGTATGCGGTGACTGTGGTAAGAATGCAGGTGATTCAATGTCAGTTGTTTGAGAGCGGGTAGTGATACACCAGCTTTCTTCGTAATTCCAGGAATATAGAGGTGAACCCGAGGTTCATGAATACTCCATAAGGGTGAGCATGGTCTTGACGCAGGGGTGAACTCCGATGGAAGATATGCGCGATGAGCTTCAATGACTTTGGCGAATGCAGTACGCGGCCTAATTATTGGGAGTGTTGCGAGGAGATGACAGGGAACCCGTGTGAGGTGCCGAATATGTGTTCTCATGTTGTCAACAGCAATGTATGTAGTAACAGGATGTTCCCGGGCAACAAGAACAGTTTCTGCTGTTGATGCACATTTAGGCAGTCCAAGGCAGATACGGAGAGCTTGCGCTTGCACACTTTGGAGAGTCTTGATATTTGTCTTTCTAATGGAACTGAATATCGGAGGACTGTACCGCATGTAGCCCAGAAATAGGGAACGGTACAGTTGCAGCATAGAGCGCACTGATGCGCCCCAGGACTTTCCCCCGAGGAAGCAGAGGACGTGGATAATCGCAATTAGTCTCTTTCTCATGTCGTAGACATGTGGACTCCACGAGAGGTTCCTGTCGATGACAACACCAAGGAATCTATGGCTTCTCTCATAGGGAATGGCTTCACCATTAATGCGAATGGTGTAGCGTGACATTATTTTGCGTGTGAACGCCACAAGTGAACACTTTTCGGTCGAAATGTTCAGGCCCTGCAATCGAAGATAAGATGCCAATATCGATGCCGCCTTTTGAAGTCTTGCACGAACTTGAGGACGGGTCACCCCTGATGCCCAAATACAGATATCGTCTGCATATACAGAGATCTGAGCAGATTGAGGCAATACGTCGACCAGGCCGATGAGAGCAAGGTTGAAGAGAACTGGGCTCAGCACTCCACCCTGAGGGACTCCGCGCGAATTTCGGTTTAAGGACGTTGGTCCGTCCGCAGTCAGGACAAAAAACGACCTCTCTAATAAATAGCTGCGTATCCAGCTGAACGTGCGGCCTCCGATCTCAGCAGCTTCCATTGCGTCCAAAATGGCCTGATGCGTTACGTTGTCGTACGCGCCCTTGATATCCAAAAACAATGCCACGGTCAATCTTTTCAAACTTTTGCTGTGTTGCACCGACGTTACAAGGTCAACCACGTTGTCGATAGAAGAGCGGCCCCGTCGGAACCCAGACATGAAGGTTGGATAAATCTGATATCGCTCCAAGTACCATTCCACGCGTGTGAGCAGCATTCTTTCCATGACTTTGGCGACGCAGCTGGCGAGTGCAATTGGACGGTATGACGAAAGGTCGAGCGGTGATTTCCCCGGTTTAAGAAGTGGAACTAGACGACTAGTCTTCCAATCATGAGGAACTATGCCAGCAGTCCATGACTTGTTGTAAGTGTCCAAAAGAGCCCGTCGAGCTTCTTGGCCAAGGTTGGCAATTGCGGAGTACGTCACACCATCGGGCCCTGGTGATGATGACCTTCTACAACAAGCAAGCGCAGCATCAAGTTCTTCCATGGAGAATAGTGCATCCATCCGAGAATCCCTTGAGGGTGGAACATTGTTGCAGTGCAGCGTTGCGCCTCAATTCGGAGTGCCTGTTATTCTTGCGCAGAAATCTTCGCCTACCTCAACCACACTGCGCCTTTGGCGGAGCGCTACGGATTTGAACGGGTAGCGCTGTTGAGGGGACGTGCGAAGATCCCGAATTACGCTCCAAACGCGTGACAAAGGCTTCCGTGGATCAAGTGTTTGGCAAAATGTCCTCCAGCGTTGTGTTTGTAGTGCCTGAATTCTGCGCTGAATCTTCTTCTGTATGAGTCTAGCATCTCTTAGATCTAGGCGTGACTTTGTGCGTCGGTATCTGCGCTCTTCCCTGCGCCGTTGTGATCGTAGTAGCGGCAATTCGAAGTCAAAATCGGTGTATTTAGCGACAGGGTTAAAGGGGCAGGTGGCGTGTTCTATGACCTCCTTAATTTTTTGTTCAAGACCGGTATAGAAGCCCTCTGTGCAAGCAGCCTCCATAAGTAATTTAAAAACAGTCCAGTCAATGCGCTGCCTACACGTCGCTTGGGAAAATTTAGAATGGCCGTTAATAATCAGATAGGTTGGAATATGGTGGCTGCCATTGGTTTCTACATCCGAAACCCACCGGGCGCTGTTGGTAAGGCACTTTGAAACGAAAGTAAAATCCAAGCAGCTGCTATAAGTCACAATGAGTTTTATAACTGAACCGCAGTGGTGGCCTCGTGGTTGAGCATCCGCCTCGCATGCATGTGGTGCGGGGTTCGATCCCCAGTGCCGCCGGGTACACACCGGTGATATAGTGGGTACAAGCTTTCGCCTGGTCTGGTGCTCGGCTTCTTTAGGGTGAAATGCTTGGGAAATGGGTCTTTGACCCCACCATGAGAAATCAAATATTCCTTGTGCTATGGCGCTCTTTGGCCGTAGATGCCCTGGCGCCATAAAATCCATAATCATCATCAGTTTTATAATCTGTGTGGGGCGAATTTCTTCTTCTTGCTATCTGAAGACAACCTTATAGTTGCCTGCAATGTCATCGCGTATTGTAGATATCACATTGTAACAAAAAATACTACTCTGCTTCAATAACGTTTTCTTTCACTCCGTGAGATGTATCGCGCTCAGTGTTTCGGAAGCTATGAAAGGCTTGAATGCATTTCTTGCGCAATGGCTTTTACTGATTAGCTGATAGGTACGTCTCACTACGACCCACGCGTGGCTACGTTCTGTGATTGCGTGACTACCCACTGCACTTGTCTTGCGCTGCTTAAAGCAAATAAGGGGCTCGACAACTTCCCAGCATGCATCCCGCCTTTTCTCGCTTCGGGAATTTTTTGCCGTCATCGGGTGGGACTCGGGGTCGCGAAGACGCCCCAAATTCTTCCAAACGCCTTTCAGAGGCCACACGTGGCCGGGAGGGAAGAGCTCGAAGACATGCGGCGAGTCCAACATACGTAGCACACTCTTGAAAGACTTCCGTACGAACGCGCTGCCTGATAACATCCGCAGATCTGCGCCTGCACACTGGATAAACAGAACTGGACACCGTTTATGCAAGCCTGCGTAATGCGGTAGCAGCCTACACGATAGGACTATCGCCTGTCTTTGAATTTTGCGACTGCCAAACGCTAATGTACGAAAAAAAGAAACATTTGCACAAAACTCACTGCCAGTGAGATACGCAGGCTTTAGTTCTTTATTTCTGTTTCACGAAATTACCAATATTTTTTAATACTTTTGCTCGGTTTTGTTCATTAAGACATTTTGTTTTTCCCTCGAAAGGGCTTCATAAATACTCGCCTGTGACAAGGCAGAAACTATGTCCGCTTACCTCTATTAATTCCAGTTCTTCAAATCACTCGATAATAAATGTTATCATTGCTTGGTTGTTGCTTGTTTTATGGGGTTTAACGGCCGAAAGCGACTCAAGCTATGAGGGGACGTCGTAGTGGAGGGCTCCGGAAATTTCGGCCACCTGGGGTTCTTTAACGTGCACCGACATTGCACAGTACACGGACCTCTAACATTTCGCCTCCATCCAAATAAATATTATCATCGCGATCTTTTCGCCAATATTCATGCAGTGTGCGAAAATAAAATGTTTTGATTAAATGAGCATTCTGAAGGAAAATAAAAAATTGAGTTTCGTATATTGTAGTTTGGAACACTGGCAGGTTAAAAGTTAAGTAAGGCAATTTTATTAACGAATACATATATATCTCAATTATATCACAATACATTGCAAGGCCTAACTCCGACCACGTACCATATACCTGGTCTTTTCGCGTTGCCCGAGGTTTTATCGCATGTTTTATTTTCACATATTTCGCCGCTAGTATTTGCCACCGTAGTACCGACGACAATATCACATATGAGTAAAGAGATGTACTGTATGCTGTATTTAAAGCACATTCTTCACAAAGCATTTCTTCCAGAGGAACATATAGCGTGTTCTGGCGGTACTATAAAACCAGTCTCATAGTATAAAAAAATTTTCTATAGAGAAGTATAATTATCTAAGCACCTTTACGTTATATGGTTTTGGCTCCGTTAAGTCTGACACTAACAAGTCTCAGTTCTCATTTCAAACCTGAGATGGACGTGGGACCTTCAGCGCGTGTTGTAGTTTCCTCATGTACTGTTCAGTGCACTGGGGTGAGCATTGTGAGTGCTCAGTACTGTATCTTTTACCAGGGGCATCAGGCCTCTACGTACTGACCCCGATTTGATCTTTGGGATCTAAGCCTGGCGCGTGATAGGCGTAGATGGTTATGTGCCACTAAACCCAACACAACGCTACAGATCTTCGCGATCAGTTGCTGCCGGCACGATATAGCGCTGGCATTCGTTATACTGACGCCAATCATGCGCTGCATGCGAACACTGTCACTGATGGGCGGCATAGCGAGCATGCATGTGACTAATAGGTTTCTGGCGATCATTATACATCAGCGACACAGGCGCTCCAAAGAGAATTCAAAGAAGCTAGAAGAATGAAAATAAATTTAAGGAAAGCCATCGAGAATCCGAATAAAGGCTAGAGAAAAAATACCTCGCCAAGGCACAGGAATTAAAAGAAATAAAGCAGAAACGTATGAAGAAGTCCAGCAGAAGTGCTCGGTGTCCCAGAATAATTGATACTGCTCGCTCAACAGGTGCTCTTTATCTAAAGACGAGCAAATAATTTCCAGTTATTTTCTGGTGACTGTGAACAAACTTCACGAGAGGAAGCATGTGCAAAATAGAGAAGCAAATAGTGCAAAAAACTGCTCTTAAATAGGAATTTGCTTGCGGATTCGGATCCCCTTGAAACAACAGCAAGAAAAAAAAAACGTGACAGTTTCGCCATTCACCGAGTGACATGAAGCCGTGCACAGTAAAATTTCGGTTCGGTACTATAATTCGTCACACTCATCTTCTGTCATTCATTGAAACGACGTCCACGATGCTTTCCTCCTCTTGTCATTTCCTTATGATGCATGCAAAGTGCTCTCGCATGCCTTCGATGCAGAAGGAAAGAGCCTACTGCAATGATAACGAGCACCGAGAAGAGGGGTGCGTATAGCTTATCGCCTGTGACGTACTTCGCCGGTTCGCCCTTCTGGTTTGCACATTGCTGGTTGCTCTTTCCCTTTGCCAACGCTGCGCTTGAAAGCCACCTCAATGCGAGTATCAGGCGAACGTCTATGAACACGATTTTGCCAGTTGAAAGTATCTAGCAGAAAAGTACAAGTCCCCCAGTGTAAGAGAATGCATCGTTGTTGATCAGAAAAACGTGGAATGTGCTTCAGCTGTTGTGCTAGTTTGTATTGTACATTTAAGTTCATAGTTTTCCAGTGCAGCGACACAAGGCCAAAGAAGGTAAGAAGAAAGACGAGAGGTCGCCGCACTCGATGTACTGGCTGAACAGCTCGACGCCGAGAAGAGCTACCGGGCGAAGGACCGCTAAGGCTGCTAACGGACGAGTGTCTATTGTTCTACACCTCCTCTGCAGCATGAATTACACTCCACAATTGCAAGCCAGACGCTGCAGGAGACAAAGACAGGGGGAAGCGCGCTACAGCGCCAACCATTCAGCATGTCTTTTCACCGCTGTTGCTTGCTTAGAGATGGTGTTTTGGTAACCGGTGGACATGACCTGCTTAGATCCCATAGAAGCTTTTCGAGGTGGTGAAAATGCCATCATTTTAGTGGGCAGCCGCGAAACGCGCTCGTTTTCTCTGTCGTTGAAAACGGTAACCTTTTTTTGGGGGGGTCTGTGCGAGCAAGACGCAGCGATTAATCGTGTTCAGATTTTGTCGTGAAAACTGACGCTACGAACAGCTTTCCACTGTTGCAAAAAAAAGAAAGGCGTGCAAATTCCCACGCAGTGTTGATTAAGGTGTGCCCGCGGCGTTTACGTTTTAGCGATGGACTCTGTGTGGTGTCGACGTCGGGCAAGGCAGCGCATTGCAACACCTGTGCGCTAGAGCCCTCTGAATATCTCGGTCGGTAAATGTGGGCCGTGATTACTTAGCAGCCGTTTAGTGCACATTATCACGATAAGGACGTAATGCAGCTGTGCAGGACACAATGAGAGCACTGATTGCACGAACTGTCTATGCGAAACTCTTCACGCGCTAAGTAGATGAGTGAACGTGCACCCTCATATAGCTCATTAACCGGCTCTCAGAGATTATGTCGCTCTCCCGTACCGCTCAGAAAGGTAGATGGTTAACTTGCTAATAAATACAAGCGGTTGACTTCTTTCTGGCAAGTTGATCACTTATATTCAATCAGTGCCGTGCAAAACACCTTGTTCTTATGTATCATTCAGTGAATGGACTGAGGGCTAAATGCTATGCTAAGCTAACAATCACGGTGCAGAGTCCGAGTAATACAAAGGATCTCTTCTGCTGCCTTGTGAAAAATGTGGATCCCTCGTCGCCTCAAAGAACGTGCGTGTCGCTGAGATGAAATACATGTAACTAGGAAACGATAAATGTTTTGTTGCAGAAGGACCCACCACTGGCAACAATGTTGTTAGCCCTGCTTAAAGAGCTATGCATTTGGGCCTCCCCCTTCGCGGAAAGAAAAGAAAGAAACAATGCACTTAAAAAAGACTCAGGGTCCTGCCTACCCGCATCAATATAAATGTGTTTAATTATTTTCTCATGTTTTCATCTACGTCAGCTGCAATCCACAATTGCGAAGCACAAATCACGATGCAACTCACTGCACTAGCAAGTCCCTCTAGTATACGAAGAAATGAGCCTTTTTTTCCGCTGGCTAACCTTAAGAAACGAAAAGAAAAATATTCTATTCGCAGCATGCACTTTTATCGAAAACAGTGGCGAAAGAAATTACGGTGCTTGACCCAGCACGGGAGCTGACTACATTCCTGTGAGATCGAATTCACAGTACGGTTTTGAGAGAGCTCAGTCGTGTTGGCTGCAATACTCGCTCACAGAGGGCACAGTTTCGTGCGCGCCGTCTACGTGGTCGGATCGAAGCCGCTGTTGGCGTTGTGCGTCCCTTCTTGCTTCGTTCATTGGCCGCCGCTCGTGTCCGTTAGATGCCGAGCTCGATCGACGTCAGGCGGGAGAGGCATCTGCAGAATTGGAGACAAATTACCCGACAGGGGGCATCGGACCATGAAAAGAGGCTTTAACGAGAAGGCTCTCTGCCCCGCGTCGGTGGGCACCGCTCTTCTGCTGGACGCACTGGTGGGCAGAGGACTCTCAATAAAAAATAAATTACTGTTTTGGTGCGAGCTTGAAGCCTGTGACATATCGAGTGGCGTGTTCCGAGGAAGTTTTAGCACAATTAACTGGCATTTCGTGGTCGCAAGTAGGGCAGGTGGGGTGAAGTTCAGTTCTGGCTACGCATTTATTTTGTTTTCATAAACGTTCACGAAAACTCATGCTATATTAGTGCTCTTTCAAAGTGGATTCTGCAGTGACACCTAAAAAATTAAAAAAAAACTCGTGGGTTAATGGTGTGGAGAACGCAGATGTATTTGCACACATGTTGAAGCGGCATGGATTTGAATCTTAATTGAAAGTGTATGGGTTGTGACGTCAAGTGTTGTTATTAACAAGAGGACAGGCTGAAGAAAAAAATTGGAGTGGCTTTTAGTGTAGGTTACGTCAAAACTGCCTTGGCGCAGCCAACGATGGGAAAGAATTGTGGTGCGGATTGGCTACTTATCTTAAAAAAAGAATTCTGAGGGAGGGAGAGCGCACCCGAAGTACTTCGGCGCTTAGAAAGTGCTGCGCAAAAGGACAACGACAGCAATATAATCTCTAATACCCAACACACACAGACTAACAACCTTATTCTGTGAATCCCTACAAAGCGTATATAAACGATCTCAGCAGCTCATTTTTAATCTCATCAAAAGACACCAGCGCGTGAAAAACGCGCAGACATGACAACTAACTAGCACGTAAAATTATATGTGAAGCGCCTAAATACTAATAAGCAGTATGAAGGATGAAGTTTTACAAACTTGCATTGTCGATCAGTGCGTGCCTCGCGACATAAAGAAGGGTTTATAAATGGAAAGACTATGCACAGTAAGGGTGAAATGGACCTCCTGCTAACGATTTCCGCATGCAGCGCGATTTGCACACAATTGCATTGTATCCCTTGCATAATCTCGGCAAAAAATCCATAAAATACAAAACACTACGTCTACGTGTTCTGCCGCCTTGACGCTCAAAATGTTTGGTGATGAGAATGTTTCAAATGTGTCTAGATCCTTTACCTAGTTCCCTGGGGCTGATTACCCATAGGCACAGGCGGAAGTCACTTTTTAATTCTCCGCTTCTAAATGTTGGTATTGCCTTGATCTTTCCGCATAAAAAGAAATAAAAGAAGCACACTGTACAGCGGCCGGGAAAATGTGGGTACAAGAGAGTGTCGTTAGGCTAGTTTGGACAGCGTGCAGAGCAGGCAGCGCTTGCCCGCAAATAGGACTAGTTGAAGGTGAACGGGTCATTGTGCTGGGCGTTCTGTCCGATGTGCAGCGTAGGAAAAATAATTTTACTGCGGCAATAGACCTCGGTCGAGAGTGCCTTAGATACCAAGAAAGTTTGCAGCCTTTGCTAGGTTGCACCAGAATGCATTCACCTATTGCTCAAAGATGAGAATAAAGATGCTTTCTCGCTCTCTCTTTTTTTAATCTTTAGTGCGCGACGGACCTGTCCTAGGGCTACGGATTAAATAAAGAAGCATAGCTAAACATTATAGAAAAAGAAGGTATCAACTGGGAGAATGCTGAGGGCCTGTAAAAAAGCTGATTTTTTTTGAGAATGTGTTGCGACACTATATAACATTTCTCACACTAATCTGACAGCGTATTGGAAGCAAAACATGGCGTCACTACAGCGAGTTTTGTGTCCCAATAACTTTTCACGCATTACAATAATGCGTGAGTGGTCGGAACCTTGGCTAGTGTATGTTCGGCTATCATTATTTTCTAGTTCATGGGTGCGATGCAGCCTGGAGCCCAGGAAAAGGATTTTAATACATTTAATTTTTTTTTTGCTGTTGATCCCGATTTTGTAACAGCCACCTTAAAAATATCTATTTGAGGTCAGAAGTTCTTTGTTGTACTGAAATCTCTGATGAATAATATATCGAGAATCGCGGCCCTAAGAGTGCATTCGCGCACAGTTTGATAGAACATCATAGATAGAACAACATCTCTAGTGCTACATCTGCTGATCTCGAAAGGCCATTATTCAATGATTTCCACTGAACTGAAGGCAAATTAAAATCCCCGTGACCAGAACGTTTTTTTTCCACTAGTTCTTGGTGGCAGTCGTATAAACGATCCAGAAAAAAATAGTCTGCGTCCGTCCGGAAGGCGATATACCGCACAAAGCAAAATCTCACTCCGAAAAGGAAAATTTTTCAAACAGGCTTTCATGTGTAGTAACTTACTTACAGACAGTAATATCACCGTTTATTTTTTGTAACAACTGCAACACCACCACCACATGCGCCTGAAGCCGCCGCAGTGGCTGAGTGGTTATGGCGCTCGGCTGCCGGCCCGAAAAACGCGGGTTCGATCCTGGCCGCGGCGGTTGAATTTCGATGGAGGCGAAATTCTTGAGGCCCGTGTACTGTGCGATGTCAGCGCACGTTAAAGAACCCCAGGTGGTCGAAATTTCCGGAGCCCTTCACTACGGCGTCTCTCATAGCCTGAGTCGCTTTGGGACGTTAAACCCCCATAAACATAAACATAAACATGCGCCTGTGTCACACAGACATATGTGATATCCAGGTGGCACGAAATCATTGTCATATATATCGTTGTGCAGCCAGGTCTCAGTTATTGCAAAAATACGGGGTTCATATAAAATCAAAAGTGCTTCCAGTGCGTCTGTTTTAATCGCTATGCTTCTTGCGTTAAAACAAAATATGCGCAGCTCACAATTTTGTTTGCTATCAGTTAGGGATGTTACGTTCTTCAGTAGTGCTTGATGAGACATCGTGCTGTTATCGCATGCGTAAAACTGTTCGTCAACACGAAGCTTATCATGAAATAAATTCGCCTTCTCCCTCTTATATTTCTCGCTCTTGGCGCTTTCCCAGACAAGCTTACGCTTGCGAAGCGCCTCTCCACAATATAAGGTTTGGACTGACATGCCGGTTGCTTTCAGCTTCCGATCGTTACGCTCAAAAGCTTCTGTTTCTCCGCAAACTTTAAAAACGCATAATAATCGGTCTTTTCGGTGTGGGTTTCTCAGATCTGGGAATACGAATAATGGAAGTGCACTTCAGGCTTAGTTTCTTCAAATATCTCTTTCCAGACCCTAGGGCGCAAAGTCGATTCAGATTCATCGGAACTGCCTTGAACGCCAAAGACAATAAGGTTAGACTTAACACTATAGTTTTCTAAGTCGACTAGCTTGAAATGTCCGGCCCGCTGAGTCAAAGATCGTTTGGACATGGGAAGTGGCGCTGCACCTTTTTTAGGATTATTTTCAGATTTCTGTTCAAAATTAGTCAACCTATCTTCAATGCATGTTACCATGTTTTTGCGTGTTTTCAAGACAAATTTTCAAGTCTGTGATAGAAATTCTTATGCCTCTTGGCCGTTTAGGAGCGTCCGAAACATTTCATCGACGGATGAACCGGATTTTCTTCAGCGCGCCACACAGGACTACTCTACAGGAACAAAAACACTCATATGCCATTTCTAAACAGGCCTGAGGGCACGGCAGAACAATAAAAAATGTGTTGACGCTAGAAAATAAGTACCTGTAACTAGCCTGTATGACCAAAACTAGTCGCATGGTTAGCGACTGTTGCCTGGCCACTTCGCCGTGCCCACTACCTGAGGTCAATTGTGGTGCTTCTTTTACACAGCTTATATCCGATCACGCCATGAAGCCTCGGCTGGCCGCAGGAATGGTAGCAGTCGAGGTGACGACGGAGTTCCCAGCATGCTTTTCAACAAAGTCAGTTGCTGTAGATGAAGAAGCCTCTGGCGGTGATGGCCCTCTACTTACGGACACGAACAGGGCCTGTACGATGAAAAAAGTCGCATGGATAGCGATCATTGCTTGTCCACTTCGCGGTGCCAACACGACAGCACAGACACAGTCGGGCAAGACACACAATGCCTCCCTCTAAGGAAGCCCAATTAACGTGCAACTATAAGCTACATAGCGAGGCATTGCCCGCTAAAACATTGTTAGAAAAATAGGGCATTTTTGAGTCCACTCTACACTGCCGCCTTTGGGATGCTCCAGAAACGATTGAGCATTGCTTGATCGATTGCAAAGATGCAAAACTCTTCTGGGTTATCTTGGAACAAAAATTAAAAAAAGGTTTAATTTGATACCGCAATTTGTGCGGTATCTCACTGCACTTCCATTTGTTGGTAGACCTCTGAACATGTTTATTCTGACTGGAATACACAGCCTCTGAAAAACGCGTCATTGTGAATGTCTTGTTTCTACAAATGACCACTTCAGCAGAATTATTTTTCATCTAAATTAATTGCATGCCCAGACTAAATTTGAACCGAAGTGGCAACCATTCCTAGCTCTGCGCGCTTCATTGCCCTTTTTCTAGTGCATCGTTGCTTAGGTGTGTCGTATTATGATGCAGTAGGGATGTGCCCAGTGTTGCACCTCTTCTCATGCGTTATTGGTTGGTTTATGGGGGTTTAACGTCCCAAAGCGACTCAGGCTATGAGAGACGCCGTAGTGAAGGGCTCCGGAAATTTCGACCACCTGGGGTTCTTTAACGTGCACTGACATTGCACAGTACACGGGCCTCTAGAATTTCGCCTTTCTCGTGCGTTATTGTTTAGGTGGGCAGTGTAATGAATTGCGTTGATTTGCGATTGTTTTCTTCATGGTATGTACATGGTTCATGTACACAGAGCATTCCTCCGCTGCAGTAAATTCTATGTTTAATGAAGAAGTGAAGTCAGTGACTATCAAACGAACTGATTCCCGTTATGGATGTCTTGTCTTTACTTGTCACCGTTTTAGTTACGTTGTGTTAAGACGTGCGTTGTAGTTGTGCTTCCGTTAACTTGCTCGGATACTGGCTGATTACTTCGCAAATAATGTGCAAAGCTCTTCTCTGCATATAAACGCTTGCAATAAATACCATGTTTTCAAAAAGAAACTATAGCTGGTCCAGAGGTAGCATGTCTGACTTGGAAAACAAGGCCACGGGTTCGATTCCCGCCTAACCCCAATTTTTGTTTTTCAGTGCAGTTGCTTTACTCTACAGTCTTACATTTCATAATGACGTTTTAGTAGTGTTGCGGCCTTATTTTCATAATTTATGTGATGTTTCATTCACTTCGCAAAACCGCCGCTTACGTGCAACGTCCCTACCTTATTGAACAATCCGCATTTTCGCATCAATGCCAAACTTCGTAGCCGGGTCCTCCCCTGAACGGGAGCCTTAAAGGTTTATCGTTGAAACAGACGTGCATTACACTGTGCGCGGCGACTGACGAAAATATGATAAAACAGGACGTGCGCTATCGCACAGATTCCTGGCACTCAAGTGAAAACTGGAGTGACATCATAATATCAGAATTTGAACCCTGGAAGCACTTTTTGCGCCAAAATGGCCCGTTATTGCCCGTTTCTTTGGCTATCGTAGCAGCCATGTCACGAACTCTTATTACGTGAGAAGCGCTTGAACAACCAAGCCCATAGCCTGTCGACGCCAGCTGTGGCTGCCAGTTCAGTGCAATGAAATCGTAAGGGGGAAAGAACTCTTCGCACTATTGGGTTCGGTATTGCGCAAGCAAACACAACATCAGCGGAAAAATAGTTGCTGCCTTCGACGAACACATGGGACAGACCGCTTGTGCACGTCTTCTCACGTTGCGTGCCTCGGGCTATAACTATGCCCAAAATGATTAGAGATCTTTTCATTGACACGTCCTGTATTACTCCATGACAGTCCTGCAGCCAGAGTAAGCACCACTGCCTTGTCTGAGCTTTGGCCTACCTTTACTCCATCTGCGCCACATTAGGGAGGCACTGCTTTAAATGCCGAGTAGTGCCGGAAAGCTACCGCTTTCCTAAGTCACCACTAAATGTCCCTAGCCCTGTGACAGCTTTCCCTGGGGTGACATGCTCAGAATAGGCGCTGCACGGTCTCGTCGATCTGCGTTGAGACTATAGATATACGAAGGAACTCGCGAACCGACCTTCTCCGAGTCCTTTTGTCTCTTTCACATTGCTCGCATGACAAGAAAGAGCGATACAGAAGCCCGACGTTACGCCACGAGGGGCTCCGCTCTGCGCCCTTCGTCACGCCAGATAGAACATCCAGCGAAGCGGGCAGGCGCTACAGACGCCCCTACATGCCTCCGCTGGCTCTACGGTGTTCGTAAATAAACGCGCCGCCATCTGACGATGGTCGAAAGAGCTGCAATAACTTACGTCATTGCAACACCACGGGCGGCGTCCATTAGCCGTCGCGCTGTTTGGTCGGTCGCCGACTGCGAAATGGAGGCAATGCAGCGGAGGCTACGCACGCGCGCTTGCAGATGCGCGGGAAAGAAGTGACGCCGCTCACGTACGCGTGTATTTGCTGAAACGCGGCACGCTTCGTTGGGAGAATCGTGACATAGAGAGCTGATTTGGGTGGCGCTACCTGGGCGTGTCTACCAAGCGTGGCATCGAGAGAGACGCAGCTGTTGAGCGCTCCCTGCTTCGAGACTGCCACGCTTTTCTGATACCTTTGTTTTGATGGCAGTGAAATGCGGAATACGTGACGTATTTTTATCAAAAGCGGCGAGCGGTTCTTTTAATTTTATAGGGGCCATATATATGCTGAACTGTCGCAGCAGCATAACGTTGCGCAATTGCCCACCCTCTATAAAAGCGACAGGAGAGACCTTGGCCATGAACGGCTAACACTAAATAACGCCTCCTTCTTCAAATGACGATCGTGTTCCGCCGTTTTTATGGGTGAGAATGCCTCATCTTGGGTAAGCAATATCCGCTCTTGTGTGTCAAGAGTGAAGTTTCACAGCATTACTGAATCAATCGCGGGTACTAAGCGCCAGGATAGTACAATTACATGGGAATGGCACTACCATATAAGTGGAAGCATGTGCCCGCGTCGATGGCCTGTTATAGACATTCTGTTGTACAGGAATGGTTTCGACCGGTTGAGAAATGACTGAAATTAGGTTAATCAACAGGGATGTACACGCTACTGCGGCTTCGTTCAAACACAAGTGGAACAAGTTCGCAAAACAAGGATTAGTGAGTCCGCGTTCTCGTTTTATTACGAGGAAGCCCATTTAAAAGTGAAAGCCAAGGTTTTTAGTTGGCTGGAAAATGAGCGAATCACAATAAATTTTTTTTACAGTGATGTGTTTTGCGTTACACATGTCGTAATTTGTTTATTTTGGGGGTTAATTTGCCATTATCAAGCAAATAGAATTAAGATGACTGTGATTTTTGATTAAGCTCCACATGATGCCTATTCCTGTTGCGAACGTAGGTTTACCAAGAATACCGAAAACTTCATTGCTGAGTGCGTACTCTTTATCAGTGTATTCGAACACACTGCTTGCACCTGGTAGCCGAACCTGTTTTCGACCATATCTCCCGCTCCAAATTCCTGATCTGCTCGTGACAAGAGTAAGCAGTTGAACGATAATAAATAATTTGTAACGAACTTCGAAGACTGGAGACAATGTTGTGTGTCTCTCCCGACGGCTGGTTCTTGTTTCTTTTTCCAGTGAGTGCCCGCTGCCAAGTACAACACGCGTCGAAATTTGATATTATAGATTTAGAGCAACGACAGGCACATACGCACGCGGGACACCGCTTAGACTTCAGAAGAGTGAACAAAACTGTTTGGCCCAATACCATGCATTATTTTGGAGAATAAACCTGCACTATCGGTGTGAAGTATTGTTGGTCTTTCTGAGACGAAAGCTGTTAAATAACAATACGTGCTACTATACTTGCTTAAGCTGCCGTAAGTGCTATCTTGCTGCTCTTGTTGTGACTTATTTTGTCCCATATTTTCCAGCAGTCATTTTCACTCGGCATCATTCCTTAAGACTAGAAAGTGGGTAAGATTGTTTCAGTCTCAAAGCCAGGTTCTATCAACTACTAACCCATATTGTTAAACAGCGTGTGTTCCAAAATTATGAAGCACATTATTTATTCACAAATCACAAATTTTTATTCATCCGTTTCGTTATTTCAAACCCTATCCAGAACGGATTTCAAAAAGGACTTTCGTGTGATACTCAACTTTCACTCTTTCTTCACGACTTAAGCACGAGTGTAGACCTTATATAACTGCTGACGCCCTCTTCATCGACTTCGAGAAGGCTTTTGACAAATTGCCTTAGAAACGCCTGCTGTTTTGCTCTCTAATGTGCTCTCTGGAATGCCGCAAGGCACAGTTCTTGGTCCTTTTCTTTTCTTAATTTACACCAACGACTTACCCCATAATATTTCATCGAACATTCGCTTATTCGCCGACTAATACGTCTTTTACCGGTCTATTAATAGCGCGCAATTAATAACGTCCTTAAATTTGATTTGCTGAAGCTAGATGAGTGGAGTCGAAAATGACTGACGATCTTAAGCACTAACAAACTGCGTTTGTTTCCTTCCACAGACGACGAAATTACCCGTCCCCAAATTATCTTCTGAGCGGCTCCACAGTCTCATCCTTCAATAGTTTGAAGTATCTTGGTGTTAACATCGCACAGACCTTTAAATAGTCTACCCACATTATGCGGATAGTTAACAACGCTAACAGAACTATCGGCTACCTTCGTCGTAATTTACACTTAGTTCCCCCAGCGGTTAAATTACTATCGTATAAAGCACTCAGCCGGCCCAAAATAGAGTACGCATTTGTCATCTGGGACGCCACTCAATTTAGCTTTGCTCATCCTACTGAAAACGCTCAAAACCGCGCTGTTAGATTCATCTACTGTAATTACTTGTACTCCACCGGTGTTTCGTACCTTAAAAATAAAGCAGGCATTCCTCCAGCAACGCTGGAAAATTGCAAGACTATATTTGTGTCATAAAATATATCACACTTTCCTTTACGACTCTCCTATCCAACCTGCTCATCTTTTTCAAGTCCGCACAAGCCACCACATCGCCGTTTACCTCCAGCTTGCACCACGACCCGCCTTCACTCCATCTTCATCTGGACAGGTCGGGACTGGATCAGTCTTCTCATATTTGTAATCCTTCATACAAGCCAGGATCATCTTATGAATGCCATCGAACCGTTGTTTTATTAACACCATGTTTATTAAGGGCGCGACTTGGGCGAGTTTGTAATAATTCTATGTTAAAACAGCATGGGAAGACAGGACACACGAAAGTTTGTTTCATTCGTGTGCGACTCCCGTCGTCCCGCGCTGTTTAAAATGAATAATGTCATGCTGTTAGCCCAGCCCTCATGTAAAGCCGTCACCTCAGGTTGCTTGAGGTATCTGAAGTAAAATCAGTAATGTTTCATTGGAGGGCTATTACTTCTCCCTTCGGAAAATAACGAGCGCGGTAAGTTCAGTGCACCTCTTTATTTTATTGCATTTTATATAATCAATCCTCAGACGTCCTGATTGGGTCATCATCTGAGGAGTGGCCATTTATACCGAAATAGGTAAGAATAACAATTTCAATCGCTGTCTTAACTGAAGCTTTGTACATCGTTGATTGTGACAGCTTGGGGGACAGTTCATTCCAGTCTAGTGCTGTGCTCAAGAAAAAAATTAAGGTGGGTGATCACTGCGATTGATGGGGATGAAATGCGATAGCATTTCCAGGTGCATTAATTTTTCAGGCTCATTGTCTCGGCATTACATTCCCTAATTCGTTTAATGGTGTGATAGCCTTATAGTCGTTGACACTCTCTTCTGAAAGTTGTTGATCTGTGCTTAAAGCCCGACGGGCTGCGTCTGGATCTCTGGTAGACGGTCCAGCCTCGATCGACACGTTCCTAGCGGTTAAGCTTGCATCTTGGCTAAAGCATTGACGCTTCACTCACACACAAGCTACGCTTCGACAACTTCATCATTAGCTGAGACAATCTTCGTTGTTTTCATTTTTGCTGAATTGACCTTAGTCCGGAGTTTTCCTCCTCTTCCCCGCACGTAGAGAGGGGGGTTTCCTCTTCTCCATCTGCCGCCTGCCATGGTTGGTGGGTTGCAGGTGGAGAGAGGGAAATTTCCCTAAACATCATCTGGCACCTGCCATTGGCAGGATGCGGCTTCTCCGCCGACTCCTAATGCTGCCGCACTAAAAATAACAGCTGAAGGGTAGTCATTAGTATAGACTTGTTGGCACTGGCTGGCTAGTGCGGATAAGCTCTTTTGATATGCTGGCTGTCAGGAGGCAGCAAATGAAAAAAAAAATGTATGGAAGAGGTAAATTAGCGTCATCCGTCGGCAAAAGCAAGGTTGATTTGTTCAACTCAGCATTTAATGAAGAAATGTTATTTACAAGTATAATAAGATAAAAACAAATCTGTTAGGCCGGCTTTGAAGCGACTCGATAGAGTTAATTATAGGTGAGCTTGCCGCGAGTGAAAAGCAACAGTGTGCCTAAGCAAAGGCTCCATAAATAATAAGAAAACAAGTTGGTTAACAGACAACTAAGATGAGGCAATGTTATGGTGTATGTCTCCCTGAGCGCTTATTATCTGCTCAACATGACATGTACAAGTTAGATCACGCGTGATATGTACACTGAGGTATTTTAGTTATTTGATGATCTGTCTTTGGCAGTTACTGGTAGTATAATATGGCAAGGTATAATTACGAAGGTGACAAAACAGTTATAGTTTTAAGAGGGAAAGGACAACAGCAGTTCGAATCGCGGTAAAAGTCACCGAAGTTTCGACTACAAGTGCCGCTGCTGGTTTGAAAGAGCGTTAAAACATACAAATCTGTTCATGATGCGGAGCGCAGGTCGACTGACGCAGTCCGTTCTGGCTGAGCGAACCTCATGCACAGGCCCCCTACCCGCGCACACCAATGGGAGATTTCAGTCATCTGAAGGAGTTCTCAGAGCGAGTGAGTTTGGGGGCATTCAGAGAGGATGTTGGCATCGTTGTAGAAATAAGTGGAAAAAAAGGTTGTCTCTTTTTGGCGCTGCCTGGTCAGGTCTTATTGCGAAGTGTCAATCACGGTAAAAATTACAGATACTATCATGACCTCAGAATCGAGATAGCAAGGCGAGTACAAACACCTCAAGTTTATATCCTTAACAATCCACCCACGCTCATCGGTTGTTTCTTTCATGCTTGCTCGAGCAGGCAACCTTCTTTTTAAATCCGCCACCAATGAGACGAGGAAACTGAGTTAGAATGATAAAAGGGAAGCAACAGCAATAAGAGTCTACCACCAAGCAATCGAACTCATTGCACATTTGAGCACTCAAGTGCATTTGAGTAATCTGCAGAACGTGCATAAGCTGCAGTACCGATTTGATTGCACGAATAAAATGGAGACTTAAAAAACAATAAGGAAACTACGTGAACCTAGCAGACGTTTAACTGATATACTCGGATGACACATTCTTGATAGCATCTAGCCCTTGACTCAAAGATCTCTTATGACGTGTTTGAGATTATACTTTCAAACCGTACTTCTTACTATGAAGACATGTTTTGGGGGGTCCTTGCGCTAGCATACAGCAACCGGTAGGTAAGCAGGAGGAAGCACGGGGTGCTCTGGTGGCAACGGCAGTTGTGTATTGTTGCTGTCTGTGGAATAAATTTGTTACTGTATACAGGTTCTGATCTTTGGCATAGTATACGATTCGTAATGTCAAAAGCAAAACTAAAGGAGAGAAAAAAAATACGCATAAGTTTCGGCAAGGTGGTGAATTATACTGTATGGCAGAGGTAGAATTTAGAAACAAATGGTACGCAGTTCCTCTACATGAATGAAGCGACAAGAAAACGCAATAAAATATGACCGAACAACGCAACGCAACCAGGAAAGCTCACACTGCCCTGCATGTAACTTTTATAGGAATTTACTATAATCGATAAAAAACAAACAAATAACTTACGTGCAGAGCTATGCAAAGAAAGCACTGAGCCTGATCTTTGTAAATGATTGGGTAGGCACCCTAGATATATGCCATCAAGTATACCTAACAGCCCTTATCCCGGCTCGCGGAAGGTTTTATCGGCTAAGGAGGTCTATGACGGTCGCACATGCATGAATCCATGAAAAGTTTGCTGTATATTTCGGCGAAAAAAGCTGTCACATCCTGGCGCAGTGCGACATCATAAGCTCGTACCGTACTTTTGGGCTCAATACCTTGAAAAAACTCGACTAGGTTTCGTATATATCGCTACACAACTACACCAATCCACTGGAAAACTTTCGGCAGTGTAGTGAGATATGGCACTGAGGTAACATCTATATATTTAATAACGTTGTATTAACAATCAGCCTTTCACAAACTGCGGTGGACCCTCGCTGCAAACACCCGATATTCTATTATGCGCATATGTGTTCCCTTAAGCTCAACCGTTCAGATTTTTATCCAAAACAAAAGCAAAACACGCGCGTAATTCCCTGCAGCTTCCCCTATCGTCTGACACGGACGTCATCAATTTTGCCTGACTGTGGCCTCACCGCGAGCGGACTTTTGTTCTTTATGGTACTTTGCACCTCCAACACGGTCACATTAAAACGACATCATGAATCTTGCCTCGCTTTTTGTTGGATATTAAGAGATGCCAAGTAACGACCTACAGGATCATTCGTCATATGCTCGATGAGAGGGAAGGTTAACGACCTACAGAGATGTTCGCTTGCTGGCTTTACGCATCCGCGTATGCGTTGAATGGAATTGGATCCGCACGCGCCTCCAGGCGTATAGTATGTGTGGCGTCATACCCGCAGGTCGTTGAAAATACATTTATGTGGGGTAGTGAATGCGCAACACTCGGTAACTGCCGAGGTGGAACGCTGCAATGGGGACTCAACTGCCACCGATGATGCTGCCAGTTCTACAGTTCTAGGCGTCACCGTAGCTGAAGTTTGTCAACGTTCTGTTGAAGGGTGTGTGTCGTAACATCGGCAAAAAGGGTCTCCTCAGGGCTCTCTGTTGCCAACCACTTTTTAAGAACTAGCGCTCTCTCATTTCTGCCTTCTTTTATTGGGAAGACGAACGGTTTTACTTTGCAACCGTGCTTGTGTTTGCCTTCCGTGTCGCAGAATAACTACACGAGCGCTAGTGTCGTGGTTTAGTTCACTATAAAAAATAATGACGTAAAAATACACACATTTGCGCTTAATGACCAAGCTCCGGAAGAAGCAGCGCCAGTAACTGACCCTCTCAAGCAACCAACTGTTTGGTATTACAGGTCGCTGCTCTTGATATACTTCACGAGCGTAGTACAACGTAAAGGAATGCCGGCTTGCGAGCAGTTTTAAGCATGAAGCTCTCATTTCCGGAAATTTGAGTTTGAATATCGGCGCGAATTCAAGCTGAAGTTGACGCAAAATTTGAGCCGAATCCAAGAGCAATTTCTGTTCGAAGGTCCTTCATATATCAGAAACAAAAATTAGCAGAGAAACTTAAGACTGCTTAGGTGTGGGAATGCGAAAACATTACTGTTCTTGGGTACACTCACACCCAGCCACACACACGCGCACACGTATGACGACGAATAGTAGCATCACAATTTTATGGAAGGAAATTTCGCAGTAACAGTCTCACATCTAATTGGCACCTCAACCAAGCTTTAAGGGAAGGTGTAAAAAGTCTGGGAAGGCATACAAATGGAAGGTGAATGTGTCATCTGTTCGAATCCTTGTCGCAAGCTAGCCTCCAACTTGACCAGCACATGTTATACGCAACGAGAAATCGCCTGACACCACCCGGAACGCTGCACGACAAACGGCTGCGTCACAGTTTTGGTACGAATGTTGTAGACAAGAGTGGCAAAATGATGCTGCAGCGATTTGATTACATGTACGGCCACCATCTTGAAATCTCGGACGTACAGCAAACGTTCGAATGGCAGTAGTGACAGTTAACGCTCTTAAAAACAGGGCCGGTTCCGCGCTAAACGCAACATTAATGTGAGCGCAGCCCTTGATAAGAAGGAAACAAGCAGCAGCTCTCAGTGGTTCTAAAACTTGCTACGTCTGCCTTGCAAAAAATTTCATGCCGGCCCCTGCTTTCCACTACGAGACAGAAGACAAAAATTTTAACCCGCCTTGATAGTAGCACCTAGTGGAGAATACACAGTACACTGGTTTAGCGAACATCAAGGTAAGCAACAATACACGGCAGAGAGACTCTAACCGCACTATTGCGGAATTAAAGTTTTATTTTCCTCATAGAGGCGGGGCGATGTACACAACGTTGGATGTCACGCGCTGAGCAAGTAAAGGGCAAAAGAAGGCCTAAAAAATGAATGACTGAGATATTTGGTGACAGGAGAGCCAAGGGAGTTATGCTCAAGAAAGCTGCTAATGCGAAAACAATTTGGCACAATAACCCATGCTGAACAAACCGTTTCTGAAGGCGGAATGCTTCTAGCGCTAGTTGAGCAAGAACTATGCCTGTGGAGGTTGCTCTAAGCGACATAAGCGTCTCCTTTGGAGTAGCAATGTCTACACAGATGTGAAAGAGGTTGCAGCATGCAATCAAACCTCTTCGTTCTTTTCTTTCCATTAATCTAAAAAGATGAGCCTGAATTTTCAACACACTTTTATTGATCCCAGCTCACTGCTGCTGTTGGTGTGCTATCTAATTTTTTTTTTCATTTTTAGCGCTTTTCTATACCCTGTTATAAACTGCAGAATAAGGGTGACGCCTACAGTCCTTGCGCCATTCAAAGCGCCTATCAGCCGAGATGCTAGACAGGCATGGATGCCATCAACAAGCAGCTAAAATTCCAGAGGAGTTCAAATAAGCGACACCTTCAGGAATGATTGTAGTTACACCTCAGGGTGTGAAGTCTGCAACTTCTGAGACGTTTGCTGGGGGATGACTATTCTTCAACAAATGGTTTCCAGGAGGCTGCTAACAATTATTTAACATGACCGATATGTAGACAGTCAAGGTCAGTATGATATAACACTTCTGCGCCGATTCCATTCCATTTTTATTTTTCCCGCCCTCCGTCAAGGTTTGAAGCGATGGCGCGCATTTGGTTCACTGTTTTTGAGCCAACAAGGAAGAGCGAAAGCGTGGGGAATGACGTGACTCAAGCCGATGATGAAGGGCAGGCAAAAAAAAAATCATGAAATGAAAGCGGCTGAAGGATCATTATATCGTCCCGGCCCAAAACGTTTACGTTAGGGCTTCGAGAGCAAGGCGTTCGAGGAAAGCGGAGTGCGTTTTCTGCGCTAGGTTAAAAGCAGACAGTAAATATACCTTTTCGCGCTGCCAGTGCTTGGAAAAGATATATGATCTTTCCACACTTTTCTCTTCCCAGAGAACGTTCCCTTACCATTATGATTACGGTGGCGAAAAATGCGTAAGAAATGGCTATGTAGCAAATCCGACCGTCAATAATCAAGTAACAGCAACTAATGGAATCTCATACGAGCAGGGGCTTTCGAGATTACTTTTATTGATTCTTAAATAAGGGAATCGGTGGCTAATAGCGCCAGGGTTCCCAAGAAAGCTCTCATGAACACACCAGCTGTGTGCTCTCAGGTAATCACCTTGTTCTATAATTCCACATCGAGTTAGATGACCGCCGACCCGCCGCTGCCTCAGAGCGCAAATGTCAAAAGGAAGAAGTTTGCAAATGGCTCAATATATATATTCAACACTAATTTGTTCCCATTGAAAACGTCATTTAATTTATTCCTGGTTTTCAGTGATTCATGCAAGAAATTGCTTAAAATGATGCGATTTTGGCTGTTTTAGAGCAGAAAGGTAAAAATTGAAAAATAAATAAATAAATGGGTAGTATGTTAGAAAGGACACCACACACAAAAGAAAGAAAAGCGCCTTCCCCCTATTCGGAGTGCTGAGATTGGTAATGCCCCAAATAAGCCCGCTTGAGCGAACTTTCGAGTACTTAGGTAAATGGGTTAAAAAAAATAAAAGTCAAATTAATTGGTTTGTTGGCTCTCGGCCCAATACCTCTGCGTCACTGCCGAATACATAGCCGATATAAGGTCTTGCGTTTGCGAGCTGCCCAACTCTGATGATTGGTTAGAAGGCCCGAGCCGCCTGACTTCTAAAGGTTTGTGACCAAAGTGGCTAAGCGTAGAGGCTAGTTTGTTCTGGGTATAATTTGTGGGGTTTTAATTGGGTTCTCTCCATTTAATCGCGGCTGACACAGTTCAAAACCACCCGGAACCCACCCTGTGATCGTGTACGCTACCGAGCGCACGCCGACCACTTGCGGGCCTTGCTCTGACGGAACAAAGGAATGACACACTGGCTGACAAAAACAGGCATTTATTGCTACAACAACAATAACGTCCACTAGCAACAAGCCACGCTAAGGAATCGAGGTCGTCCGACTCACCAGCAAGATTACGAGCGAATGTTCGCCTACGCTAGAACAAATGGGAAACTCCGAAGCCGGACGGGACGAGATGCGGGAGAACGTCCCTCCCCACGAGCCCTCGCCCCGCTGGCGGAGAGCGGAGCTCCGCGGCGACACGTCTTCGCGCAACGACGTTCTCCAGCCGAAGAGGCTGATGCTGCGGGCTGTGTCCCACGCGCGCGTAGATCCTCGCGCTGCGACGCTAGCGCTCTCTTGCGCCCTCTCTTGTTAGTTAACCAGAGAGAGAGTCACGTGGCGCACCCGCATTGAGACGATACTGTTGCTGCAGGGTGCATCGCGGGACAGCCAAGAAGGGGGACGGTGGGGCAGTCCCCACAAATTATGAGACATTATTCCAGCGTACACAAACACAGGACAAAGAAAGTAGACCGGCGCTCGTTGTGTATACTCTCTTTGTCCGTGTGCTTGTGTACGATGAAATGATGTCTCATAATTGTGACCAAAGTGAACAACACTGCAAGCAATTTTGAAAAGGGGATTGAATACTCATATTTAACCGCAAGCTGCGATGCGAGTAATTAAGCCTGCTCTACGGGTGAATAATCTGAAAGGGTGCGATAATTGGCAGGACGATTTTTTTATTGGCATCAAACACACATCAGTACCTCCAGAACCGAAGCATGTTTAGGTTTTGTAGATAAACTCATTTTGAGACTTTTCGGTTCCTGCACGCCAGAACTGTATTTCTGCCATTTATGAGATTTTCGATCTCAGATTTTAAT
Organism: Amblyomma americanum; assembly: GCF_052857255.1. NCBI lineage: Eukaryota > Metazoa > Arthropoda > Arachnida > Ixodida > Ixodidae > Amblyomma > Amblyomma americanum. Next base: position 232,777,512 of record NC_135497.1, read on the forward strand.
AGGCATTCCGTGATCTCTCCCCTTTGAAACCTCAATAACCTGGCGCGTTGAAGCATCTCGAGTGCGCATAGAATAGAAATCGTTATATATCTATTTTTTTGGTGCGACGGGGACGCTAATGTTTTTGCGAGTTGCGCAGCGAATAAATTTATGAAAGTTCTGAGATTCTGAAGTGCGTCTTATGGAGTTGCAAATCTTAATTGGCAGGAACCATCCACCATACTCAAAGGTAAAAGCCGATAGTGGTTTTTCTTTCTTTATTCTCACTCTGCGTGGAGGCTGGACAAAAGGTACTTGACAGATAAGCGCAAAACGATAGTGGAGGCCGATCCAAATATTCCAGGATCTCTTATCCCGAGCTTCCAAGCTTTTGGATGAGCCAGCGGGTAAAGGTTATAGCGCACACGCGCACCACTTAGCTATTGGGCTTAGAAGTTCTAAGCTGGGTAAGTTAACTATTATTGAACCTCAAAGTGTGACGCTTGTCGGTCACGCTGAAGCTTGGCTATCTCACTCACCTAGCCACCTGGTTGTAACCTTGCGCAATTATTTTTATTTTCTGGTCCTTATATCATCCCATACCGATAAAAAAAGAAAAAAAAACTTGCCCGTTGCATGACTTCCTTCAAGTTGCCAACTTTTCGTTTGATAACAAACTGGATGCATACGCACTTCGGTAGATCTAGGGAAACAACGGCGACCGGCGTCACAACGCTTGTCTTGTGCGGCGAGCACGGACCGCCTGTCGCTTACTCATTGTCGGCAACACCTCGTTGCACCTTCTTGTCAGCATCCGGATAACGAGAGCCAGCTAGAGGTCTGGGGAGCAACATTGACAGGTAAAAATATATACTCGCAGCCGTAGTAACAATACGGCTTTATTTGTTTCTTGTTGGGTTTTTCAAAGTGCTGCTCTCGTGGGTATTTACGTTTATTGCGTGTAAGCGAACCTTGAGAGTATATATATATATATATATATATATATATATATATATATATATATATATATATATATATATATATATATATAACGTCGCATCTGGCGTTTCGAGAAAGTTAAATAAAACAGGCATTTTGAATCATATAGGTGCGGAATGCACTGTGTGACTCAGCATGTGCACAATGTACAAGAATGCATGCTACAATAAATTTCGCAGCCATGTTAAACGAAAATATATTGTGAACGTCGGGTACATCGATAAGACCTGCCGCTGGTAGCTAACGGGGATCTCCTAGAAGTAAAGTTGGAATTTTGACATGTTGCTTACTTACTATTTCCCCTAATTACACATGCCACCAGTTCTATAAACTTTCATCGAAATGAATGAGTTGTCAGTATGAGTGTGAGTGCAGGCAAATCACGGATATCTCAAATGCAAGATGCACCCAAAAATAAATAGCTTTGTAGCGCGTTCTCCTACAATTTCACTAGCCTTAACAAGGAAGATTGAGTATAAGCTTCGCAGCATTTGGAGGATTTTTCCATGAAAACTGGTAGCGTTGCGAGAGCGAATCTCTACCATGATCTCCAGCTTCTCTAGCAATGTTTGCTAAGTCAATGTGCTCAGATTAATAGTACAGTTTTTGCGAAACCGATTTCATTCCTACACCGCTCTGCTTCGACGCCCGCAAGCCTGCTTTTGCGTAACTCTTCTGGCGCCATATGTTTTCTGCAGCTAGCTGTACGATGCTTTTTGCTGTCTGGCTATAAAGTGCTACACTTTCTGAGGAAAGTGGACATTCCTGGAGATCCATAAGCTTTTATGTAGTAAGGTGATACAAGAAAATACCCTGCAGGCTTTCAGAATGGGGCCTGTTGTGACGCTTGCGCATTCAGTTTTTTTTTTTCAATTAAATGTAATGACGTTCGTGAACTCCAGTCACTTTTGGAGTTTCCGGCGAAAGTTCTTAAACTACAGAGCTCGCATGGAAAGAAACAGGTCATACGCAACGAAAATTTTACAAAACGGCGGTAATTTATGTATATATACATACATACACATTTGGCGTATCAATCGTTTAGAAGGAAACGTACTCCTGGACTGTTGGTATACCTGCACCTATGGAGAGAATGAGAACAGTCTCAGATTGAAAATCAAATTATTGAATACACGGCGTTCATAAATCTATGCAAATAAGCCTCGTTAACAGTAAGAAATAACTGGCCGGCTCGATGTCGGCAATCGGGTCCTATATCTCGGAACTAAAAAAAATTATTTTCACAATGAAGTATGCATATTTTGTTGTGTCCTTCAAAATAAGTCCGAACTCATGACGGTAGGTCTACTCGCACTATCCTGGCGCCAAAATTTCTCATCAATATTTCGGGTTTGACCCGACGCTGCGAATGAACTTGAGAAGGCGTCGAGGTGAAAATCATATTTAAAGGAGGACCTAATGCCTCGTAATCACTGATTGTCATCCTCACACCTTTTCTTTCCTACAGAAGAAATCTGATTACAACCTATTTTTGATCGTTCTTTCTTTCTCTTTATGCACTATATCTCGAGTGGCGCAAAATATGCGCATGAACTGGCTGGACATCCCCATTGCTACTTTTGTGTTCAAAACACGTTCAAGCACTGAAAAATTGCAGCAGGCAGGGGTTCACGGTGCACAAAAAATCTGTCGCGCAGCAGAACCACAATAGATCTACATTAGAGTGCTATACCTAACGTACGAGAACAACAAAGAAAAAACAGGCATTGTTTATATCTGAAACTACCCACATTAAATGTAAATTGGTATTTCATTCAAGAATACGTAAGCTTTCATGACACGCCAACTTCTACTGTGCACAGCAACGGTTTAAATTGGGCTTTTATAAGCTGAACAAGAACTGTTTAAAGGATACAACAAGGCTACTCATTACTCTCGGCCCATTAGGAACACCACTCTTAATTTGTCTTTCATTAAATTTTATCCGTTTTCGATCATCGTAAGTGTTGTGGCATGGTGGGAGATTAAAGTTCTGATGTGTTGGAGGCCTCTTGTGTCTGGTGCAAAGTTCACCTCATATATAAATTAAACCGCTAATTACCAGCCCCATTCCTGTTTCCGACTCCTAATTTTAGAGAACCTCCGTTGAAACTATTGTAAATATTGGCCGCCGTGGTGGCTGGGTGGTTATGGCGCTCGGCTTCTGGCCCGAAAGACGCGGGTTCGATCCCTGCCGCGGCAGACGAATTTCGATGGAGGCGAAATTCTTGAGGCCCGTGTACTGTGCGATGTCAGTGCACGTTAAAGAACCCCACGTGGTCGAATTTCCGGAGCCCTTCACTACAGCGTCCCTCATAGCCTGAGTCGCTTTGGGACGTTAAACCCTCATAAACCAAAACCAAACCAAACTTTTGTAGATATTTTTACGGAGCGGTGATTGCAATCCGGAGAGCAGAAAGGCTGCGAAAATTGTGTTTAAGTAAAACTCTTTTGGGCTGACTCGCGCCCATATTGTACCGAATCACTCGGCGGCAGCGTAGCAACAAGCGTGTTCTGCTGTCGTCGAACAGAATGCCCACCGCTGCCGGACGTTCTCAATTTTAAGCTGATCGCGAACTTTTCAGATAAAGCGGGCAAAGTTACTAGAAAATTCTGGAACAACGTAGAATCAACTCTGCGTGAATGAGATCAATCGAGATAAATCTTGCCGCGTCTTGCATCGCAAACAAAGCGATAAAGCAGCGTGCCGACAGCTTTGAAGAATGAACAAACAAACACCGCAAAGATTCGTGGCATTACTCCCCTCTCAAAGAAGCATCAACCCGATGCACTAAAATAAGGCGACTAGCAAAAAATAAAACGGATCGTGCGAAAACAAACACAAAGTGTAGAAACACCGCGTCCTTTAGCGCGCTTAATAGGGCTTTAGACGTACGACATGGACAACTTCTGGTCGTACGCGACGTCGCTGGGATGCAGTCATTGCGTCAGGGATTACTTCATAATCCAGTTCACCTAGCCGACGAAGAACCTTGTATCGTCGAAAATAGCGGCGCAAAAGGTTTTCACTTAATCCACGGCGGCGAATGGGCGTCCAAACCCAGCCTTGGTCTCCTATCTTTTATTCCCCGTTGCGTCTTCGTAGGTTGTAGCCTCTGGTGTCGGTCCGTTGCTGGTCTTTGATCCGTAATCGGGCAAGCCTTCGAGCTGCTTCTGCGCGTTGAAGGTAGCCGGGGACGTCGACGTTCTTTTCTTCTGTAACATTGGGAAGCATGGCGCCTAGCGTGGTCGTGTCCTCCCTGCCATGGAAGAGCCTAAAAGGCGACATCTGCGTGGTCTCCCGCATTGCGGTGTTGTAGGCGAAGACGACGTAGGGCAGGATAACGTCCCAGGTCTTGTGTTCGGCATCGACATAGAAGCCGAGCATATCGGTGGTGGTTTTTGTTCAGGCGCTCGGTCAGTCCGTTGGTCTGCGGATGGTATGCAGTTGTCTTCCGGTGGCTGGTTTGGCTGTGACGCATGATGGCTTGCGTTAGTTCCGCCATGAATCCTGTTCCTCTGTCCGTGATGAGCTCATCGGGGGCGCTGTGTCGAAGGAGAATGCGCTCAAGGAAAAATTTGGCGACTTCTGCTGCTGTTCCGTTCGGTAGGGCTTTCGCCTCAGCATAGCGGGTGAGGTAGTCAGTCGCTGTGATTATCCACTTATTTCCAGACGTTAACTTTGGAAAAGGGCCAAGCAAGTCTATGCCGGTCTGCTGAAAGGGCGTTGAGGGGGTTTCAATTTAGTTCAGAAATCCTGCTGGTCGGTTGGGAGGGGTCTTTAGTCGCTGACAATCTCGGCAGGTTTTCACATAATGTGCGACATCGGCAGACAGTCGGGGCCAGTACTACTCGTCTTGAATGCGGCGGAGGGTGGGAGAAAACCCGAGATGTCCAGCTGTCGGCTCGTCGTGTGAAGCCTGTAGAATTTATTCACAGAGACAAGCAGATACAACAAGGAGTTAGGCTGTTTTGTTCGCTGCGAAGTTCTTCACGAGGACATCATTCTGTACACACAAGGAAGACAGTCCTCGCTTGAATGAGGCGCGGGGGGGGGGGGGGGGGGGGGGAGAAGGAACCTTGCCTTCGAAGTATTTGATGAGGTGTGTTAGGTCCGGGTCTGAGCGTTGCTGCTGTGCAATAGAGCTGGGGCTGATGAGTCTCAGGAAGGCGTGCTCATCGTCTTCCAGCGGCGGTGCATCAAAAGAGGTTCGTGAGAGTCAATCGGCGTCAGAGTGCTTGCGTCCGGACTTGTAAACGACGCTGACGTCACACTCCTGGAGGCTCAGACTCCATTGAGCGAGGCGGCCAGAGGTCTCCTTCAATCTGGCAAGCCAGCACAGTGCGTCGTGATCGCTGAAACTTTGAACGGTCGTCCGTACAGCTAGGAGCGAAATTTCATCGTAGCCCGGATGATGGCAAGGCACTCCTTCTCAGTTGTCGAATAGTTAGCTTCGGCCTTAGAAAGGGAACGGCTAGCGTATGCGATGACTTTCTCCAGCCCGTCGGTTTTTGAGTCAGGACGGCGCCTAGGCCCACGCTGCTTCCGTCGGTATGAGCTTCAGTGTCGGCGTTTTTATCAAAATGCGCTAGGATCGGTGGGGACTGTAAACGACGCTGAAGTTTTTGAAGGCTTCTGCTTGCGGTGCTTCCCACTGAAATTGCACGTCTGCCTTCATCAGTTGGGTCAGGGTCTCGGCGATGCGCGAAAAGGTTTTCACAAATCGTCGGTATTATGTTCAAAGTCCGAGGAATCTGCACACTGCTTTGCTATCGGCCGGCGGTGGAAACTCTTCAGTAGCAGCTGTTTTCTGCGGGTCTGGGCGTACTCCTTCCTTGCTAACGATGTGGCCTAGAAACAGCAGCTCTTCGTAGGAAAAGTGGCATTTCTCTGCTTTCAAGGTTAGGCCAGATGAGTTGATGGCGTCTAGTACTGTCCGAAGTCTTTTGAGGTGCTCTTCAAAGTTCGAGGCAAAGACAACGACGTCGTCTGAATATAACAGACAAATTTGCCACTTTAGGCCTGCCAGCGCTCTATCCATTATTCGCCTGGACCATCGCTGGTGCGGAACACAGACCAAATGGCATCACCTTGAACTCGAAGAGGCCATCCGGTGTGATGAATGCGGTCTTCTCGCGATCTCTTTCATCAAACTATATTTTCCGCTAACCGCTCTTTACGTCCATCGTTGAGAAATACTTGGCATTGCAGAGTCGGTCCATCGTGTCGTAGATGTGGGGGCGGGGGTAGACGTCCTTGTTTGCTATGTTGTTCAAGCGACGGTAAGGAACGCAGAATCGAAATGTGCCGTATTTCTTTCTCACTAGAACAACCGGTGCCGCCCATGGGCTGTTTGAAGGCTGGATGACGTCGGCGTGAAGTATTTCTTCCACTTGCTTCCGGATGGCTTGTAGTTCTCGTGGCGACACACGGTAGTGGCTTTGACGGAGAGGTCGGGCGTGCTGGTCGGTCATAATGCGATGCTTGGCAATTGGCGTTTGCCGGACCTTCGGCGATGGCGAAAAATACGCGGTGTATCTTCGAAGCAGATTGCGAATCTGGTCTTGTCTGTTCCGGGGCAGGGCTAGGTTGATGTCGAATGTCGGGGAGTTTTCTTGGACAGGCGAATCTTCTGCGGATGGGTCGGAGAGGGCGAAGGAGTCTCGTACGTCGGATATTTCGTCGAAGAAAGCAATCGTTGTTCCTCTTTTAATGTTCCGGTATTCTTCGCTGAAGTTAGTCAGCAGTACTTCGGCCTGTCCATTGCGGAAATGTGCGATGCCTCTTGCGATGCTAATTCCTCGGTCAAGAAGCAACTGCACGAGGGCTTATGCACGAGGTATATTTTGCTGCGCGTTTTCTGGCAGTCCGTTTTTCAACAGCGTTCTTTTTTGTCGTGTGTCGACGTGCCTTCGTCCTAACGTGCTAGCTTTGGCCCCCCTCCTCACCCCCATTAACTACGGAAATCGGTGCCATTATTATTGGCATGCCGAGTTTAACGTTCCGAAGCTACACATGGACGGTGAGAGACGCACTAGTGGAGGGCTGCAGATTTATTTATACCACCTGGGGTTCTTAAGCGAGCCGTTACACCACACAAGACATTGGGCGTTTTTGCATTTCGTCCCATTTAAATGTGGCCGCCGCCACTGGGATTCAATTCAATGACTTTGGACTCAAAAGCCCAACGCTAAAGGCAGCAAGCAGGCTTGGCGGGTAGCATGGCGACAGCAAGCGCCAATGTGTTTGTGTCAAAACGTGATGTAAACACTCAATCATATACATGTGTTTTTTGGAAGAGACAAGGGGTTCACTCCCACCGAGCGAAGTGCGTCGGTTGCTTCCTGCACCTGCACGTGGCCCACACGAGATATGTCATGTGGTGTCAGATGTAGGCGTCTGAATAGCTGCAACAAGCTGCCGTCGTCTGGATGGGCGTTGGCTCGTGTTAGCCCAGCCAACTAGTCATGCCAGAAGGCCCCGACTCCTAGACTTTTTATGGTATGTTCACCGTTCAGCCGGCCCCTTGCTTCGACTTTCACCACACATCAGAAAGGGCTTCCTGGAGCCAACAGTTCTGCTATGAACACTTTGCTTCGGCCCTGAGGGAGCGCAGCAAAGAAGCGCTGGTGCGTACTTTGCTGTATACAGAGGGGAAAGAGCAAGAGTAATCTTCGGCACATTTTTGTTGTCGGAAGAACACGCGATGGAGCCATCAGTGCGGTGTCAACAGTGGCTCGAATCCATGCAGGAAATATCGCGGGCTCTACTAACACACCACCAAATCATCACTCATTACAAAAACAGCCGCTTCATCCTCCCACCACCTCAACGTACACTAGATTCAAAATACAGTGCGGTCTGGCGGCAACTGCAGACAAACTGCTACATCTGTCCCTACCTCGTTCATCGCTACCACCCTACCTACACCATCCCACTCTGCTCACCATGTGGTGCGGCCAAGGCCACTCTCATACACTACCTATGGGAATGCCCCTAAGCCATGCAGTACCCCCAATACTCATGGGAGGCCGCTCTGCGAGTTGCTCAACCAGCTGGCCAAATATGGCTAGTGGACAGAACTCGCCGAGAAGCCGAGGCCTGTTGACTCTAGGACAAGTAGGAGCCCACTCTTGAGCGCCTTTGATTTTTTGTTAAAATAAAGTTGTTACCACCATCCCGACCCTCATAGCGTCCACGAGGCCTTAAACCATGTCGTCCCACTCTGGAGCGCCAGCGCGAACGCACTGCGCTGACCGGGCTTCGGGCGCTTTGTGAACGCTGCGGCACCCCGTCCATCAAGAAAGCGCGACTGTGGACCTCTGTCAAAGGCTCAGCGAAGCCGACTATCATTTTTGCGTCGAGTGCGCAATGAGCTCGTAGCTGCCGCTTTTAAGCGTGCACTGTCGTACGGTGGCGTAAGTGGCTAAATTTTTGCATTTGTCAGAAACAAAAAAAAAGAGCTAAAGTAATTTTGGAACGAATGAAGTTTTGGCGACACAGCGATTAGAATTTTATTTCTCAATTCTTTGCTTTGTTTTAGTAGTAGGCTGCAGGCACGAGTGCAAGCACCCTTGCAAGTGATGTTAACGATACCACCACTGCACCATATTTAGTACTGTTATTTAGGAATACAACGAAAATAGATACCTTTAGAAAATCTTCCATAAGGGCTCGCTGCAGATGTTTAGTCTTTTGCCACATATCTGCAAGACAACTACTGCGACAGTTTTCTAGATATGCAACTACATTGAGCCAAAGCCAGCTCACATGCATTTTTTTTCTCTCTGAGCAAGGCCATTTCTTAGCATATTTTTGAATAATACGCGAAAGCGTTCATACCTTGGTTTCTATATTTCGTAGTTTAACAATGAAAAGATCTAGTCAAAATTATTGCGCGGGAGCGTTCATATCTTGGTGTCTTAACTTCTTAGTTTAACAATGAAAGATGTAGTCAAAATTATTTGGTGAACGAAAAGGCATTCACTCTACCGTTTTAATTCTACTGATGAAATGTCATCGTGCAAAGTGATATAAATGCCTAGCCTTTTATATGTATCTAGTAAAATACGCTTTCTCCGCTTTATATCTCCTACATTTACGCGGCGGCCAAATGGTGCACGTCGTAGTACGCGCACAGACGGCTGTACAAAGGCCGCTCCTGGACGTTAGCCTCAACCTAGCGGACTCATGTGAAGCAAATTGAACAAAAAGAGAGAGAAAGGTTGCCCAGTTAAAAAATGTAGCATCTTGCCGAAAACGGAACAAAAGTGTTTAGTTTTCTCATAACGACCAATTATTCGGGGTATTGTAGTATTTCCTGCAGGAGGGCACTTTTTCAGCAGAATATTTTTGTTCATTCGTCGCACAACAAGGGACAGCAGAATTCTACAAAAAATTCATTTGTACCTATAATTATTCCTTTAGTTACTAAAAGTTCATGGCCAAAAATCCTACACAAAATCTGTTGTGATGGCCGAAAATTTTGTGTTGTGTTTTTCTACCTGCTTCTTTCAGATATTTGGCCGTTTCGTTCATACTGAAATGAAGAGGTGCAGCCTTTTAAACACTCTCTAATGAAGATAAGAATAAAAGGCAAGCGCTTGAATTGTTCTCTCCATAGCTTTTCTGAACATGACGACCTACGGAGTATTAAAAAGAATACATGTATGCCCAGGGTCATTGGCGATATAATATTGGGAACACGACGTTGGGGGCTTGATTGCCTGCTGCTGCAACCGCATTTCAATGGGGACGGAAATGCCGAGCCGCCTGTGTGTACTGGCATTTCGGTCCACTCTGAAGAGCCCCAGGCGGTCGATTGCTAATCGTGAGCGGCACGCTATGGCGTCTGTCGAAGCAGACAGTCTTGCTTTTCCTTATAAATGTTCATTTATTACTGATTAGAAATCTAACTCTTGGCTATACAGTGAGGCTGCTTTTAATTCTTTCTCTAGGCTTTTATACATGAGCAGAACACTTTAGCACTGAGCATAACGATTTTCTTATGAGACGCTTCTGCGGAATGTAGATGTGGTATGGTAAGCCCTGTGACATCGACAGCTTTTTAACATCGCTTTTTTCTTGAAAAAAAAAGAATCATTCGTACGGCAACGAAGCAAAAGGTGTCTCCGTCTCCTGGACTGATTTTGAGACCTCTAGTGCCGCATTTCAATAAGTCACAATTCATTGTTGCCCTGCCTCTGCGATTTCACTGGCATAAATGACCTCAAAGGCTGTGAAAAAGCTAGTCCAGCTTATTTGCGTGAACAGAATGTGTAAAATATGTTTAACAAAATAAATTAAAGTGTAAATTTTACTTGAATAGCGGTTTCTCCAGTGTGAGCCATTTGAATGTAAGGACACAGAAAAATGCCGACAACAGTACGCATGGGAGGGCATATTTTGACGTATTTTAGCCTATATCGTGATCAGTTTCCTGGCCGGATTAAATCATACACCGCTGTCAAAACACGTACACATAGCCTGCTTCGTAGCATTTCAACCACGGCATTTTTCGAATCGTCTTTAAAACTAGGCTAACAGAAAATCCCGAGCTGAAATTATATTAAATACTGGTGCACAACGTTTCCAATGTTAGCATCAGTGTTTTGTTTCTTCGAAGTAATATTAAAGTGGTCGGTAAATTGGCGCTGTCTTAGTTACTCTTTAAAATATTAATTTTCCCGCGCCTCCATTTTTAGCGCAGAAAAAAACGTCAATATCTTGAGACGAAGATAGGCTTCATATGGTAGGCCTTGCGTTACAGCAAGCTTCAGACATGATACGCGCGAAGGACACGAGAACCCTCGCTCGGTGCTCAAATGCTCATAAATTTTGAGACGTTGCCATTTCATGTAATATACACGAGAAGTTGAGAAGATATTGACATGTTTGCGAAGTTTGCTTTTTTAACCTGTCTAACCTTTTCCGAAACTGCTGCTTCTACACCCAACCTGCCGCATCTGGCACGAAATCCCTCTTCAAGGGGACTATTTGTCACCCTGAAGACACAGAAAGAAAAATTGGCGCTTTGGCAGATTTTCGAAAGAGGCCTAGCTTTAATGCCGTCATAGAAGGTCCCAAAAGCTCTAGATGACAAAAATGTCTGACACTGTCTCCCTGCTTAGTCGCTTCTTTGTTTCATGCTGTGAAAGAAAACAAGCTGTGGATAGCAAGGAATCTTCAAGAATACTTCCTGAATTTGTGCTGTTGTAATGCACGGTTTCGTAAATCTCTCATTTTTACATTATTCATGTTACCTTGTTCATAATATTTTTGCACTTTAACTCCCCTTTCACTTTTTTTGTATCGTGAATAATCTAATTAAGAGTATGCCGTCACGATAGTTTCGAGTTGCTTGATTATAGCCAGAATACTCAATTGTCTAAATTTGAAACATGCTTTTTTACTATAGTTTTTTTTTATTCATCAAGGCTAGCAGTTCATAACTCCTGTAAGACCATAAAAGGTTTTTTGATGCGCTAAATTTATTTATTTTTTTACTTTAGTATGAACCACCAAGTCGAAGGAACAAGTCTTCCTCTGTTTAAGCGCAGACTATTACGTTTACACTCACAAGAGCACGTGAGTGCAGAGGATTCAGATTTGTATTCTCTGCACTTTTTGGTGTCTTCAATCAATATGTGCTGCTTGTAATGCCAGTTTACTGACATTAGGTATCGCGGGACTATCTTTTTTGTATTTATGATATTAACTGCCAGGGAAACCACTGCAGTCGATGCTTCTTGTCAGCCGCCATGGCGCTTTTGGAACAACCATATTTCAGCTGGTTTACAAGCAAAAAAGACCTTTGTTTTGTGGTCCCCTAATGCGTTATGCTTAAACCGTAAAGACAAATGACTCAGTAATCAACGGCGTTTAGGCGAGGATTGGTGCTCTACTACCAGCAAAGAGATTAATTGCGCTGTAAAAAGTTTCGCATGTGCACAAAAAAACGCACGCAACACAAGTGAATTTTGATTTAATGCAATAAATATGAGAAATATCCGTCGTACAATAGCTGCAAGAGTACGGTGGAGCGAAGTGAAGCACTGGCTTGTATGGGTGATGCAGAGAAACGAATAATAACTTAACACCGCTAAAACGCGGCACGTGTCAGGGCGCATCGTAGGGAAATAAATTTTAGAAATGGTTGTTCCGCGAGCCGCATGAAATGTTAACGTGAGCGCTACATCACCGCAGCATGCATGAATGGTTTTGTTGACGTCAGTGGTGACGAATGATACCCCATACTTATGAACACAATATACGAACGCATTTTTTTTATACATTAGCTCCTATGGTTTTGTTTAGTTTTTGGATGTCGCAACTGGGTTGGGCAATGAATAAAAAAAATAAACACTGGGACCCTTGGGTGTGGTAAAGAATAGAGAAGTGCGGGAAAAAATCACAGTAGATAATAAAAAATGCAGTTTTTCTACAGCATAAAAAATAATGCTGCGAACGTCACTTTCACACCGTATCTTAAATAACATGTAAAAGAACCAGTGAAAAAGAACGACCCTCGAGAAGAGGGACGCAAAATTCTGCATCAAGCAGAGGCGCAATTTATACAGAAGAGCACAGCAATTGGAATCATGTAACAAACATGTATGCCTTGTGGCCCATATCCCTGACATGGCCTGAATTTGATCAATATTTTGGTCTCGGCTGGTCGGTTACCCGTCATGAACCATTAAGCAGCCTGAAAAATAAGGACGACAAAAATCAACACAGAAAGGACAGGGCATGCGCTGTTCTACCATGCCCCCTAAAAAAGAGTTATGAATGCACTAAAAGACACGCCATGTATTTTACGAGATTCAGAACCGGCATTGTATGTGAAATTCCGTTGCTATGCGGTAATTCTCATATTGTACGAACAGGACGCTGTTTAAGTGATAGGGCGAGAAAGCATAGGTTGTGTGTAAGCGGTTATCTTGGCGGCGGTCTTGCGGACGTTTGCAAAGAATGCAAAAATTGAGATTGTGATTATGATTGCTGATCTTAATGTGAACCGCCCTTACAAGGTTTGATTTATGAAACACGTTAGGGCGCTGCTAAGTGAAGGAAGGGAGAAGACAAGTACACATGGGTCATTTATAAATATGGGGGTAATACAAAATAACGTGGAAAAGACAAGTCCCAGAGCTTTTCTGATCGTTTTTTACACTGACTTCCTTTCATTAGTATCTTCTGATGTGTGTTTCTGGTTGTTCTTGTTTGTTTCTTGTTGCTGCTGTTTTATAACTGTTCATTGCCAGGAATTCGAGACTAAAGCTTCTAGTTCCTTTGGCAGCCACCACGTGGCTCATGGCTTTGAACATTCAATAACAAAGCACGCTGACATCATCCGTGACGTAAGAAAGCAAGAGAATTACCGAGTGGCCGCAGAAGAGAACGTGATAAGATGCTAGACTTAGCGGCATTGGCTGGGCGCTCTCCTGAATTTCTGGTAATGTTAATGTTTTGGTTTTATGTTACTTTTTATCCATGACACTGCTTTCGTTAAGGCTGTTATACTCTGTGTTTGGCATGTCATTTTGCCTGTGCTTTTTCTATGATACGTTAAAAAAAATGGCGCAGGCGCTGTCCTTTCTCTCTCTTCTATGTTAGCCTCTCTTTCCGCGCTACCTGATGGTACATTGCCCGAATTTCTTTTCCTTAGTGGTCTGCTTGCGACTGTTCACGAGTTCACTGGACAAAAGTATCTCATCTGTCACATCAGCATTGCCATTTGCATATCACCTGATCAGGCATTAGAAAGCCATTTAATGGAACAAGGTATCGTGAATCGAGTGATGTTCAGCAATTCACGGAATTTTTTTCGCAAATTGGCTCTGACAGACGACTTACCATACAAGCCAAACCGTTCCCAAGGAATAAGCGTCGGAATGTGAGAGGACAGTAAGTACTGCATAAAAGAAAGGGAACACATGGAGCAACTGCGAGAACAGGCGAAGCGCATTCTATTCCGTGGTCTGGAGAAAGTCAGGAAACAAAACTCATAACGTAGTTGAGCAGGAATTACGCCTCTTCCAGCCGTTGTTCGAGAGCACGCAGTTATGCTTTACTCCACTTTTTATCTACGTGGGCAAGAAATGCTACATGTCTGTCACACCTAGAAAAGAGTTTTATGGCCGGGTTTCGTGCTGGGAAATGCTTCGCATTACGGCCGGCCAAGCCCGTCTAAAGCGCATACGTAGTTCCACGTGCAAGAACAGCAAATGTCTTATTGCTCCAGTGATTCTGTTTGCGATTCAGTGTCCCCCGCTACCATGGCAGCTAGCCCCTATTACGTCAGGAATTTGACCAAGCAAGCAGGGATATTTGCTTGCTCGATTATTATATGAGGAATGCAGCAATGAAAAGCAGCCAGAGGGATCAGTCGGGAAAAACTAAATTTCTGCAGTGCTTGCGGCAGCCTTCGGTGATTTGTTTTACAAGACATCACGGGTGCTTTCTTTAGAGGCAAAAACTCTGAGCCAGCTCATTCTTCATAGTCGTATGTTATGTGGCCATTACACTAACCTCTTGATGAAGGCCTGGGCTTGTCTACCTGTTTTAGGGACTGACATCCGCAGGCTTATTTGTTTTTGTTTAAAATAGTTGGTATACCGTAATTTTCAGTATACAGTCCGGACCCGGTTTACGGGGTGACCGAAATTATGTTTTAAATATTTCTTAAAATTGGGAACAGGGGTATACGTGAAACCTACTTTTGCACATAAGTTACACTATCAGGGGGACACAAACTGAGATGATAGTTTTCAACACCAGGCAGGTAATTAACTTAAATTGATTGGTGAATTTTTTAATGACTTCAGTTAGCCGCCTTGCATGTTTATTTTGGAAACTTAGTGGTAGTCGTATTCCTACACAATTCCATTTCGTTGAATTCTTCTAGCAGCTGTTTGACCCGAGATATTATCTTCTAAATTTTCAGCTCGATTTGCTTAATTGCGCATGTAAGGCGACGACTATTGGAGTGAAATTCCTCCCGGCGGGACGGAGCGTTTTGTTAGCGAACATCCTAGAGCTCCGGTAAAGCTGATATGTTTTCCTATCGCTTTCATGTATCGGAATGACCGAAAGGCCCAGCGGAACAGCTGCGCCAAAGCAGGGAGAGGTTTCGAGTCAACTGTTGCTGCCTTGCTTGTGGAATTACGCAATATCAGTATAAACTTTGGGGGTGAATTATTATCTCGAAACAGGCGTACTCTAGAAGAATTGACCGAAAGAAGCAGTCTAGAATTGCGACCTTGGATTGTTAAATGGGGTTCAACGTCTCAAAACGACCCAGGCTATGAGAAACCCCTCAGTGGACGACTCCGGATAATTTCGACCAGACATCGCAGAGTACACGGGCCTTGCACATTTCGCCTCCATAAAAATGAGACCGCCGCGGCCGGGGTCGAACCCGCGTTTTTCGGGTTAGCAGCCGAGCACCATAACCAATGAGCCACCGGAGCGGCTGAGAAATCGACCGCCTCTATGTTTCCTACAAATACATTTACGGTAGTGGCCTGCGCGGTGGCTCAGTGATTATGACGCTCGGCTGCTGACCGGAAAGACGCGGGTTCGATCCCGGCCGCGGCGGTGAAAGTTTGATGGAAGTGGAATTGTAGAGGCTCGTGTATTGTGCGATGTCATTGACCCCAGGTGGTCGAAATTTCTGGAGCCCTTCACTACGACGTCCCACATTGCCTGAGTCACTTTGGGACGTTAAACCGCCATAAACCATTTGCGGTAGTCGCTGTGGCTAAGAAGCTTATTATTATATTTCAGTTAATTAGGCGTCTGAGAGTGACAATTACTATCCCACTTCGTGTCACCCTGGCAGCACAAAATACGAAAAGAGGCAGAGTTCACGTGTATCTCATCTCCTAATTTAAAACAAAAATCTCTATAGCTTAATTTTCATCAACCGCTATAGTCCGCAAAGCTAAATTTTGGCTGAAAAATATTTTGTTTTACTATATAACTTATTTTTATTCATAACGGCAGCAAAGGAGCACAAACACAAGAGAAGAAACACGCAAAGACAGGGACGAACACTGCACTCACAACTGGTATTATTGGAAACAGATTTTGCGTAAATAAAGGCTATATGCGTTATGAATCAACAACGGTACCAACTAGCTCAAAAACTTGTTTTAGATATTCTATACCCATTGTCCTCATCCGCAGGGGTCACAGGTTGTGGAGGCGGTGATTAGTATGATCCGGGCTGTCGAAGCAAAAAGAAAAAATCTGCAATTCTTGCATAGAAAACATCGGTCATTGCCTTTTTCATCTTGGGCTGGTTTATGCTGCTCGAAATCCAGATAGCGGCTATTGCCAGTATGCGCGTCTGTAACCAGCTAGTCACGCAATGGCAGCAGAAACGCAGCACAGGTATCGCAAAAACTTAATGATGAAGTCGCGATGGGAATTTCAAGCTGTATTGAGCAATATTTAAAAAAAAAACGTAGTGAACAATTCGCACCTATAGGTAGTCAGCCCTGATGCTAATTTGCACCAAAAGATATTCTGCAAAGCGGAAAATTTCAACGTTTAAGCGTGCATAACTCGAGGAATGTATTTTAGATTTTATGGTACTTGCAATAAATTACATTGGCAGGAACAGAAACAATTATTCCGCATTTTTGGTGCCGTAACTTTTGCGGTTGCTAACAGCTTCCCTCGAGAACGGCTAACTATGTCTGTAATTTCATCGGGTGTTTATAGGAATCAATGAAATTCAGCTGCAACGTACCCAATACGTCACAAAAAGTGCCGACTTCATTTTCTTCAGGCCGTGAACTGTAACCTTCCGCCACCGGCGGACATTATGCGTGATCCTTCCCTCGAGCAGTGGGAGGCCGTGTTGGCCAGCTCAGACCTGGTCGTCCAGACCAGGGCCGTGGAGTGGGCCACCCAGGTCGCCGTCAGCCATGGGTTGATGGCCATCTGACACGGAATCGTCCACACATGCTCTCTGACGAAAATAAAGTTTTTCCATCCATCCATCCTGGCGCGACAATATCGACGCTAACCGCCACTTATTCCATGTTTTTTCGGAGCAGAAAAGAAAGTGTTGAAGTGGCAAAGTAAGATTGGCGTCATAAATACAGGAGAAGCCTAATGAATTTTATTACCACATATGCACTGCACATATTACGGCTAATTCCTAGTGGAATGCATGATTGCAACATAAAAGAAGCGCATACAGAAAGCATTAAAGCTTTTGCGCACTTAATACATTTGCAGTCATTGCTGTGCCTGTTGAATCCTTTTTATTAGCAACAATATTAGGTAAAAGCAGTAGAAGAAGTTTATCTGCTAGTATGTTAAAATGAAAAAAAAAATGCACTTCATAAATATTGAGATTTTTTGTGTGTGTTTTCATGCAGTCGGCAGTGAAAACTTGTTTTTTTGAGGCTTATAAAATCCAACTGGCAGTACAGCGAACTATTTTTTTTCGTACGTAAAAGGGCAATCTTATATTAAAAGTGCTTAGAGGAAAGAGGAGTGCCGAAACTTCCACTATGTGTTAAAGCATGCAACTTCACATCTCAATTCACAAGCGTTTTTCACAGATTTATATTTGTCCCTTTTTTTTGTCTCGCTTCTTGAAACGCAAGCCACCATTTAGGCAGACTTCAATAACATATGTAGATGTCACAGGAACCGATAGATCTAGATATGGCATCAGGATTCATCAAAGGGTGTTGAACTTCGCACATGGCCCAGTTTTGGAACAAAGACAATAATTCAGAGGAGCAGCACCATGCTGTAATTATTTAATGGAAAATAGGACAAAAGAAAGTAGGAATTTGCGCAGTTGCGTTTTTTTTTAATTTTTGCGGCAATATATATTACCATAGAAACGTTTTTTATTGCCATGGTAGCGTGTAACGGAAACAAGGCACCTACAGTCCGAGAGCGCTTCGACTGCATTTTAGTGCGCTAGCACTTACAGTTGCCATTCCTCGCGTTTAACCGTTGTATTTTCGTGTGTCTTAAGCCTGCTTCTGTCAGCAGGCTCATTTTGCACAGTGGACAGAGGACAACCTGTCTGGATGTGTGTGTGTATATGTGCCCCTAAGAGGTTGTGATGACGTCACAAGGTCACGTGACCTAGGTGGTAGGTTAGTCAGCGGCTTTGTAAAGGAGGAGGCCCACCTTTTATAAAGAAGAAACACCGCAGTAAACACCTTAGCGGGGCAATATTTTATGATGCAAAAATTGCAGAACAAACCTGCTAACGCACTTATTCGCATTTGCCCTAACTACGCAAACCGGCTAACGTTTTTTCCCTGTTTGTTTTCTTGAGCATCTTGTTATGGTTTTCCTCGCTCGGGCTTTCCTGCTGGCAGCTTTTGACAACGCCAACTGTGGTCAGTGAAAGCATGACGTCAGGACGAAGCGGTACTTGGGCGTCTTTCCTTTGTACGAGTTTGAGATGAAAAAAAAATGCTCAGAAAGAGCAAGAAGTCGTCGCTGTAATTTTGCAGAGCCTCTCACCAGTGCATGCTTCAACTTTTTCAGGCTACCTGCGCAAAATAGCATGCGGATTTCTACGTACATCAGCTAAGCAGTAACAAGGATTGACTGAATGTTTTCTGTGTCCTAGAAAGTTCCTTTCGAATGTAGCTTCCGCTTTCCAAAGGTCCCCTGTAGTATTTCTTTATTCGTTGTCGTGAACCATCCAATTCAAAGGAGTGAAATTTTTAGCTTCAGAGCTAATCGGAAATTTCTTATCTCTACTTTCAATTTCCCACACGTCGTTATCTCACGCAGTTCTCCACGTGGAATTAACATCTAAAACAATTATTAGGTTGTACGGAGAAAATTGAATCGTCCAAAATTTCTTTAAAAATTCGAATGAGTAAATGTAGACATAGAAATATGTGTCATATTAATTTGAGGTGCTTTAATGATTGCGCTGCGGGCGTCCCGAAAACTGAAGGAAGGACTACGAAAATTTAATGCCCGCTAGTGTGGTGACGTGTGACAACACGTCACCTTTCTTTCCCTGGCTGTCTACAAGCTATGGAGTTGATTTTCAGTTCACTTCAAGCGAAGAGTTACTGAGCGACAGCATGGCTCACATTTCATTCTGTCCTGCAGTAGTGTTTGCAAGATAGGCTGCTCAACATTAAGAATGCTGCTTTTTCCTAATGTATAATCTTTTCTGAAACTTATTATACCTTTCCCTGCCTCTTGAAGAGAACGTTGTTCGTCTACCCCGCCTGCGGACCTAGGGTTCTACATCTGGATTAAGAAAAAGTCGTTCTTTCCACGTCGGTTTTATTTTATATTTTATTGCTATTGTTCAAACGATTATACCTAACAGTTCTTCGGTCAAACTTTGAGTTAAAGTTAAAATTTTTGGTTGGAGATGTGCAGTTTATTATAAAACTCTAAAGTACACAACAGAACGTCTTCAATGTAAATTTGAAAGTAAGAGTAACTAGGAGCTCGTTTCTCGCCAAAACAGACGTGGAAGCACAAATACGTATTAAGACAATATTAACCACCGAGATTCTTAAAAACAAAAAGAGGGTGGGGGTGCAGGAAGGTAAAGTTCTGCAATATTTGCCGAATTTTTCACTTCCTGTTTGCTTCGAATTGACGCAAAATTGGCGAAGGCCTTTCCACAATAACTAGGAATGCGGCTGACTACTTCATTGAATCGAGAAGCTATCTTTTGCCTCTAAACATTCGTTTAATTTATTTTTCCTTGACTGTTGTGCCGTCCGGTCTAGACTTTATCTGTTCCTAGCATGAAATACCTCTGAATCACAACAATAATTGAAACTGCCGTTTGAAGCTGTCCAGGAGGTAGGATAATGCGGCGCAAGGTTGCACAAAGTTTTTCCTAATGTATGCATCACGCAGCGTGAGACGTATAAAAATATCAAATTCCTAGAACGCACTTCTCCGACAAAAGTGTTCTGCAAATATCCTTTTACCCATGAGGACTGGAAGTAGTTTTGGTCTCTTTCTTATGTTTCATTGTCATCAATCACAAAAAAGGTTACTGGCATCACACTTCCGCGTTTATTTTTCTTGAGGCTCACGCGTACTGTTGCTCAGGTCAATCGTTTTTCCTGGATCTTCCATTCGTCGGCTTCCTCTCCGTAAGTATGCGTTTCCCGTTCTTCGTATCAGCGCTCGCTGTTGACATTAGTTACCATGGAAACAAACACTGAGCGTTCTTCCGTGCTTTCTCTCTAAACGAATGGCTTCATTTCCCTGACCGCTGTTTACACTCCTACGTGTGTTCCTTGCCGCTAACAATGTCCCTGGGCTGTTTTCTGTTTCGGCTAACCTGTATTATATTGAGATCTAAAGAATAGCGTGGTCTCGTGGCTGTCTCGTTATGTGCACTTATTTATTTCATGGTGCTCACCACATACGCTGTGTCTTCATCATCCCCACGCAGGCGGGTTAGTCATTCGCTAGAGTGAATGATGTCGAACTCCTTCCTTTTTTTTTGTTCCCCATCGAACACACCATGTATATCACTGCGCTTAAAATGCTGTAATGTACAATTATTTTTTGTCCGCAACCATTTCATTCCCTTCGGATCTGTAGATTTGATGCATCGCAGTTTCATTTGTAAAGCAAAAAAAGAGCCCTTTATCAGTAAAAGCAGTTTGGTGCCAAATACGCACGTAACCTTCACAATATTTCGTGAGGTCTGTGGTTATAAAGGGTCCTCAACCCGTTCCAATGCCTCCCACGTAACGGCTAAGAATGGCAGTTTGAGCTATTGCCAGGAAATTCGGTTCTTCAGTAACGCTTGACATTTTATTGATCTCAGCATGAAAGGACTGGGCGATGTCCGTCAATTACGCCTGATATGCTCTACTAACTTTCTGAGAAGTGATATTAAACTGTCAAGAAGTGGTGTACTGAATGGCACAAATACACATCACAATAATCACGACAACGGAGCTATAGAACACGCAACGAGCGATGCAATACTATGCACGTCGGTGACATTAACAAGAAATAATAGACACATGTCAATTGGCGTTTAAGGGCACATTTAAGCTGGGACACCTTGAAAAACTGTAGAAATGTACTAAATAGCGGGCAGCTGGGAATTGGAGACGTGTTTCCACGATGTTGTGGCTGGCGTCTGATAGTTGCATTCATAACGGGAAGAGGACCGAAATTGCATCACAAATGGCGCGCTTGTATAAAGGTCACTCCAAACTTACGAGCAAATTTCGAGGTTCTCATTTTAAAAGTAAAGTTTCCGAACTGCCACAAGCGATACGCAGTGTCTCTGACTACGTGGCGCTCAGTCGCGCTTGATGCGCTTCGTTGCACGTGTCCGCAACAGTTTTGCGGTGAAATTTACGTGTATTAGGATTGCGCGCATAAATTGCCCGCTTGCAGGCTGTGAATGCTCACCGCAATGCGCTGTACTTGCTGCCTCTTCCTGAAAACAGGGATTGCTTTGCAAAAAAAAACAAGTAAATAAAATGATTTGTGGAGTGTCGCTAAAGTGTGCAGATTCTTACGCTCGGACGCTTGCAAAACAGACTCATGTGTGATGCAAAACCAGGCTGGGTGGTTGCCTACAGTGCGTGGAGGTTTGCTTCACTCCAGGCGCTTAAGCGACGGCGCCGCTGCTCGAAACCTATTTTCGCAAGAAAAGCATTGTCTCGAGATGACTCTAACACCCCTACCGCAGTGTGCCGAAGGTGATAAGAGAGGCAGAAAATGGACCTCAATGCATATTAAGGAACTGGAGCGGCGAATCTCGCCGCGGATATTTTCGGCCCCTCTTTACTCTAGCCGACACCAAGACACAAGCAGTGCAGCCTGCATAAGCAGGGCGGCCGTGTCGGCGCAAATGCTGCATATTTTATCCGCATTAAAAAACAGTTCAAGGTTCTGTTTCTTTTTCACAGAAAATGATAATAAAATGGTAAAGGATGACGTAACTCCCGAGTTAAAAAGCTTTGTAGGTTTAGCGAATTTTTTTTTGCAAACTAAGCTAAATTAAGATTTCTTCACATGGGCCCGATGAATGTCGCTTATAGAAGACTATACCCTCAGCATCACATGCCCTAAACACCCGCTGCTTCCTATCCGATGAATTTAGACGCACGTTTTGCCAACACGATATTCATTCAGTGAGGCTCTGTTTTTTCATCACTTTTACTTTCTTATTGCTCTTTGAGAAATGTAGGCACAATTGCGACTACTAACGAAGGAGCCAATCGACGTATGTTTTGCTGACGACGTGCCTCAGAGCGCTCCCCTTGGCTCGATGATGGTGGCTTAGCGGCATCGGCCCAAGTGGTCGCGGGGTGTTCAGAACCCTCCATCTCTTTATGTGGCCCGACCAGGCGCGGTGACACAGTGGCTTTGTCGTTCGACTGTTGATCCATGGTCGCGAGTTCGATCCAGGCGTTGGCAGCAGTATTTGGATGGAGTGGAAATACAAAAACGCCCATGGGCTGTGCGATGTCAGCGCACGTGAAAGAACCCCAGGTGGTTTAAATAAATCCGGAGCGTCACCCCCCTCCCCCCCCCCCCGCCCCCCTAACATCGCCTCTCGTAGCTCATGTGTCGCTTCGGGGCGTTAAACCCCACAAATGACAATTCTTTATGTTGTCCTGGTTATGTTATACAAATTAACCTACGGAAGTGGCTATTTCAAGCCCTTATCAGCCCTCTTCTAGCTTTATCATATTCCATTATAAAATATGTATTTCGGCCTAGGCGGATCTGGCCTACAGTCTTGGAGCTTTTAACGAGACAGTTGCGACAAGTGTGGAGTAACCTATTGAAGTGTCATGGTTTGATAGGATCGAAGGCCGCAGACCAGAAGTGAGAATTTAAGGCTCTTTTAATCCCTCAACAGGACTTGTCGGGCTAGTTGGTTGATCATAATGCAAAAAAGACGAACTGCGCAACAAGAACACGGACGAAAGGGAGGCAGACACACACTAACGCGTTAGTGTGTGTCTGCCTCCCTTTCGTCCGTGTTCTTGTTGCGCAGTTCGTCTTTTTTTTTCTTTTAATCCCAGTGGCATGAGCACTACCTGGACGAGGCAGTTGTGCCTGGAGAAAATTAAGTAAGCTTGAGCAGCCTTAGCTAGCGAAGTAGCAACACTTCAGTTGTTACCCTATGAGCGTTTGTGTTGTCCTCTTTTTTGCTTTTACCCACCGTTCGGCTTTGGATCGAAAGGTTGTAAGATCGAACCCCTGCTGTGGTGGCCGCTTTTGGATGGAGGAGTAATACAAAAGCACGCGTGTGCTCTGCGGTATCAGAGTATGTTAAAAAATCGTAGAGACATTAGGAACCATATGTTCGTACGTATTTGCTTTCCTTGTATAATCAGCGCTTTATTTAATATACTTCACGTTGCGGAGCAGTATAGAATACCTGCGCAGCTTAGTCTTACTCGTGTTTAGCGCTCCTTCAACCGATCACTGAAATGGTCAGATCTTTACGCATCTACAGCCTTAACTGGAAAAACACATGCTTATTTTTATTTTAGATCTGTGTGCAGTGTCGTCAGAGCACAAGGTTATGCCAAAATAATGTGATGCATGTACTTGTTTGGTGTTTATCGACAACTACATGTAGCAGCCTCATGTACGTAGTCGCGGTCGCGTGCATGAAAGAAAAAGTCATATTTGACCAGAAGAATTCCGTAAATGGTCATGTGGGTATTTTGTCAAGTAGAGACTTTGTCGTAGGTTGACCGCAACCAATTTCAGCGAAATGAATGCACGAATGATCTGTATGTGCTGCCAGCTTAAATAGCCTATTCCCCTCTTTGCAGTGCTCCGCACGCTACGCAGGTGACTCTAGTACTGCTGTTTTTTTATTATCGTTTCTTGAACAGATAGCCATAACAATGCTGCTGCATTTTTACCATTTCGGGGAAAATTCAGTGCGCCGGGCGTAATGCAAATGCTAGGGGCAACCAGCGCTCCCTATCAGCGCTCCAAGTGGCGACTGTTTATTTCGAAAACGGATGTGCGCCACTGGCTGATGTGCAATTAAATATTTTTTTGTGCAACACATTACCCTACTAAATTCAGGACAACAAACCCTTTGAAAACGCGGATTCATTTCTAGAGCGCTTCGACTCGTCCCGGAGACGCTGATCTTTATCACAAGCCAGTGAACGTGAACAATAAGATTTTCTTCCAAAAGTTACAGCCGGGTTCTTTGAAAGGCAAGACAAATGATGTCGCTCTGTGCCTATTTATCATTTGTAATAAAGACAGTCGGGAATAGAAGGCCCCGCCGCTCCTTCAGCCTCCTTTGTCTTGTGCTAAGCTAGGGGCTCCCTCATGTGCAGTTCATCGAGTGGAATGCAAATGTTTGCCTATATCTTGCATACTGTGATTCTCCGCTGCTTGTTCTGTAGACTGTTTTGCTGAACAGTCTTGCTGAAACGACCTCTTATTGCGATTAGTATGAACTGCAACTTGCAAGTGAAGACTGGAGCGTGCTGTGTGTTGAGTTTCACTATTCCAATATGTCATCTCTCTTCGAGGTTTTTTTTCATTAGCTTCCTCTTTCTCTTCTACGTGTAAGACGTAAGATGTGCAGCCTTAATTCTCGGCCTGGTTTAGAGTCTTATGTTTCGGTTTTTCTGCCTTTCAAAACAACTAAATTCCTTTTGAATAAATCTCATGCGCATCCTGCTTAGAGCCCGCAACATTGCTACATTAAGAACGAAGGCAACTAACTGCGTGTGGCTCCCTTTTGTCGCGGCCTCAATTATGAATGTCGACTTTTATTGAGACACCAGTGAGCCGCTACTTTTAAGTCTTTATTTCTGTTTTTGGACATAAATGCATAGCCAGTGGTTCGCAAACAATAAAAGTAATGGATCTCTTTTCAGTGATTTCCTGAGCGCTCTAAATGCTTTGACTTGTAGGGCGACCCAGAACTAACCTAATGGCAGAAGCAACAGAAGGGGCATCACAGACACAAGATACATATCCAACACCTGCTCCAGCGTGCATTGCGAAGGGATCGAGGCCAGAATTCTGCAACCGTGGAACGACAGCGCATGCACTTTTTTTGTAACTCATCCTCGCGGATCCACTGCCCGATGTCTTCATCTTCAGTTCGTCTTACCAAACGGCGTAGGAACACAGACTCGAACAGAAGGCTTCAGTACATCCTCTACTCTTGGTTCTGTTTATTGTTCGACCAGACGTTCGACCAGACGTTCGACCAGACGTTCGACCAGACGTTCGCACAGGCGTTCGACCTGTGCTGCAGCCCTGATCTGCATACTATGCGGGCAACTTTCTGTCAGCGCTGCTTGCAGAGCAGACGACACAATACTACGCTTAATGAACTTTGAGTGCGCGCTATCAAAGGGCAGCAGTCCCTTCTTTGAACGAGGGGGGTATGTCCAACAGGAGTGCTCAGAATCAAAAGTGATCAACAAATACAGAAACCGAACGGAATTATTTTTCGGAGGCTCCCAAGTGAAGTTCAGTCCTCCGGAATGCGTAGTGCACTCACTCACTACCCACTTACGACGATTATAAAAAGCGGTGTGTATTGAGAAAACGGGCGTTGATAAAAAGTGATGAAGGCTCTGACTTCTTTAAGGACGTTCTGTGGACGGACGAGGCCAACTTATGCTGTAATAAAGAAGTTAATATCCAGAATGCCCACTACTGGTCTGATCTTTGAGCGCGGCTGCTCGCGTTTTATTTTCGAGAGCTTGGTTGCTTTTTTTCTTCGCGCTACGCTGTCGCGGGCTGCGTGCACGCGCTAGTTTTTTGCCACACCAGCCACAGCTCCAGTTGTGAGTAATGGCGCTGCTGCCCCCAGAAGACGAAGAGGTTTGAGACAAAGAGCCCACAGCACGAGAAGAACTGATGTTCCGTAGGAAGGTGTCCAATCGAGAACTGCCCCGCTGGCCTCACATTGCGGCGGTAGGGTATTACAGTCATTTTGGATACTCTGATGCTGTGTCCTCCTCTCCTTTTGTGCCGTCTTTGCGCTGTTAATAGGGATGACACTGGGTGCCTACAGCAGGGAGAGAGGTCTTACAACGCCTGTGTGGAAGGTGTTAAATGTGACATTCAAATGATCACTGGGTACTTTGTACGAAAAAGATTGTTCCATTGTGAATTCTGAGCTTTTCCTGGCACCTGCAATAGGGCTGGATTATTCTGCGTTGTGTATAGTGTACCGGGTGAGACAATACTTGAGAATTATTTGCCTTCATAATGAAGCAACGCCATGATAAATGTCTTAAGTGCGATGGACAGGCCTTGGGTGGCGTTGCATTTCTGCGGTTTGAAGGGCAAATGTGCTTAATATCTCTCTACATGTTTGAGAACCCTTTGCAAGAAATTTGTACCCGATCCCTCGCAATCGCAAAATGAACGATGCCTTCAACGTTTACGCTGCTTGCATGTTATTGAGCACCAGAAACTGCAACGAAGAGGGGTTGTTGTGAACTTCGAGTTTTTGTAGATATTTTGTGGTGATGCTCCCCTTGGGCAGTGCCTTATTATCGCAGATCAGAGAACAGTGTTTCATGTCACGTGTCAAAGCTCGCCGTTCTGTTTGCCGAATCTCGATGCTCAGATGCTATTTTATTTGTTCGTTAGACAGAGAGCAGTCTTGAAGAAGGTGAGTTGTTTCATTTTAATCTACCTGGGTTATTTCTTGAAGAAAGTGTTTGCTTGTACCCTTTTTGTTACTACAAACTGACCATTCGCATTTGCTCATTTTCCCGTACTTTCTCTTGACCCCTCATTGTGTGGACGCCTGACTGTGTGCTTTGTTTCATCTGCGTGGCTTTTGATCCAATTAATGAAAATATATTTCGTCCATGTGCTACAGAAAGCAAGCATTATTGCACTGGTAAAGCGTCGAACGATATACACCACTTTTATGTTATTAATACACAGCAGGCAACTAGCGTACCATACTACGCACGTGCAGATTTTAAAATTTACCTGATGTGCTAGTAAAGCAAGCCCTTGTTGCGTCACAACTCTGAGTATGTTGTGTGTTTTGGCTTTGGGATAATAACTTACGACTTTCAAGAAATTTTACAGTATTCCTTCTTTTTCATGAACAAAACTCGACCAATAAACTTCTCATTGAACCCGTTGTTCTCGGTCTCTCGAAAACAGTTCCCAAGCAGGGAGTCAGTCTCCTAGAACACTACCTCTCGAGGAAGAAGACAAATAGCTGGGATTATTGGCACGTTAACACATTGAACTCCAGCGCTATATTCAAACCGATGACGAAGGAATATACCACGCCAGGCGCTATCTAAAAATTGTATTGGTAGTCAGCACACCCGTGTTCTTTCTTGGTCCTTGTTTCTTGTGTTGAGCTTAACGTCGAAACGGTCGAGCACTACTTTTTCTCACCAAATGACTCGTGCGCTTTACATCACGTATTTTTGTGTATTTTTAATTGCAACGTCATCGCTTAGTTCTGCAGTCACTTGGAAGGTGGCGCTGGCTCCGCACTACAAGCCGCCATGTTTTTAAAGTCTTGACTTCTATGCAAGCCTACGCTACAACTGTACCTGTAATTTGTAGCGCCAACTTTGCCTGCTGGAGGCCACTGACAACCATGTACAGAGGGCAAAACGTATGTCTAGAACGGCCGAACTGTGTGTTCCGCAGCTGTCAAAGCCGCTACGACCAGGAAGGAAAAAAATGACGATGAAATTCTATCATCATCATTTATTCATCATTTATTGTCTCTTAAAGGCCCCTGTCGGGGTATTACATAAGGGGGGAGCGTATACAAGGTTGATGTGGAAAAACAAAGGTCACAAAAATATAACAATGCATTATAGGAACATAAAGAGAAGCAAGGAACGCGAATAGTTAGAACGGTGCATGTAAAAAATGCCTTTAGGCCACAAGCACCACACACGTCGGCGAGAGGTTAGGGCAAAAAAAAAAAACTGCACATACTTACATCCAGTCCATTTTTAACCAAATATCGCCGCTAGATATCGCGTCTTCAGCCCGAAACAAGCCCAGTACGTGTTCTAGACAAGCGTTTTGTCCTGTGTAAGTGTTTCTTAACCCATCTCTAAATGATGTCAAGCAGATCACACAATGAAAGCTCAGTAGCATTTTTATTTTACGCTAAGTAAAGGCTGCTGGAAGCCAGGGCTGTGCACTTGCGGATGAAAACAGCAGATGTTTTTCAAGGCTGTTCTTCGGGAGGGCGGCTTGAAATGCAATCTTGTTTTGTGAGACAAAAGTGTTTTCGCATGTGTTGTGATACAGTTGCTAGAGTGTCTACATTTCCTTAATGCCGTAATTGCTGTTTCACTTACGGCAAGTCTGACATCCAAAACTACGCTTATACTTGTGCTTCCACATATGCTTCACCCCGATTAAACATCAGATCTATGTGGAAACTGCGGCTTTCTTTAGGTAGTCACTAAGCGCATTTTCAAAGCTGTTCCCAAGTTAGGACGGTTCGTAATTGATTTGAGCTCGTCACCATTCATTAGAATTAGCTGTAATAAGGGTTTGTATAACTAAGCTTACCGGTTTAGCACATTAATCAGCGAAAGCTGCTATAGCCTTGTCTTAGCCATTTAGCCTTGCATCAGGCCGTTGAACATATGTCGTGAGCCGTAGGAGCAAGCCTAGCGGTGCTCATGCCAATGAGCGAAGTCTGACTTGGCCGCCTGGCGCCTCTCCACCTTCTCTTTCGCTTTTACCTCGCACTTCCCCTCTCCCTCGTCTCCCTAACCGTGGAGACGGGAATTCCCTCTCCCCACTTTGCCACCTGCCACGGTTGGCAGGTAGCAATGAAATTAAAATACATTTAAGTTCCTTAATTAAGAATAATTCATTAAGTAAGTGCGGTCTTCCGGCGGATGGCGTAGATTCCACGGTAGAATACGAGGCCATATGGCTAAACCAAAGCTGTAACAGTTTTCGCTGCATAAAATTTTTACATTAGTGTAGCCTAGTTGAAATGTATACACAATAGCTAGGTGAGTGAGTTTTGATACAATGTTAGCCAACAGCGCCAAAGTGCGTAGACGTAACGAAGAAATGCACACTTTACGTCTTTCTTGCTGTCGCTTAATAATTTTTGTCTACAGTTAATTGCGAATATTCTGCTTTATGATGAGTGGCAAGAATCGCGACCTTGGTGTAAAGCCGAAACTCGCATGCACCTTTGAAGAGTCAGTTATAACGGATACATAGTGCACCTTCGGCAGCACTCCACTAGGAAGCTAACGGCAGTTTTGTCGGCATCATTCATTCAAGAACGATATAATATACTGCACTCTATTCATCAAAACAGCCTAAAAAATGACAACTGCTGCGCCATAGTCGTTTCGTAGCGCAGTCAGTTCCAACGTGCTTCCCTGCGTCTCTTCGGCACGTGCGCAACTTCGTCGGCTAGCTTGCACCATGCTCTTGCGCAAGTGTGAGTGCCGGCAAACATTTCTGGCGCGTTTGGAGCGCGTGGCCACCACCACAGCTATTGCTCACAGTAAGTCAGTGACCAAACTGCTTTGGGGTATTGCGGTCGAACATAACCGCCCGGCCATGGCTGTTTAATATAATCGATGTTCGCTTGCAACTCAGTTGTTGATTATAGCAGAGTCCTCCGAAACATATTTCTACCACTTGGGGATATTTGCATTCCATCGGAATGCAGCTGCCGCGAGCAGAAGCAGACCTTGCCCGCTACGATTGAGCGTTGCCTTATTGTAGTGTCAAGAAGGGCTCAACGGAGGTCTTCATTGCGTCCTAATTTTTCGGTAACTGCCACATTGCCATGAGAAACTTGCGCTGCGTCGATTATTTTGGGGTAGCAGTCGCACAGCTCATCAGTACTATGGTTCTGGCCGTGCTCATTCATGAACACTCATTCTAACGTCGCACGAGCACTCGTGAATGCTCCCGAAGAGGCAACGGCTAAACAACACTTTCGAGGTAGGAACGAAACGAAATTTCCGTGCACAATTCTCATCTCCCTGACACCACAATGCGTCACACACATGCGCCATGCTTTCATTTCCATGAATACTCAAAAGGAAGCTCTGACTCACCAGCGTCCACTGAGAGCCATTCCAACCACAACAGGACTCGGCAACCGAATGAACGACAAAAGATCGAACGACAGGCCAATCCTCTTCTGTGCATCATTCCTGCTTCTGTGCACCTTTGGCCCTCAGCATAGACGAACCCTGCACAAGAATCGTGGTAAAATATCTTACCTAATTCAAAGTCGGTGTTGTCTTCAAGCTGATTATAACTTTTAAATTAAAATATTAGTGAACACCAGCACAGTCAGTTATGTTGTTTTATCGCTCGTGTAACACAGCGCAGAGATGATACACATAGGATTCTCACTACGTCAAGAATAGCGGCAATGATAGTGTGCTATTTATTGTGGCTGCAAGACGTTTCGTGGCTCTACTGTTGACTATGGCGAAGCCTGCCTTATGATACGGCGGGGAGTATCTATTGGCGCGTGCTCATGGGAGCGCGCCGACGATGAAGACGAAGTGTGCGTGTGCCGGTGGACAAAGACGAAGTGTGTGTGTGGTTCGGACAGCCATCTTGTGAGTTCCCTGCTGTGCGCTGGACTTCGCTGAGACTGTGATCTGTGCCGGTCCTGTCTTCGTTACATTTTTGGTGGAGGTGCTGGGTGCTTTCCAACATCTACGTGCCCCGAAGGCTCTCTATGAACACGGATTTGACTCCGATTCATCGCAGTACGAGCCGCCGAATCCAAGGTCAGTCACCAGAGTACGGTCCGTTATCCCCTAGGACCAGGGTTCCAGCTGCGACGCGCAGGACTGACGCGGCACCTATGGCTAGCAACGGAGACGCGGCAGCTATGGCTGACAACGGGAACTCAGCTGCTCATTTCCTGGTCCTCCAGCCGCGAACGCCGCCGACCTTCCATGGCGAAGTGTTTGAGGACGCGGAGGACTGGCTTGACCAGTTCGAGCGCGTTGCCAGGTACAACGGCTGGGATGCGGAGCGGAAGCTGCACAATGTTTACTTCGCTCTTGACGACTCGGCGTGGACGTGGTACGAGAACCACGAGACAACGTTTCCTTCTTGGGAACGGTTCCGTAGCCAGTTGCTGGCGACCTACGTCAACACCGACCGTCGGGAACGAGCTGAGTCGGCGCTGCAGTCAAGGAACCAGCGACCCAATGAGAGCGTCGCAATGTATTATGAGGACATGACACGACTGTTCAGAAGGGCGGATCCAAACATGGCCGAGGACAAGAAAGTGCGCCATCTGATGCGCGGGATAAAAGAAGAACTGTTTGCTGGGCTTGTGCGAAACCCACCTAACACCACTTCGGAGTTTCTATCGGAGGCCACTACCGTCGAAAAGACCCTGCAACAACGCGCCCGCTATTACAATCGCGCCGTGAACACCGTATCAACTGCCGACTTTGCGCCAGCCTCCAGCGACTCCGCTGACACCCTTCGGGAGCTGGTTCGATCTATCGTCAAAGAAGAGCTGCACAAAATGCGCCTCTCTGCCCAGTCGCAGCCGCAGTGTCCATCGTTAGCACAAACTATCCAAGAGGAAGTGCAGCAGGTGGTTCCTGAACCAGTTGCCCCTGCTGCCCTTACACCGACGCCCCCGCGCGAGACGTACGCGTCGGTACTCCGACAGAACTGCGACCTCGCCCCTTGGAGCACCAGCCCATCTGCATCTGCTTTCCAGCCGCGGCCCCCGCCTTTCCCTGTGTTGCCCGAAGCCAGGCTGCGAAAGACGGACGTGTGGCGGGCACCTGACCAGCGGCCCCTTTGCTACCACTGCGGTGAGGCTGGCCATATCTTGCGGTGGTGCCCTTATCGTCGAGCTGGAATTCGCGGATTTCATCCGCGAGTCCCCTGTCCGCCCAATGGCGAACGGTCCCGCGAAATTGAGGAGCACCTGTCAACGCGCCGGGATCACACTCACACTGATTTCCCTCGCCCTGACTACCGCCCACCAACCTCTACCTGCTATCGTTCGCCGAGTCCCCGTCCTTCGACAAGCCGTTTCAGCCGCTCACCGAGTCCTCGCCGGGGAAACTAGACCCAGCGGCCTGCGGAGGTAAGGCCGCTGACGAGCGAACAGCCGAACATCCTCCATCGCGTTCCCGACCAGACGACGGCTATCAAACGAGGACACGTGACGATCACAAAGGATGTGCAGCTTCGAACTTACCGGTCGATATCGACGATTTAGCGGTTACGGCATTGGTTGATACGGGAGCGGACTATTCGGTTATGAGCAACGAGCTAGCAAAAGAACTGAGGAAAGTTTTAACCGCGTGGACTGGGCCTCAGATTCGCACAGCTGGTGGGCACCTAATTAACCTTGTTGGCCGGTGTACGGGGAGAGTTACAATCGACGGATTTATTTACGTTTGTGACTTTGTTGTCCTACCTCACTGTTCGCGCGATGTCATTCTCGGCCTGGACTTTTTACAAGCTAACGGCGCCGTTATCAATTTACAAGAGCCGCGCGTGACGTTTTCGCCGACGCAAGCAATTGAAATAGCCGACCCAGACGACTCCAGGATACCCGCCCTGCGTTTTGCTGCTGATGACGTGACGGTGCCTCCGCGGTGCAGCATGATGGTCCCCGTGCAAAGTGACTCGCCCGGTAATCGAGACGTTATGGCAGAGAGAAACGTCAGCCTTCTACTCGAGAAAGGAATCTGCGCTGCAAGAGGGCTTGTTCGCTTACGGGATCGCTCTGCGACACTCTTGATCACCAACTTCGGAACAGAGTTCCAGCCTATTGCGAAAGGAACGGCCGTCGCATACGTTACCGACTTCGTTGAGCCCGCAGAAATATGTGCTCTGGAGCTACCGTCGCCGGACGGACGCGATGCAGCAACCGTTCTGTCTACCGTGGACATTAATCCCGGCTTCTAGTTGGGTCAGAAGCAGCGCTTGTTAGAGGTCCTTCACGATTTCGCAGAGTGCTTCGCCACGACATCAAAGGTAGGGCGCACCCCGGTAGCCAAACACCACATCATCGTCAACGAGGAGACTAGCCCCATATCCCAACACCCGTACAGAGTGTCGCCGGTGGAACGGGAGGCTATACGATCCCAAGTGCAAGACATGCTTGCAGACGACGTAGTCGAGCCGTCCACGAGCCCCTGAGCTTCGCCTGTGGTATTGGTGAAGAAAAAAGATAACACCTTGTGATTCTGCGTCGATTATCGGAAGTTGAATCGTGTCACGAAACGTGACGTTTACCCCCTTCCACGTATCGACGACGCCTTGGATCGACTGCGTGACGCTAAATATTTTTCTTCACTTGACCTTAAGAATGGCTACTGGCAGATCGAAGTGGACGAAAGGGACAGAGAGAAGACAGCGTTCGTGACACCTGACGGCCTTTATGAATTCAAAGTGCTACCCTTTGGATTCTGTTCTGCGCCAGCAACCTTCCAACGCATGATGGACACCGTTCTTTCTGGGCTGAAATGGCAGACATGCCTAGTGTACCTTGATGATGTTGTCATTTTTGCTCCTAGCTTCGAGGAACACCTCACCCGGCTGCGAATGGTGTTACAGGCGCTCCGTTCGGCACAGTTGACGATAAAGCCACAAAAGTGTCACTTTGGTTTCGAAGAGCTCAGTTTTCTTGGTCACGTGATAAGCGCTGACGGAGTCCGTACTGACCCGGAGAAGACTGCCGCTGTGGCACAGTTCCCGCGCCCAACCGACAAAAAGTCCGTTCGTAGGTTTCTGGGCCTCTGTGCCTATTACAGACGTTTCGTTGAAAACTTTTCCACAATTGCCGAGCCCCTTACAATGCTTACTAGAGACAATGTATCTTTTGTGTGGCATGATGATCAGGAATCTGCCTTCAACGAGCTACGCAGCCGCCTACAAACTGTCCCAATACTCGCCCATTTTGATGAACGAGCTGCCACTGAAATTCATACTGACGCCAGCAATGTTGGTCTCGGCGCTATTCTCGTTCAGTGGCAGGATGGCAACGAGAAAGTCATAGCGTACGCCAGCCGCTCCCTCTCGAAAGCAGGGGCAAACTACTCTACCACAGAGAAGGAATGCCTTGCGGTAGTGTGAGCGATTAGCAAGTTTCGACCATATCTCTATGGTCGCCCGTTTCGAGCTGTCAGTGACCATCATTCGTTATGCTGGCTTGCCAATCTCAAAGACCCTTCGGGACGGCTTGCGAGATGGAGCCTTCGCCTCCAGGAATACGACATCACGGTAGTGTACAAGTCCGGCCGTAAGCACAATGACGCCGATTGCTTGTCACGTGCACCTGCCGACGTTGCTCCGACCGAAACGGAGGACGACTTCCCGTTTTTTTCTCTCGTCACGTCGTCCGATATGGCCCGGCGTCAACGGGCTGACTCAGAGTTGCGTCCGCTCATCGAGCATCTGGAGGGCCTTAACGTCGCTGTTCCGCGGCTTTTCGTTCGAGGTTTGGGTTCCTAGTCTCCGAGATGGCGTCCTTTACAAGGAACTTCGCCCATAACACGGAAACCTTTCTTCTGGTTGTGCCATCCGAACTCCGTCCAGAAATCTTGCACGCCTGCCACGACGAGCCATCGGCTGGCCATTTGGGTGTTACGCGGACGTATGCCCGCATTCGTGCGAAGTATTACTGGCCAAAGTTGCTCTCATCAGTCCAGCAATATGTGAGGACCTGCCGTGACTGCCAGCGACGAAAGACACCACCAGTTAAACCCGCAGGGCTTCTCCAGCCCATCCCACCGCCTACAACACCTTTCCAACAAGTGGGCATGGACTTGCTGGGCCCATTCCCATTGTCTTCCTCTGGGAACAAATGGATTGTTGTGGTGACGGACTACTTAACGCGGTACGCCGAGACACAGGCGCTCCGCCACGCTAGTGCTGCAGAAGTGGCTCAGTTTTTTATGACATCAATCGTCTTGCGTCACGGTGCGCCATCAGTCGTCATCACGGACCGTGGAACCGCCTTTACGGCGGCATTAATGCAATCTCTCTTCGAACTCACCCACACCAGTCACCGGAAGACAACAGCCTATCATCCCCAAACAAACGGCTTGACTGAACGCCCCAACCGGACGCTTGCAGATATGCTTGCTATGTATGTCGACGTTGAGCATCGTACGTGGGACGAAGTTCTTCCTTATGCAACCTTCGCCTACAATACGGCAGAACAGGAGACTACCCGTCTTACACCTTTCCAGCTGGTCTACGGACGGTGTGTCACTACCATGCTGGATGCTATGCTACCCGCTGCTCACAACGACGGAGACATCGGCCCCTACGCTGACGTTGACACATTCGTCCAGCGGGCTGAAGAAGCCCGCCAACTCGCAAGGTGCCGGATTCGACATCAACAACAACTCGACGCTGGTCGCTACAACCTCCGACACCGATGCGTTCGGTACGAGCCCGGCGACTCTGTATGGGTATGGACACCTGTGCGCCGCCGCAGACTCTCCGAAAAGCTCCTCCGACGCTACTTCGGTCCGTACGAGGTGGTTCGTCGTATAAGTGATGTCACATACGAAGTTTTTCCGCGGGACACGACCTCCTCACCCCGTCGGCGCAATCCGACCGAGACTGTCCACGTGGTGCGCATGAAGCCCTACCATGACAGGCTGCAACCCGCCGCTTTACTAGCTTAACAGCTCTCTGTATTCTCTGCCGTCCGCCGTCTATACCGAACATTACCTTTGCTGTCCGTGTTCGTTTCCGGCGTCGGGCCGCCGCCTTGATGGAGGGGGTAATGGCGCGTGCTCATGGGAGCGCGCCGACGATGAAGACGAAGTGTGCGTGTGCCGGTGGACAAAGACGAAGTGTGTGTGTGGTTCGGACAGCCATCTTGTGAGTTCCCTGCTGTGCGCTGGACTTCGCTGAGACTGTGATCTGTGCCGGTCCTGTCTTCGTTACACTACAGTATACGCTCGCTTTTTCTGACGGTGCACTGTAAAAACAACCTGGGGGACCCCAAACTGTCACATCTTGATGTGGGTCTTGGAAATAATTGAGTGTACGATGCGCCTCTAATATCTCAAGAAGAAGGGAATGGCATGAACGCGTAACAGTGAATGCTTTGGGTATGGCAGTTTGGCCCTCTGTATGGGCGAACTTCGTCTTCTTTCTTTTCGCTCATTATGCTTTAGGCAGGAGAACCTATAGGACGTCGGTACGCACATTCGCAGCATATCTCGGTATGATCAGAGGCATATCTGGTCTTTGATTTCCGTGACGATGTTGCGAGTGCTGTGGATGAGAAAAGCGCAAAACGTGCTCAGATTAATCAGCAAAATGAAGCCCAGGTTGTATAATAGTACTAGAGCAAACAAAATGGCGTGCATGTTATCAGGCATACGGACTCAAACGAATTTGTTCCACTAAGATTAAAAAGTTAACACCGAAAATACGGTAAACAGACGTGGATCCACAACACTACGCAATGCGGACTGTATTGCTTAGACAAATTATAAGTGAGAACATTTTTGTTGATTGTAATCAAGAGAGAAGGCTCAACGACCAGTTTTGAAGGATAGCTGGTCACATATTTGAATGCAGCAGACAGCCACCTCACAGCTTTGCGGACAAAAGCTCAGGTACGAAACAGCGCCCACAAAATTGGGCTCGAGAAAGGCAGGAAGCCTTTAGTTTATGGAAGGTTTTGTCGAATAAGTAAACAAAACAGCAAGCAACGCGCCGCGTCCGCAGCCATCCACGCTGTCGAGAGGCATCGACAACGGTCACTGAGTGCAGGGCAGTCGACCGCCGCTCGTACTTGCACGGCGTCAGCGGACAGGGAATGAGGGCGCCCGATTGTGGATGTGGTGAAACCAGCGATATGGCGTCAGTCGCAGAAGGGCGCGCAAGTTGCGACACATGGGCACCGCCGCAGATACTATATCGGCGGACCATACTGTATGCCGGCGCCGGCTAGACGAGCGCGTCGACGCCGAATACGCGGCACGCGCTACTAATGTGGCGCCGCCGGGCATAAATACGACAACACAGCCTCATGCCGGACTGCTGTGCACTATGACAGTCTCCCAACGTCTGAGTTACTTTATTTTGGGTGTTTCGACAGGATGCGTGCACGCCTGGTTGGAAGGCGATTTTCCGCTCTAGCGAAAGCCCCATTCTCCTTTCGTGAAAAGAAACCGAAGCGCAACGGTTTTATTTTAGCGTAGGCACTGTGTTGCTGGTAGTGTGCAGTTTTCCCTTCGAGTTGATCCGAGCAGAATCACCTATTACTTCATTAGTCATGTCGGGTGCTTATCGTGTTCAGCTACGGGCTTTTTAGAGGTATTAAATTATAAACAATATATTGTGCAAGATGCTCTTCGTTAAGCGCAGCTGTGTTCGCAGCACGTAACATAATATGCTCTACACCCAGATGCTAGAACACTCCTGTCGCTTTGCACACGTCCTGGCGCGCGCTTCCTGACTTGATGCCGGCACATCGCCGCTCTTAGGAAAGGAGGCTGTATACGTCATGCCACAGAAAGCGCATCCCGAACGTCAGCGCGTTGGTCTGTTTAGAATTAAAGGAAGCGTTATTTAATGCACCGCATTTCTTTTTAAAATTGGCGCCATTAGAATTTGATTCAATATATATGCTCCCAAAATGTTAATAATAGGATTGGTATCAATGTGCTATTTTCGGCCCAGAAAAAAGTTCTCAGAATCTCCGTTATGGTCGACACACGCTCCGGTAACAATGAGCGCGGCATGGCTAGGGTATGTGCATGAGCCTTGTAAAAAATTCAGGGGGGCACTTTGTTGACCTAAAGTGGGGTGAGGCGGAACCCTTTAGCGCGGTGTTGCTGCTTGTGTGACTGGTGTGTGGTTGCGATGTTGATTAAGTACACAAATGTCTGTGAATCGTAAATGCTGGAAACACTGGAGAGCGTTTGGGAGGCATCCGGCTGATTCGAAGCATTTCCGCAAACACTCTCCAGCGTCCTAGACAAGGAGAAATACATATGGGTTGGCAGGAAGTAGCGTCGTCTTTGGCCCACTCGGCTGCGGAAAGGAAGGATGGTGGTCCCAATCCCCCCGTGTACAAAGAATGTTTTTTCTTATCGAGTTGCTGGATGTAACGGACGTCGGACAGATCCATGGCCACGAATGTGAGCCATTAAAGGCTTTCCCCTTAATATGTAGTACGTCCCTTGTAAAAAACCGTGGTCTACAAAATTCCGCTCTCCTGTGATGGCTCTTTTATTGGAAATGCGGGCCAGTGTTTAAATGTACATTCGCGAGTAAAAACGATTACGTGCCACAGGAGCGGCAGACAGCAACGCTCGGCGCTGAGGCTACGAATGCGCCGGTAACAAAAGTGCCAGTTTGTCCGGAAAGCACGGTGCTGCGCAGCCGCGCGTTGCGATTTTCACCGCGTCCGTTGATGTCATTGTGCTAATCTTTTTACTCAGTACTGTACGCCTGGAGGAGCATAACTCTGAAAAAAAAAAACGCCTTCCTCAAACCTAGCAAAACACTTTAGTGGATGTCGTGGGTGTGAGCATTTTCTTGACGAAACCACAATTTTGTTTCGGCACCCTAATCAATTAACAATGGAGGTGTGAGAGGCGTATTATATCTGTAAGAACGAGCACACATGTGTTAGTGACCTATCAGTTGTCCTGCATGAAAGGGAGTGGCCATATCTAGACGCACCTCATTGATTTCTACTCTTATGTTGTTGTGCCAGTATGTACTTATTCTGCGTTTTGTGAATAAACAATCAGTTGCCGCTCAGCGCTTCCGGTGTCAGTTGTTTGTACGTCCGTTGCCTTTTAGCGGTGTTTGTCCAGGATATATGCTCCCGTTTGCCTGTTAGCTAAGTGATTAACTATTTTTGAGTTCAC
Organism: Amblyomma americanum; assembly: GCF_052857255.1. Lineage (NCBI taxonomy): Eukaryota > Metazoa > Arthropoda > Arachnida > Ixodida > Ixodidae > Amblyomma > Amblyomma americanum. The sequence continues at coordinate 232,816,350 of NC_135497.1, forward strand.
CAGCAGAAAATAACTTTGAAAGAAGAAGTTTGCTTGTTGAGTTTCTTTTCTGTAATATCTCTCTTCATTGTTCAATGACATTGTCTGAAAGCTACACTACAGAATTTAAAGTTCGAGTTACCCCGCATGGGCAGTTAAGTTCTCTTTGAATCGCAATCTGTTTGGGAAGTCAGCGCACAGTTCAAAGGACCATTTTTCTTCGCCCCGGAATAAAGTCTTTTTGAAGTTCTCCTAATGAATAAATGAGGTGGATGGCTTTGTTGGCGCGCATAACATGGCTCTTCGTACAGCAAAATTAAGCGTCAGAAGTTCATCGCAACCCCCCCCCCCCTCCTACCCTTAACGCAGGGCGCTGTAATAAATTCAGTTGAAAGAGAATGCGAATATGCACATAAACTCGATCGAATAATATAAACCCGGCTTAAAGAATGACCATGTAATATGTTAGAATAGTTATGGGCAGAAAAATCCGATTGATGTGTATTTGTGAAACACTGCACACCTTGGGCGTTATTTACTTCTCTGATTTTGATCTTCGAAACGAGCTCATTGGAAAGTCTTGAGAACACGGTGCCGGTCACAGATCGTCGGTACAGTTAAATATGCAGCGCGCATGAGATGAGGCATCTGTCGAGTAAAGGTAATGGCAACACATTAGTGACGGGTTGTCCTGCGCGCTTAATGTTTCATGTTGTGCTGTGAATGCTGCCCATTGAATCAACGTTATTGCATCTACAACGAAATACTACCATATTCACATCGCGCTGTATTCTCGTTTTAGCTCGTCTTTCACATCAAGGTGCTTGCGTTCCGTTCATGAAGGTTTCAACAATTCTACTCCGAGTTGAGTTGAGTATAGTTGAGGTGTTGAATGCTACAGGTGGGGTTAGTCTTGCTTTATCTGCCGGCAATTGCTCGACCGTAGCGTCCCTTCTATATTAACAATGTCCTAAAGCCTGTCGCATCTACCCCGCTATGCACACAGTCTCTTATAATAGCACACATTCTCTCCCGCAGTCATCATCTATGCACACAATCAATCCACACAGTCCACATCACAGTCCACTCCAGAAGTCACCATCTATGCACATATTCAGTCACAGTAGAACATAGGCCATTGTAGTGCCACAATTCAAACACACATTCACTCACAGTGTAACGTAGTCCACTCCGGAAGACTTTATCTACGCACACATTCAATCACAGTAGGCCATACTCCGTTCCTGCTGTCACCATTTAGAATCAAGATCCGTGTCCTGCAGAATTGTTAAAAGAAGGCGTGCAGCCTCCCTTCTGCATGTCTGGTTTCCACTCGGGTAGACAATGTCCTGAACTGTGCTGTGACGGGTTCCTGTCTTCTTGAAGGAAGCGAACATCACATGCCTTTCCGCCTTGTACTCTGGGCAGTACATAATATAATGATCGATATCCCCGCACACACCACATATAGAGCAGCGCGGAGACGATGCTATGCCGGTCATATGCATCCATGCAGAAGTGCGAGCAGAGGCCGTGTAAATTCGATGTAGAAGGGTCGCCATCGACCCTTCTACATACTAACGCATTTTGGCACAATGACCGCTTGCACGTACGCTAAGCTATTGCAATGGCTTTAGCTTGCTTACATGCGCTGTAAAAACGCGAAGCTGGTGCGGCTTCTCATCCTCGCTACCATAAAGCTTCTTAACGCCCCGCAGGCTCTGAGCCGGAAGCATTCCATCGCTTCGTGGCCAAACATTGCGTGGGCTAAGCCATTACAATGTCTTAGCGTGTACAATGTTGGGATGGCTGGATGGTGCGTGCGCGTCGCATTTAAAGTGCTTTCTTACTTGAAGAGATATTCCCCGGTGCATATAACACTAATTCGGAATTAGTGGCTTTGCCGATAGGTGAGGGATTAATTAAAGTCTCCGTACAAAGTCGATCAAGTGTAAAAAGTTTTCAATGCTCCGCTTCGTCGAACCAGTGACATTCTTTGCGCCAACAGCGTGAAGAACATTACGCCGTTTCTAGTTTGAAGTAACCAGGAAGTTATTCTAGCGCGTTTGTGAGTAAAAGACAGTCGTGCCGGTTTAAAAACAAAATGGCTGTTTATGACTCATTTCATTATCATGTTTGAAGCTAACAAGGTTAAAGCTGAAGAATCAAAATCTGACAATTGAATGAAGACCTATACACAGGTTTTATGGTGACGTTTAAATCAGTTTAATTATTTTGCACAAAACCTCCACCGTGAAGAAAAAGCGGCGTCCCCACCTCCACTTGCGGGGGAGAGGAGGCAGAGGCCGGAAGGTGGCTGCTATGGGAAACCCCGGTGGGTGGCCACCATGGGCGGGGGAGGTTCTGACGCGGGCGGAGGAATGCGCAACCTAAGGGTGGTTGCCATGGGAACAACCCGTGGCAATGATCGGCCCTCCACATTTGAGGGCCAATAAACCAATGCTAGTCAGCTTTCGCTGTTTAAATGCGCTAAGCCGGCAAGCTTAGCTCTTCATGCAGCGGATGGTCATCGCATAATGATAATTAAGCTCCTCCGTAATCTTTTCCTGTTTTTGCCCTAACCTTGCTTTCACGCGACTCGTTATCTTTCACACAACAGCTGCCAATATAAAGGGTACATGGGAGCATTAGACATTTATGTGAGTCACGTTTTTACACATTTGTTTTAATTGTAGGTAGTTTCAGATTCATAACTGGGTCCTTTTTTCGCGGCACATAATTAATATATGAACACAGTTTGATGGCTCGCTATAGACTGCAGAGTGTTTCCACTGCGCAGCGAAAAGCCCCAGAAGAAAACAATAAGACGTGGGAAAGCTTACCACAATGATCCTCACTGTCTTTCCTTGAATAGGACATGGTAGCGCACCCCAGCCCTATGATAACCGTGAAAACTATTATTTCCAATCCATGTTTTCAATATGCACGGCTGCGCCAAATAAAATGGAAAGTGCTATTATGATCATGGTCAAAATTTATTATACTATTAAAGGCCCAAAGGGCATTTCCTAAGAGAGGATGATGTAAAACAGGAGATAGCACTTGAACGTCAGCCAAGGTAACACAATCTTTTGTTCGATAATATAACAAATATGGCAAAAATGGAAAGCTAGAAGCATCAAGCATGGCTGTTGACCAAAGAAAATATAGCAGTAACAAACGAAAGGATAAATAAAGATGATAATCAAAAACATTAAAAGATTTGTCGCAGAGCAAAATTTTTTAAGGATTTGTTATGATAACAACTGCGACAAGGAATTGGTTCCGTGATCAAATTACGACAAATGGTGGTGAAAACGAAAACGATTATGTACTCGCAAATGTATGAAAAATTTTGCAAGAGTTATCGGTTGCAGCAGAAGTATGAGTAGGAGGCAAATAAACAAAAACAATATGGCGTTGGATGTTGTTCTAGAGTATCTCTACAAGTGTTTCATATCATATCGCCTTATGCAACGCCATTTAGGCCTGATCATATTCACAACTCTCAATCAATCAATCAATCTTACTGAGAAAAAATGCATACATGCATATTTTTCACAGCTGGTCTTTTTATAAAGTATTGAGTCAAATCAAATTAAACATTTATTTCTGCATTCCGTACAAAGAAATGTAGGGCACGGAAACAAAAGCCTCTTCATCGAAGCACATTGTGACCATGTGCGGTCGGCCTCATTACAAATTCGTATTCTACCATTATTTTGCGCCTTATTGTTTTTTTTAATTGCAAGATATATAGAGGCAGCATTCTGTGATCGCGCATTGAGTTGTAGTACTGATTCAAAAAAAATTATTGACTTGGAAACCAACTATTTGCTATATGTGTATGTACCACGCTGCCGCGTATTGTACCACATCTGGTTGCATTCCTTTATCTAATCAAAGGTATAAGGTATGACCACATGGTTGCGTGTATAAATCTGTGTTCAATTTAATTGTCAGAGCGCGCACACTTAATAAATATCCAGATGACGCGTTTATTTTGTAAACAAAACAATAAAAAAGAATTAAAGATATAATGAAAGATATAACAGTACAAACTGTAAGAAGAAAATTGTGCAAGTAATTCATGACTGAGGATGTACTTTGGGATGATTTTATGAAAGAATTATGCAGTAAATAATAATTTTGGTGTCATCAAAAAACAGTCGCTATATTCTTATTTTGAAAGGATGAAACAGACTAACTGCTTTCGAGGTGATTGAATGGCGTCGATTAGTATGTGACTTGGGTTAAGTTTCATATGAAAGATGCATTCTGAGTTCAGGTTGTATTAGTGCTCGATAAACGAGTAAATACAGATAGGTTGGAGCCAGAGGAATATTTCTGCCTATGTAGCCAAGGGCATGATTTGATTTGTTTGTGATATATGGTCGATATATATGCATGCGCCAAGATAAGTTATTAGCGATATGAACCCCAAGATGTTTATACGACTCGGTGCCCTGAAGTAAAGCTCCATTATATTGAAATAAAATATTTCAGCAGGTAAGGTGGGCATGGGATAAACATAACTTTGCACTAAAATGGTTTATCTATTATCTGTAGCTGACATGAGCTAGAAATCTTATTAAGGTTGGTTAGTAGGATACAACAATCTCTGCTGAGCCAAAACATGTGTGAGCATGCGATTGTTACCAGCGCTCACGCTGCCTTCAAGTACAGCTGGCAAATGCTCGGGCTAACTTGGTATACTATAGATAACATCTTGTTACCATCTGGTCAGCAATCAATGTAGCGTGCCATTAAATGACTGCTTACTTCTGCAGACAAGGTGGATCTGCGCACACAAGTCTGATTGCACTCCCATATCCGCCGTTGCTGGGACACCTCCGTAGGCAGTTATAGTGCAGCGCATACCCCCCCCCCCCCCCCCCCCCCGCCGCCTTCTTCTTCATATTCCCGCCCATGGACGATGTCCGAATTATATATATATATATATTCTTTAAAGCGATAGATGAATCTAAGTATTTTTATCCCACTGATTAGCACTACAGATAAAAAAAAATTAGGCATACCCCTGTGCACCTTGGTTTCGGTGACTGTTGGCCCCCTTCCCAAGTTTGTCTAAACGAGTCCCTCATTTCCTGTACCTTGTCTGCTATATATATATATATATATATATATATATATATATATATATATATATATATATATATATATATATATATATATATATATATGGGCTCTCGCACAGTTTCAGCCCTCGTGGTTAGATGACGTTCTACGTCACACTTGCGGTATTACAGGACGTGCTACATCTACCGCTATGGACGAGTGTGGCGCTGGTGAACACTCTCAAGGTTCGCTTACACGCAAAACATAAATACCCACGAAAGCAACAGATTGGACAGCCGTCACCGTAGCTCAGTTGGTAAGAGCACCGGACGCGATATTCGGAAGTCGTGGGTTCGGATCCCAAAACGGCGCATGGTTGTTGTTTCTGCTACTTTATAAGTAATTATCTTTAAAAACTAATTGATTGGCACTAGATATATAAAAAAATAGAAACATTCCCCTATGCACCTTCGTTTCGGTGACTGTTCGCTTCTTTAATATGTTTGTCAAACGAGCCCCTCACTTCATTTGCCTTCTCTGCTAATAGCTTAACGGGGGTCTCGGTTCTGGCAGTCTTGATGCCATAGGTAGCATAAGAGGGCTCTCGCACAGTTTCCGCCCTCGTCGTTAGATGACGTTCTACGTCACACTTGCGGTATTACAGTACGTGCTACGTCCACAGCTATGGACGAGGGTGACGCTGGTGAAGACTCTCAAGGTTCGCTTACACGCAAAACATAAATACCCACGAAAGCAGCAGATTGGACAGCCGTCGCCGTAGCTCAGTTGGTAAGAGCACCGGACGCGATATTCGGAGGTCGTGGGTTCGGATCCCACCGGCGGCATGGTTGTTTTTCTGCTGCTTTATAAGTAATTTTCTTTAAAAACTAATTGATTGGCACTAGATATAAAAAATAGAAACATTCCCCTATGCACCTTCGTTTCGGTGACTGTTGGCTTCTTTAATATATATATATATATATATATATATATATATATATATATATATATATATATATATATATATATATATATATATATATATATATATATATATATATATATATATATATATATATATATATATATATATATATATATATATATATATATATATATATATGAAAAAGAGCCCAGTTATATTCGCGAGAAGTTTAATAGAAGTGTTAATCTTAATACGAAGTTCGGTAATATATCTCTTAGAATAATAAGGGTCGTGGAACAGAACCTTGAGGGAAAATCGATTTTACAGAACATGATAGTCATAATCAGTCGTTGGCTATTAAAAACGGTATTATTAGTAAAAAATTCGGTTCAATTCAGAAGATTAGGGCCTAAATTTAGCACAGTGATTAAGTAAAGAGGAACTGATGCAACACCTCATCGAAAGCTTAGGTAAGGTAGACAAAAATACAGTAGATATGTACAATGCCTGCATATGCACGCCAATTGGCTTCACATATTGTTAAGCTATTTTTGTGGAGCCAACGGTCCTAGCATGCGTCCCACTCGGACCCCGCATACTTTCGGAGTAGGAGCGAGTGCCTCTCTTGCTGCCGGCCGTTTGTCTTTTTTATTTCACTGTGTCTGGGGTGCTGTGCTGCCTGTCTCCGCAGGAGAGCAGCCGGGTGCAAGGCGCTCGACTGGCTCTGGGATATGAGCGTACCTCCTCTGCCAATTAAGTCGATGAATTTCGCACATGCAATTCCTTACTCTGACATGGTCATTAATATTAGCCACCTTGCTGGTTTATATGTAACCTAGCAATGTAGCAAGGATAAATTGGCTCTTCATATAGTCTTAATTTTTGCCATGAGTTACTTGCATACAGTGCGAAAATTTTGTTGAAGAAAACATGACGAATTTACACCTTTCGCGCGACATGCCCCGAAAAAGAGTATTTGTAGAGAGACGATCTCGAGTCTTAATTGAGAGATACTTGTTCTACAAAAAGCATGTCAGGACTCTGTCTCGCGGCTGAACCTGTGACAGGAATTTCTGTCGTGAGTAAGAAGTAGTGTGGGAAGTGCGTCGGCGACGGCAGTGAAGAGACATTGGCGTTGCGCGAAAAGAGATTTCTGTAGAGCCTGCCGCAAGACACCAGACGCCATTAAAGCTTCACTTGACGCGTAGCAGAACCCACGAAAGGAACTTGTGTCATGGGAGAAAAGGCGCGTGAGGTGTGTCTCGCTCGACAGAACCTAGGGACCTCTGTCACTCGACAAAGCCCACGTCACAAGTCCTTGTCGTGCGACTGAGTACGCGACATAAAGCTTCGTCGCACAACAGAGAAATCTATCTTGCGATAGAAACTTCCGTGTTTCTGTAATTCGATCGGGTAACGAACGTCTCGTGAACGCATTTGCGAATAATGATTAGTAAAAAACGGCTACAGAACTGACATCGTAAAAGCACATAAGAAGCCTCAGGAGAGTATTCTAGAAATAAAATTCGGTAGGGCCAGCAGTTTATTTATAATTGCGTTTTGAAACGGACAAAATGCAAAGGAGCACTCGTTACGGTTCGGAAAAGCGCTAAAAAATGACAGGAAAATTTTCTCATGCTTGTGACTCCCGCTGCAGCACCAAAGGCAAAGTGGATATTTTGTAAAAGTAGTGCAGCGCAAAAAACAGGAACAGAAGAGGAAGAAACCTCTGTTTTCCTTGTTTTTTTTTGCGCTGCACTACTTTTATTTAAGATGAACCACCGACTAGCCCACACCAAGATTTTGATAAAAATTTGGGCCGGTAATTGCTTAGAGATGAAGTGCTAAATGAACAGCGCAGGGTATTCGTATTTGGTGTGTCAGAGGACGCGAATGAAACAAAAGCAGATATTGAAACTAAGGTTATAACAGAAATATAGACAGAGGGAGCAGGCACAAACTCATGCTCGCTCTGCCCCGTCCCGGCGCTGTTCTGTTCTTAGTTGCACGGAGGCGTCGCTCTTACTATTCATAGAGCCATCCACCCAATAGGTAATTTTGGTGAATAATTAAAATTAGAGTCCTTCTTTTTAGCGTAATATTACTCCTAATTATGTCCGTATGAAGAATGTCCTTTGATTTCTACCATAAACTGAAAACACGCTTGAGTCACTTCTCGGTCGATTCAATGCGCATGCGTTTGATCATGGTCTCGCATTGAACAGCAATGCGCTGACCGAAATAAGCATGCATTGGTGTGGCATGAAGCGGGCGGTTTCTTAATGAATTCAGGAGCAAATTGAAGTATTAATTCTTTTTCAACTAGCTACTGTTAACTGATCAATGTCATAATTTAATTTTAAATTTAAGTAAACAGAATACGTCCAGTGAAAATTGTTCCAAATGAATAACTTTTTTCCAAGGGATTGCTCTCTTTTTTGCCAAAGTTTTGGAGCACGAGATGTACGCACTCACGGCGATACGCATGCACGTCACGACACTCTGCTCGGAAGAGGCCAAAGAGCATAAACAGCGTTTTCATGCTTTGTTATCACGGGAATGTTCGTCCTGCGCTGAAAAAACTCGTTTATGGGAGCCGTTTGCTATGGGAACGATGCCACGCATGCGCTGAACCTTTATATAATGTATTCCTGAGCAAGCTTGCCGTCACTTTCATCCTGCGTAAGCGTGAGATACACACGTGTTTAGCCATCTAGTAATTCGCCTTCTCCAGGCCCTGTATTGCAACATCGTCAGCCGCGAACGTTAACATCTTTGACACCACTGATGCAGTGAAGCCAGCCAGTATGACATATGGCGAAGAAACCTGCACCTTTTTGTCTTTGCCGAACGAAATGATCGTCCGCATATTGAGATTCCTAGGTCCAGTAGACCTGATGGCCGTCGAAAGAACTTCGCGCGTGTTTTCAAGCCTGGTTAACATATCGTACGTGCTGCAAACCACAAAGTTCCTCCCGAGTTGCTCGGCTGGCTTCCTACGGTACTACCTGAACGAGGGGCGGGCGACAGCGATATCCGAACTCGACTTGAATGACTTCCTGGCAGCTGATTCGAGAACGGTGGAGGGCTGCGTCCACAGCTGCGTGAACCTGAAGACACTGCGTTGCGTGAACACCCGCCTACTGCCGACAGCGTTGATACGCCTCCTTCAAGACAGGCTCCGTTGTCTGCAGTTCCTCGAATGGTCAGTCCTGGAAAGTTCTCACCACAGGAAGGACATGCGTAAATTTTTACTGCGGCAGCCGACTGGTAATGACGCGGCGCCCGTAATCCCGAACACGCTGCGCGGCATGTACATTGAGATGGCAATGAGCGGATGCAGCGTGATTTTCTTGTGCAGCCTCCTCGAGCGCGGCTCCAAACTTCGCCACTTTCACTTCCATGAGCGGATGCTTTCCAGGAGAGCTGAAACAGCTGCGTACCTTGTGCTCGAGTGTTTGCACGTCGGTACAGCTGGAAAGTTTGAGACATTCACCTTCACCGACGACCGCGCCGCTGTAGCCCGCGAAGCGGAAATAACGGCGGCTGCAGATGAATGGTGTCCAGTGCATGCGCCTGAAAGTCTTCTCGGCGTGTTCGAGGCAAGTCTGAAGAAGTCTTCTAGCGTTATTGTCAGGCAGAATCCAAGGCCAAGTGCAAATTACGTGGTCATTGACAGGAGGACGGCACACCTCGTCCCGAAAAACTTTTTAAATCTGTTCATTGTCATCGATGATGACCCGTTTGCAACTCTAGAAGTAGCATCTCATTACCACCACTGGCGCCGCAACGCGCGGGCATTGACGTTGGAGTCTTCCCCAGCGCAGAAAGTGGCCCGAGCATTTTCCGCAAGCGCTGCCGATGCAGCGTCCTTCCTCAAGTTCCTCAGAGGATGCCACAACCTGACAGAGCTTAATCTCGCGTCGTTTCATTTTGAAGCGACCGTCAATTGCTGCTCTATTCTGGCTGACGCCGGCCTCATCGGTCTACGGGCACTAGCCCTGCCGTCGTGCGCCCTCTGTTGGCGCGGGCGCCTCGAACAGCTCGCCGGTGCGCGCTTCTGTCTAGACGAGCTAGACGTGCGCACTGCCCTTACTGCGCGGTCACAGACTTGCGCCGTCTGTATGGCTCCTTCCACATGCAACCAAGAGATGTTTGATTACCTGTACATGCTGTGTCCCCTGAGGCGCCTCACCTTATGCGACCTGCCGCATGTCCACGACTTGGGCTTCCTCAAGGACTGCATGGTGCGTGAACTCAGACTCGGGAACTTTGACGGCGGGTGCTTCGCCAGCGAAGACACAGCAAAATCTCTGAAAGAGGTAAGAAAAATCAGAAGTTTGTGCAGTCTAGGACTACACTGTTATCAGCGTAAATATAGAAAATGCTTCCACTCGTACGTTTTCTTTATGTTCGTGAGATGATGTTTAGACGTTTCTGTCTAAAATCTAGCACATACAGCTTGCCTATTCGATACAGTTCTTATTTTGAACATATCTAAGCGACAAGCTTACGCTGCTAATTTTTTGAACGTTTTAAACGCATCTAGCCTACACCGTTTCAGTTTTACCATAATGAACAAGTGACATCAGCGGAATTCCAAAGTATTTGAGATTTTTTGGGGCTGCTAAAAAGGTCAGTAATGTAGATAGCGATGTTCCCGAGCGATATTCACCAATTTCTATGTACCCCAAAATGTTGCAATTAATACATAGCTTCGTAACATGCCAACGTTTGATTTTATACTAATTCCAAAAAAAAAACATTAGCAAATTCTTTGGCGCAAGTCATCAGAAGCTAGCCCTGTTAATAACTGGCAGCGTCTAAAGCTTTGTGTAGTGACGAAAGCAGGTAAATTTTTTTTTCTCGCTTCCTCGCAAAATGTGGCGCAGAAAGCTGCTACGAAAACTTTCCCATTGCTCGTCACAGGTGATGAAGCATGTGCACAGCCTGAAGCTGGAGAGCACCACCAAACCCTTGGACCTGTCCTTTCTCAGGGGAGTGCTAAAGCACGGTTCGCGGCTTCGCCGGCTCTGCATCACATCCATCGGGATAACGGTGCACCAGTGGAACGAACTCCTGGTCGCCCTGTGTCCCCTCTTCCCGGCGGCCGAGTTCATCCACATGCACAGCTTTGACCCCAGCTTGGAACCGGGGCCTGTCGCCGTCTCTGCGTTCCGCGCCACTCCTCAAGAAGGCGACGACAGGGAATCGCACCCGGGACCCGTGCCTTCCGCCGACTGCGTTGTCCTCTGTCGTGGGCGCAGCCTCATTTCTGCCCCGAGGCCACGCAACTGCGGACCACGTCGATTTTGAGCCCGGTGTTAAATGACGCCTCCATTCCTACCCGCAGCGGTGCTACAGTGAAGGCTACGCACAGAACGCCGAATCATTAGAATGACACTATCTTCTGTCGTCAAAACTAAACCGGCAAAGTACTCTATTATTCCCGTAATTTGAGCTAAAGGAAAGCTGCTCAATGGTCGCGGCGTTGTTGACCCCTTTCTTAAACGGCAATGCTCCGAGCAGGCTTAGGCTGCCTGTATTTTTTTTAGGTTATCACAAGCGTAAAGCAAAGGATGTTAACAGGCAGTTCTGCTGTTTATTTAAACTTGAAAGCTATATGAAGTAGCGGGACGCGGCTGTGACTCTACAAATCGCAGAATTTTAGAGTTGACAGATCCCAAGGTCACTTAAGTTGTTTTTATCATTCACACATACTTAACTGTGTACAACTAACACCCGCTACATCACTCTCTAAAAATGCTTGGTGGGTAAGCCATACCAATTCATCTCTATCAATGGCTCGAAAGGTCAGCGATGCCTTTTCTGTTCATATTTTAAAGACGTCGCTACACAAAATGGTGCGACCTTCGAAGTTGCAGCCTGGCGCCTTATTAGCCTCACTTGTATGCCTACCGCGAGCAAATTCCAACTTTCATTTTCTTGCGTCGTTGCCTATATATTTCAAGTGAGCCTTTGATCCTACAAAACTGGCTTCAGTGTCTGCTGTGGTGAATGCCTTCATGCGGCGCGTTTGGCCTGCATTACCTGATCTACGTCCGAATCTTGCGGCTGCAGCGGTGACACGTGTTTGCCAAAAGCACTGGCGGCCGCAACAGACGCCTGGTGAGCAGATTTGATTTGCTTTTCGGAAAGCCATCGCAGTCACTTCGGGAGAAATTCGGAGCGCCCGGGATCAATTTTTCGCTACGTACACACGGAAAGGTTTGGGCGGCTCTTTGTACAACACAACAGTGCTGACAGTGCATGATTCTAAATGTTCAATATGGGAATAAATGCGGAGGCTTCTCAAGGAAGCACTGTGCATCTCATTCGGAGTGAAATAAGCGTCTAAACGGCTTGTAATAAGTGAACGGCGGATTCCGCTCCGTATCGATTTGGCTCCAATAAAAGATGCGAAAAGCAGTTCTATTTTTGAGGTGTTGCATTTTGCACTTCATTCTGTTGGCACAAAACAACGCGCCTGCATTCACATAGCAACTTTTGTGAGCACTGGCTATGCACATAGTTCAGAACGGTGTCCGTTTAACGTATATTTATAAACTACGCTGAGTGCAATAACACAGAATAGGTTTTCAAGCGCAGGGCATCGCTGATCACTGACAGCCATATTGTACGGCGCCGAAACTGAAGCAGGCCCCAGAAGAGCCACACAAAAGCAACCGCTATCGTAACGGCAGCCCTCTGCTTAAGGTGAGTGTAGGCAGGGGCATTGCGTCCGCAACGTGTACTGCGTCATTATGATAGGTTTGTTGGGGGCCGAGGTCGACATTGCGCTAGAAAAACATGTCGCCCCGTATACGCAGTACCAACAACCTCCAGCGTAACTATAACTTGCAGAACTCAAAAGTCATCTGAATCCATAAGAAACTGCATCGTCAACACCGGAAGGAAGCATGCTCGGAGCTCTTGGCACGTGATCTGCGTTCAGCGGCACTGCTCTCCACCACTATAAAGAGCCTGTCCTGGATGAACTTGGCCACTGGGCACGGTGGCACTGCTAGCATGCAGCACGCTGACAACCCGTTTGTTTTCATCGTGCAGGTGAGAGAACATTTCGGATATTGCATACGCTCAAGTGATCCTTTTCTGGTAGTGCTGCCGTGCCCACCGTTTTGTATCCTGGTTCTTGATGTTGCCTTGGCATTAAGAAAATTGCTGCTATTAGGTGGTGATATTGAAACTAACCCGGGTCCTGATCTATCCCAAATTTCAAAACAGCTGAAGGATATTACAGTCGATATCAAAGATATTAAAAAACGCTTGGTAGACAAAGAGAACAAGGTTGACCTTCTCACAGTCCTAGAAAGCAAAGTTGAATCCTGTCAACAAGAAATAGCTTGCATGAACCAAGTCATAGACACACTTCAACAAAATATTGACGACCTAGAAAGCCGCAGTAGGCGATCCAACCTAATTATCTATGGCCTACCAGAAAAAGATGAAACTAGTGAGTCGTTAGAGCAAACTGTGAACAAAGTCATTATTGAAGACACTCTAGAGCTAGAAAAGGTTGCCATCGAGCGTATACATAGGTTGGGGAAACCCGCTGCAGACAAAACTCGACCGGTAATAATGAAGTTACTTGACTGCAGACAAAAAGTTGCAATCCTAAGTCAAGGCTTCAAACTCAAAACAACAGACTATTCAATTGGTGATGACTTCTCTAAAAGAATACGAAACATACGGAAGAAACTTTGGGATAGTTCAAAATCAAATGGCAAAAAAAGGAGAAAGTATCCCTTCATTATGACAAGCTTTACATCAACAAACGCGCATATATTTGGGATGAAGAAAAGAACGAGAAAGTACCGATGCAAAAAAACGACCCAGAAACAAGCCGACGAATAACCTGTCAAACCGCACAAGCTGTACTATCAAAAAATTAAGATTGATAAATGTAAATTCCCGCAGCGTCCTAAATAAAACGTAAGACTTAGAAAGCCTTCTAGTCGACTACGATCTCGATATTGTGGCCATCACGAAAACATGGTTATCCCCCGCTATATTCTATCACGAGATTGCCTCGCCAAGCTACACAATCATCCGGAAAGACCGGCCTTCACGAGGTGGATTCGTGGCCTTACTGATAAAAAAATTCTCTTCACTTTGTCCTTCTTCCCGAGGTGGACAACGCTGAAGCAGTTTTCTGCAAACTATTGTGCGATGGGATGTCGATCATAACTGGTTGCGTTTATCGAAGCCCTTCCTCCGACTGTGCGTGTCTTTCAGCAATTCAACAATAGATGCAGCGTCATGTCCATCAATCCAGGATTATTCTTGCGGGAGACTAACCTTGCCGATATAGACTGGCCCACAATGCACTGCACATCAAAAGCTTCAGAAGTGCTAATAGACATAATGCTAAATTTTAACCTTCATCAACTTGTCACTAGTCCTACTCGCATTCAAGGCTCAGCAAAAAATATCCTCGACCTCATATTTCTTGTGACCATTTTCCTATAAGTGAAGCAAAAATGGAAAATATTGAAGAGATAGCTGACCACAGTATATCTGTGTGCACACTCCCGCTCGATCATTCCATTACTAGCCCGTCTACGGTAAAAAGTTTTTTCAACTTTCATAGAGCAGATGACGCCAGCATACTAACTCATCTGTCGCATGCATTCAATTGCTTCTTGAAAAAAGCTTCCGAAGAATCTACTGACGTAAATACTTTATGGCTACGTTTTAAAAGCATCGTCCTCCACTGTGTAAAAAATTTCATCCCAATGATAAAGAAAAAACAGCAGCTTAAGAATCCATGGATCACACGTGACGTCATTCATGCTAAACGGCGCGTAAAACGGCTTCGTAGGGTTAACAAGATCAGCCCAAAATTACCCACAACTTTAAATTTAAAGTCTGCGGTATCGCAGTTCAAGCAAAAACTAAAGGATTCGAAACAATACTACTACACTGTCACTTTACAAAGATTCTTGAGGAACAGTCCACAAAGATTCTGAAAACATCTGCGCACTACCCAGCCAACGACAACCAAACTTACCAACGACGAGAGAAGTACAATGGCTAATCAATACAACAATTTCTTCCAGTCAGTCTTCACGAAAGACAACGGCTCACTTCCCGCTCTCCCGCCACCCCGTGCCTCGGTGCTTGATCCCTTAACAATAACAGACGCCGGAATTCACAATATTCTCCTCAACATTGGCCCTAATAAAGCAAACGGTCCTGACGAAATTCCAAATGAATTCCTAAAAAATATACGCGGAGTGGTGCAGTGTGTATCTAGGACAGATTTTTATCAAGTCACTGTCAAGTGCTAATCTGCCACATGATTGGAAAAAGGCTAAAATAGTGCCGATCCACAAGACAGGAGACAAAAATAATGTTGCTAATTTCAGACCTGTATCGCTCACCAGCACTTCATGCAAAATACTGGATCATATCATTTTAAAACACATAACAGTCCTTCTGGAACGCGAAAATATACTTTCGCCCCACCAGCATGGTTTTCGATCAGGCTTATCAACCATCACTCAACTAACAGAAGTAGTTCATGACCTTGCTTTTTGTGTTAATAATCGTTCTCAAATCGACATGATATTACTTGATTTTTCTAAACCTTTGGTTGCGTAAGTCACGCCAATCTCATCGCAAAACTGGAACAAGCTATTGGGAAGGGAGAAGTTTCCGCTTGGATTGCAGATTTTTTAACAAACCGCTCTCAGCTTGTTTTGTTCGATCATACGCCATCTGATATCGTACCTGTCATATCTGGAGTACCACAAGGCTCAGTTCTTGGGCCACTGTTATTTATTATATTTATTAACGATATAACCAATATTATAGGGTGCAAAATTAAACTCTTTGCTGATGACTGTGTGATATATAAAGAAATTAACAGCCATGACGACCATCTTGCTCTTTCTGGTTCTCTTAACACGCTAGCCGAGTGGTGCTCCAAGTGGCAAATGTCTATTAATGTAAATAAATCAGTGTCAATGACGATAACAAGAAAAAAACAGCCATCTCACTTCACCTATACCGTTAATAACATGCCTCTTTCGAAGGTCGATCAACATAAATACTTAGGCATAACATTTACATCAAACCTGAAATAGGAAACGCACATAACTAATAATATAACTACTGCACTGTGAAAGCTATTTTATCTAAAAAGACGTCTAAAGCTCGCTCTAATGAATATTAAGCTTCTGGCGTACAAAACATTTGTGAGACCTATTTTAGAATACGCTAACACAGTTTGGTTTCCTTACACAGCAACTAACATAGCTAAACTTGAAGGCGTACAAAGAAAAACCTAAGGTTAATTCACAGCAAATACCGTCCTACTGACTCACCCTCGCGTCTCTTAGCTTGTTCAGGCCTTAACACACTATCAACGAGAGCAAAACAAGCTCGACTTAAGTTCCTTTTTCAAATTCTGCATCGTCAGTATAAACTGGATACCACCCAATACATTTCATATTCGCAAGCTAGAAAAACACGGCATCAACACCAGCATACGATAACTGAGTATTCTGTCTCTAACGAAACATTCAGGTACTCATTTTTTCCTCGCGTGATCAGAGAATGGAATGAACTTAGCTCATCATTAACAATAACAAATTCATTATCCAGGTTTGTTTCACAGTTAGAGTTAATCACAAAAGATTATTAAGATCTTCTAATGTTTTTTAGCGATTCTGTTTTAAGTTGCACACTCAATAAGTAGAATTGAAATGCAGTTGCTTCTTTAAACTTTCTCGTTTTTGCTTATGACTATGCACCGTTGTTGTCTAAAAATCTGGCGGGGACACTTACGCTCCGCCTTAAGAGTATGGCACAGTAGCGTTAATGATTCAATGCAAATTTACTTCCATAGGTCCTCGGAGTCGTCATACCACTCCTGGCGCAGTGGTGCAGAGGGGAAGGAATGCGCCACTGCCCTGCGATGGCAAGTCATGCCGCCTGTGGGCCTTGTGTGACCAAGTTGCTCTTCCAGAGAAACCTCTCGAAATCAATCGTTTAACTGCCACCTGCTACGGTGGTCAGTTTGTTCACAATCTGGTGGCAGGTTGTGATCGTAAAACCTTTTGGCGGGTTAGTTGGCAGATTGTTTCGAAAAAATGTCGTGCGCTAAAAAGACGTATGCAGGAAAAAAAACACACACAACAGGACAGAAGCGCAACTTCCAACTTTAATGACAGGAAAGAAATCCAGGCGCTCTTTTATAGCCGTGGTGCTGCATGAGGTTGCGTGAACATGAGAATGCTATCTTGGCAGAGCAACATGATTGTGGTAGGTCACAACAACAGATACCAACAGTAGATGACACTTACTCGGTCGAAAAACAGCGCAAACCGAAAGCATATAAAAAAGACATAAAACAGCAGTAACAGTTCAAAAAAGCTATAAAACCAATATGAAAAAAACGTTTGTTAAATAGCACTAAAAAATATAAAACACTAGTAGACATGAGAAGTTAAAGAAGTAGGACACGTGGGAAAGAGAGCAACGTAGAAAAAAAACCTACCTGAAACCTTCCAAAAATGATATTTCGTTTCTACACTCCGTTTCATACATCAGGTGCAACGCTGTGAAAGTACGGATGTTGTCCGGACAAGAAAATAACGGAAGATGTGTTCCTCCGTGCTTTTTCTGTGCCCAAGTGGTCTATGGCACGAGTAAGCGACAGCGTGTTGTCAGTAATAACAGAGCATTTAATCAAGCTCGTGACAAATGTGTCACGTCGTAAGCCTACAGGCAAAACATTTACTGTGTTTCGGTCACCATAAGGAACACACTACTTTTTGGTCGCGGATGCAGGCAGCGCAAACAAGTGCGCTAGCTTTGACAGTGTTGCACCTGATGTATGAAACAGAGTCGAGGACAAAAGATGGTGTGCTAACGCACTTGTCTTCTTCTTTGATTTATGTAAAAGAAATCACTTACTTCTCTTTCGTTCATATAGCCTGAGTCGCTTTGGGACGTTGAACCCCATAAAAAACTTGTCTTTCGATATTGGCCTGTGCCATGGCTAGAAACCTGATCTCGTGAAACTTGGGGCAGCAATCTTTACATCGGCTGCATTGTATTGCTAGGTTGCCTCCCGTTTTGTTATTCACGGTCGCGTGGTGCTTTCGAACGCGTTCATTGAAACACTTTCCCATTTGGCGGGCGTAAACTTTACCGCATGTCAAAGGAATCTAATAGACCACAATAGTAGTGCATTCTGTGAACATGTTTCGATCTTTGATAGCGCAGAGCTTTCTTATTCTCTTTCTTGACACCGTAGGCCATAATTTGGCCCGCTTGCAGGGAGCTGTAAATAGAACCAACTGCGCACCGTGTCTGGAAGCCACTTTATTGAAATTGTGAGATAAATCATGCAGGTGAAGCATGACCCACGTAAGTTTGTTACCAAACTCACTCTTGTAGTCAGGTTTCTTGATTTCTTGAAGTAAGCTTTCAGACACGCTGTTGAACACGTGCGCTGGTTAAGCTGCTTACAAGATTCTTCCAGTCTGGAACCTAAAACATTCGTCTATCTTGTGCGGGCAAGATTTTTCTAGGGCAGACCTAATGCAAAGGGAAATTATTTAGTAGTTTGGAGTGGGCACTCTCATAGGATAAAAGGGACTTCTTTGATGGAGATTGATACATACAAAACACGTGCTTGCAAAAGTTGCAAATCCAGGAACTTAAGACATATATGATCTGATCGTTCATGCATGGACTTCAGACCTGTTGACGCCAAGTTAAAATCATTCAGCGTTTGTGCTGTAAAGCTTTTTTAGGGGGCTAGCTGGTCGTTCATACAGAGACTGGGGAGCGCTAAATTCTAGGCAAGGGAACAACACCACATAAGGACACCACGAGATACGAGCCCAAACTTTCAACTAGGTTTATTTTCCACATGGCGCATTTTTATATGCATCTAATCATGGGACACACAAACATAAAAGCGCTAAAACGAGCCAAGATAGCCGAGCAATCAAAAACCATGCGAGATACAAACTATCCCCACAAGTCATGAATTTTACAACTGACCGGCTAAAACAATTTTTATTTTTTTGTTAAAACCATGGACGGGTCGCTAACGCACCCGCCACCATCCTTTACTGAAGCCATGCAAAATGCTTCCCAAAATTTTCTTGTGGTCTTGTCCTTCAATTTAAGAAGAACCGTCGTTCTGTAAAGAAGAAATTCGCATTTGTGCAGGTCTTGCAGCCTTCAAGTTAGCTGAAGGCTGCTGGACACCCAAGCCCGTTGCTGGTCTCGGGCACGGAAAAAGTTTTGAAGGCAGTCATTAAGGGGAAGCCTGCAAATACGAAAGAAAGAGATAAGAGACTTGTTGTTTTGCCATTAGTGCATGCCTTGTCGCACAGGCTGAAAAAGGTGGCTAAAAAGTATAAAGTACCCGTTGCATTTTCCGCACCTCAGAAACTCAAAAACGTGTGAGCAAAAGTCAATTCCAGCCAAGACGACGAGCACTACGCATGGTCTTGTGGCGTGAGACACAAGAACATGTGTGTGGCATGCGTTGAAGGCGTCGTGTACAAAATGCCCCTGTCTTGCAGCAGGACGTACGTCGGCCAGACAGGAAGGTGCTTAAACGAGCGGTTGCGGGAGCACAATTACCTACATCTTTTTGTTCAGTGCCCCATGGCAACCTCGCAGCACACTGCGCCGTGCACAAGGGCGAACCTCTTCTGGATAGAACGACGGTTCTTCGTAAATCGAAGGACAAGACCACAAGTGAATTGTGGGAAGCATTTTGCATGGCTTCAGTAAAGGAAAGTGGCGGGTACGTTAGCGACCGTTCGTGGTTTTAACAAAAAAAGAAATATTGTTTTCAGCCGGTCAGTTGTAAAATACATGACTTGCGAGGATAGTTTATATCTCGCATGGTTTTCGACTGCTTGGCTAACTTTGCTGGTTTTAGCGCTTTTATGTTTGTGCGTCCCAAGATTAGGTGGGTTAAATTATGCGCCATGTCGAAAATAAACCTAGTTAAAAGTTTGCGCTCGTGTCCCGTGCTGTACTTATGTGGTGTTGTTTCCTTGTCCCGAGTCTCAGTTTATGCAATATGCGTGTCCTGTTCACACTAGGCAGGTACATCAAGAAGAACAAGATAATCGTCTACGTATCTGAAACTACGAGACAATACAGTGTCGCACAGATTGGCTGCATGTCGCCGATCGAATGTGGCGAGAAAATATCGCACAGGGCGGGAGCGACTGACGACCCTATACATAATCCTTGCTTCTGCACTTCGTGGAAATAAATATCTGCAGAATTTAGATAAAACAATATGAGGTCTAAAAAGTTCTCTACTGTGAGCCCCACTTCATTGTATCCTGGCGCCCTTTTCCTTTCCTGTCATTAAAGTTGGAAGTTGCTCTCCTGTCCTGTTTGTTTCTTCATGTATGCGTCTTTGTAGCGCACGACCTTTTTTCAAAAGGTTGTGATGACGCCACAAGGCCACGTGACCTAGGTGACCACCCGGCGCCACCCTATTTTTCGCTCACAATGCCGACGACGACACTGATTACGCTGACGACACCGACGACACTAGATTTTCTGCACAACGGGAGCCTTAACGCTATAGCGTTAAAATTGGAAAATGACACACCGATCAGATTATTGCTCATTGGTTACAGATTATTCACTAAGGTAATCACTAATCGAATTAGATCAATCTTCTACTTCAATCGACCAAATTACCAGGCTTGCTTTCGGAAGGGTTGCTCGACAATACACTGTATTCACGCCATAGATTAAGGTGATAGTAAAATGCGTTGAATGTAGTGAACCCCCGTATAGGGCTATAGCATTCATAGATTGCCGAGATAGCATTTCACGAAGTGAAAACCTAGGCACTCGTGCGAACCTCGAGGACTTGTTGCCAGAGATGAACTTCAAAGTGCCTTCGCCAGAGAAATTGCGCCATGAGGTTTAACTCAAACCTGTCGTCCCAGTGTAGTTAAGTTTCCTGATTTACGCCCCAGGGGACGTAGTGAGAACAAACTATCGTCTGCATGCTCGCAGAGGACGAGCCGTACGCGGCATGAATTGGTGGGACAAACACAAAGGGAGCAAAGAAGAGGAAACCTCAGGGAGTGTGCCAACGTTTCGACAAGATAACTTGTCCTTGTCTTGACCCAGGTTCGGTGCAATAAGGTTCACAAAAACACTTTGCAAAAAAACTACGATTTGGTTTGGCCCGAAATTATTTCAGCCTTGGTAAATGATTTTTGGAGAACACCGTTTAATTTTGGACAAGTGGGGAAATAAAAGGGTTACTAACACAGTGGAGTCTAGAGGACTGCATCTTGGTTTCCTTTTCATTTAAATTTTTATAAGTGGTCTTAAATGTATGGTGAACACACAACACTCTGCTCTTCGCACAAATGTTTGAACAAGTTAAGCGTCAATCTTAACGACTTTGCTAACATTTCATTAACGTTTTCGTATAACATTAACGCATTTTCAGCCAATCACTGACTATTTTAAGAGTGCTACCGAAACAAACTTCTAATCCATTCTCATAATGCGAACTTCTGTCTTTTTTTGAGAACGTAATTGTCCAAAGTATATAAACATTTTCGATAAACTCTTATTCAATTGCCTTTCCGCCCATTGGTTATGAGTTCAGATAGGTACATACTTAGAATTCTTTTAAACATTCAGCGCGTTCAAAAAAAAAAAACTAAGTGCGGCACAAGAATGATTTGCGCAATATAATTACGCAGTGGTATGCCTTCAGTCTTTGCCGTCGAACTTCTTGTCTCATTCTAGAGGTCCGAAACATTCTCACCTATCTACTCCCGGCTGTAAAAAGAATGAACGTTTCCGTTTCGTTACATAGCTTAATCGTGATGTCCCCATTGCCGCACTGCATTCTCAACTCAGCATTAACTGCATCACAATACTTTGAAATTTATTCTTGGCGCATTTGCATGTCAGGTGATAAAAATAGAGGGACACTTAAGCTCCACCTGTAATGGTATGACGCCACCGCGTTAATATCTCTCTTCAGTGGTTTTTCTTCACACACACAGTCAGTGTTCTTTGTTCACATTCACACATTTACCAAGAGTACCACAACACAGTTCCCACATTCTTGTCCCTGAACTCTTCCACACTGCAGTTTATGCCCAAATGGTATTCTAACTAGTACCTCACTAATTAGCAGCACCACACACACACACACACACACACACACACACACACACACACACACACACACACACACACACACACACACACACACACACACACACACACACACACACACACACACACACACACACACACACACACACACACACACGCACGCACGCACGCACGCACGCACGCACGCACCCCCTTGTACCTCAGCCAAGACGACGTGCCAACGGGGCTTAGTCGGTATCATGCCCAGCTGGCGACCCGAGGGTCTTGGGTTCGAATCCCAGCTGAAATTTGTGAAAATTTCTTCGAACATATTATCAATTACTTTTGAATAATTAGGTCGCTTGAGAAATACACCGACCTTTAATATACATTCCGGACATCCACGCGTGACGTGGGTTCCTCGGCGTAAGAACGCCACCGGAACGGCACCGGGTTTTCCGATGAATGGAAGCTTTAACGCATTCGCTGTAATACCCGTAATTTTTCTTTAGCACATTCATCTGCGATAAATAAGCCACCATAATGTCGAAAGGAACGTCGCGGTGACCCAGTGTTTATAGTGCTCGGCTACTGGCTCGAAAGACGCGGGTTCGATCCATGCCGCGGCGCTCGCATTTCGATGGAGGCGAAGTGTTAGAGTTTTGTGCGGTGTTAGTGCACGTTAAAAAGCCCCATGTCGTAGAAACTATCCGGAGCGCTTCACTACGGCGTCCGTCATAGCACGAGTCGCTTTGGGACGTTAAATCTCTTAAAATCAATAATGTAGTGAGATTTTAAATGTGTAACAATTTCCTAAGCTCGTACGAACTGATAACAGTCACTTTTTAAAATGAAGGCGTAGAATACTTCCATTTCAACATTTAGAACCTGCAATCCCTCCCAGCATTTACAGGCTAACTTCTCACTCTCATTCAGTGCTAACTACTGATATACTGGCACAATTTGCAGATAATGTCTATATGTGCAGATAGACGACGAGATGACCTCTTTAACTCAGTGGCCTGTCACCTGTCATTTCGCTTGTTTCAATCCGTGGCGCTCCAGCTTGGTGTAAACGCTGAGACGCCACAAGAATAGCTATGCTGCTGCGAGTGTTATACAACACTTTAGCTCACTAGAATACATTCGGTATGAGTTACAGTGAAGTTGTACTGCTGAGTGTCGCCTGAGCCCCGATTATTATGTTTCGGGCCTTAACTAGACTGGTAGGTAGTTGAGACATTTAAATGTTTTTGGACCAAGAAAGATGCCTTAAAAACTTAGCGCACAGGAAAACTGTCGTGCAGTCTACAGGACGTCACAGCGGCAGCCGTTTTCGCTACGAACACTTGAGAGCGGTCTCAACCACGACGCATCTGGCGTTGCGCCTGTTTGATTGAATGCGCAGAAAACGCGTTCATATTACGGTTATCTTTTCGAAAGTAACGCTGCTTGGCGTTTCTTGGTAAGCTGGTAAAACTTCTAAAATTGGATGTTTTGTCAGCGGCCATCCTCTAACTGCAAGGAAGTATTTTGAGACCTATTGTATTCCTTTTCTACATCAGAGATATAGCAAAAAGAGATAAAACTTACAAATTTTTTGTCTACGCAGATGATTGATCCTTGTTTGTTGCAGGAAAGGATCTAGCGCGAGTTACTTTCGAGGCAAATGCGTTTGTTCTAGTTTACACGAATGGTGCAAAACAAATTGCCTGACATTGAACGAATTCAAAACAAAGTGTGTGTTGTTTCGTGCGCTCGGAACATTGGCTAAGCTTCCTGAATCTGTTAGTCTTGTGTGTTCAATGTTTCGATTGAAATATGTGTGAAAGCACTTTGTACAATATTTACCGAAGATATATCCTTGAACCAGCCCATTCGGTCCTTATTGATTAAACTAGGCAAAATAGTGGACATAGTGAATAGGCACTGACAAAGTCTCCCTGCGATGATTAGGAAACTCCTTTATGATGCTCTGTTCAGCTTTAATTTGGGCTACAGTGTTCTGGTTTGGAGTAATACTACAGCTGAAAACCCACTCAAACTCACTGTAGTGCAAAAAAGGCAGTGCGCGCGGTATTAAATGCTTTCTATTTAGAACACACGGCGCCTCTTTTTAAAGAACATAGAATCATTAGAGTTAGGACTTGCACACTCACACAGTATTATGTTCACATAAAAAAGCGGTTAAAGACACATTATATGCATTCCTCGACATTGCACATCTTGGTCAGCACACCCCTATAACATATCCTGTTCAATGTCAACCACTTTGGCATGTTTGTTTTTCGTTTACATAGTACGGTTGACAGAGAATTCAGCATACTTTGCCAAATACATTAAACCACAATGACATAAAGAATTGCCGTCCTGGGTTGGCGAAAACTATCTTCTTGAGGAGTGGAAAGAACAGATTTGAGAGAGAGGTGGTGGAAGACCATTATTTCAGGAAAGAAGGAAGCAGATGCGTCAGTAAGCCATTCATTACGCTTAGAACGAGGAGTTCACTTTGCTATAAGGATTTTTGTAGGTTCTTCGTTTTTTCGTGCACTGCCTTCGGCATTGGTTGCTATTCTTTCTGACGATATGCCGCTGTTTGCGTGGATTCCTGATCGCATTTTATGCCTTTTACGCAGACTTTGGTCCGAGCCTGTATTTCACTTTTTTTTTCATGTGTCTTTGATATCATTCATACGGTTGCTGGTTGATCGGTTCCAATTGTTAAAGGTTTTTGCACTCATCACGCCTTTCGCCTTTTGTACCTTTGACGCGGCATCGGCCCTAAATCTTCATTCTTCGCATTTTTTCCACGTTTCTTTTTGGTATCACTCCTCATGCTGTTGTATAGTTTTTGGCTCTTAAGGGTTTGCTTGGTCATGATTGTTTGATTTTCATACTGACGTAGAGTTGTTCTGTTTTTCTTCACGTCGTTTGGGTTTTTTTCGTCCGGATGGCCATGATAAAACATGTTACATGGTTACATATCATGTTTCATGTATTAGATCTCTTTGAGTAGTCTGTTGTAATGCATGTGTTGGCTTCGTGACTGCGAATGCATGATTGCTCGGATGTTACGGTGTGCTGGCTTATAAAAAGGCAGGTTTTACGTGAAATAAAATTCAGTTGTAATTTGGCGCTGGTCCTGTCGTGTTTGTTTCTCTTTTGTTCCCGTATTTCTCGCCGTTTTCTTTGTGAAGCACGATGACACACTGGATATTAACATTAAGACGTAAACAATAAAATACAAACTTATTTACACAATAAAAATGCAAAAGAAACTCTTGTTCTTATATGAACGTATAGAAAAATACCATAATTTTCATATGTGCGCTATTTCTATCACACTACCACCTTTTTTCTAAGATATGCACTTATGCTTTTCTTTTTCACTTTGCGCTTTAGTCAACTTTTATTGCTTCAGTATGTTTTACTGTGTGATAAGTGTTATGCACGAGAATGACTGTCGCCTTAGAAATCAAGTGTTGCGTGTGATTTATTCTACTCTAAGTGAATATGTACTTGTAGTGGCCTGTTTTATTTATAATATATTCCTGCTTTCTTATGCCTGGTATAGAGCTATATAATTATTGAATGTATTTTCGTTTCCATTGCTCAGGGGGCCGCCGCGGTGGTTCAGTAGTTATGGTACTCGTCTGCTGACTCGAAAGACGCGGGTTCGATGGAGGCGAAATTCTAGAGGCCCGTGTACTGTGCGATGTCAGTGCACGTTAAAGAACCCCAAGTGGTCGAAATTTCCGGAGCCCTTCACTACGGCGTTCCTCATAGCCTGAGTCGTTTTGGGACGTTAAACTCCATAAACCAAACCAAACCAAACCAAACCAATTCATTGCTGATTGATGGCAGGAGCGCAGTCAAGCTGCAGTCAGCACCTTTTCTCTCCGGCCACTTTTTTCGCCTTGTGAAGTTGCGGAAGAAAGTTGCTTTGAATGATGGATTGATTGATTGATTGATTGATTGATTGATTGATTGATTAATTGATTGATTGATTGATTGATTGATTGATTGATCGATTGATTGATTGATTGATTGATCAATCGATCGATCGATCGATTGGTGGATTGTTCTATTCTGTATGAATTTAGAAGTCGGGTAAAGCAAAGCTGGGTTCCAACCGTAATATGACACCTAAGCGCCTAAAGGCCATCATACAGGACACAGGTTTGATTAAGAGTTGTTTAGAGCAGCTACGCAGCAAGCAAACGGGTAAAAAAAATCGACACTCGACACTTGTTCTTCACTGAAGAGATAATGTGAGGCTTCACCTCCCTAGTTCGCTTTCCGTCCCATTGAATCCATTCCGTTACCCTTAAGGACCATCGGTTATCTTGCCTTCGCGCCACATGCCCTGTCCAAGTTCATTTCTTCTACTTGATTTTGGCTAGGATGTAATTGTTAGGGTTTGTTTCCTGACCCACACTTCTATTTTCCTGTCTCTTAACGTTACACCTATCATTTTCCTTTCCATGGTTTGCTGAGCTTTCCTCAATTTAAGCTGAAATCTGTTCGTTCGCCTCCAAATTTCTGCCTCATTCTGAGTACCGGTAAGATACAACTGTCATTTACTTTTCTCAATTGACAGATGCCGGCAAACTGACTCATGATCTGAGAGTCCCTACCAAATGCCTTCCACCCCATTCTTATTGCTCTAGTTATTTCAGTCTCGTGGTCCATAGCTGCGGTCCCACCTGCCCTAAATAGATGTATGACTTTATCTCTTCAAGTGCCTCGCTACCTATCTTAAACTATTGCTCCCTCCCTAGACAGCTTAGCATTACGTTTCTTTCCATCAGATTGATTTTGGCAGCCACCGTTTTCCTTTGACTGTCTAGGTTCTCAATCGTTCTATTCTATTCAGGCCCTGAGTTTCTTAGCTGGAAGATTTGATTGGCAAAGAGGAGACTGTTAACGTATTCTCTTTTTACACTTACCCTAAATTTTTCCCAATCTAGGTTTCTAAATAACTCCTGAAAACAAGCGGTGAATACCTCTGGCGTGATCGTTTGGAACAACCTTCCTTTTGGGGATTTTATTCTTTGGTTTACCAAGTACTACAGTGGTCGTGCAACCGCTATACGGGGTATTTCGACTGAACTTTTCACAATTAAAAAAAAAAGCTTTTTGAGTTAGAAGAGTGCTTTTTTCCCCATAGAATTGTCAGCGATGCTATACATCGGAATATGATTGATATGTGCTAAGTAGAAGGCTAGTTAACTATTATTGTCTAAAATTTTTCAATTTTACTATTAGGCTCCTATTGGGCTCCTTAGGCCCACTGTAAATAATATCTGTATCAGTTTTAAGAATTTCGAAAACGCGGTAACCCCTGGCTCTGTAGCCCAACAAATTTTGGCTATTTCGACTAGCTACGTGCGCCAGAGAAGTTGCTTTGCGGGCAAGCTTCTCGAAAGCGCATGTATTTTAGCCCGATGTTGCTAAAATTTGTTGGGCTACAGCGCCAGGGGTAACAGCGATTTCGAAATTGCAAAAAATGGTATTGATATTTCTTAAGGTGCGCTACACGCCTCTCAATAATAAATGTACCTGATAATAGTTAAAAGTTATCTATTCAGGATTAGTTAGCCATAAAAAAGCCCTATTGTTAAAAATTGTGTTAAAGTCTTAGCTGAAACACCCTGTATACCAGGTGTTTTAGGGGAGGCTTTCAAAAATGTTCAAAAAATAGGCTTTTTATGGTAAAAATATAAATTTTTCGGCAGAGTATTACCAGTGTTGGCGGACACCGGAAAACCGGTGAGTTGTCTAAAGTAGTAAGCTGGTTAACTAATTTCTGGTAACTAACTTTTTAACTATCACAGATACGGAACTGGTTGCGATTAAATATTTGTAGCCAGTCGTTAGTAGTAGCCATATAAGTTTTTAGAATTTCGAAAACGCGATTACCCTCGCTGCTGTGTTTCGACAAAATTTGGTTGCATCGTGCGAAAATACATGCGCTTTTGAAAGCATGCAGGCAAAGCAACTCCTCCAGTGCACTTAACTGGTCGAAAAAGCCAAATTTTTTCGAGCCACAGCGCCAAGGGTAATCACGTTTTCTAAGCTGTAAAAAACTGATATAGCTATTACTAACGACAGCTACAAATCTCTTATTGCAACTGGGTGCCTAACTCCACTAGTGAAAAAGTTAATTTTTAAAAACTAGTTAACCAGCTTACTACTTATGACGATCCACCACTTATCTGGTGTCCGCCAACACTGCTAATACAATGCCAGAAAATCCATATTTTTGCCACAAAAAGCTTATTCTTCAAAATTTTGAACGCGTTGGCTGAAACACCCGGTATATTTTCCAGTATTTGTTCATGTGGCTCTCCTGCACCTGGTGTCGCAATGCCCGCATGGCTGCTGAGGTGTCGACTGAGTCAAATGCTTTCTCATAAGCTATGGAGGTTATATATAGGGGCTGGCTATTTTGTGCACATTTCTCTATCACCTGATTTATAGTGTGAATAAGGTTCATTGTCGGGTACCCCTTACGAAAACGTGCCTGGTCCTTCTGTTGATTAAATTCTAAGGTTGTACTGATTCTTTTACCGGCTACCTTAGCGAATATCTTGTCAGCAACGGACAGGAAGCTGATCGGTCAGAAATTTTTGAAGTGCTTGACGTCTCTTCTACAATACATTATTATAATGCTAGCGTTCTTCAAAGTTTCTGGTGCGCTCGAGGTAATGATGCATTGCGAATTAAGGGTGGCCAGTTTTTCTACCACAATCTTCCCACCGTCCTTCAACAGATATTCTGTTACCTATTCTTCCGAAGCTGCTTTTCTCTTCTGCATTGCTCCTAAGACTTTCTTTACTTCCTCCTCCGTTATCGACAGAATGTCCAATTTCCCCGCCTACTGCTTTTTCATTCTTGCCCTGATTACTTGTTGATATAAAAATATTGAGTGCAGTGAACTTAACGAAGCGTACTCCATGTAACGACGGCCAGATACCTCCTGCATATGACACTCGCTAGGCACATACAGGCAAAATGGTGCCAAATCTATGGTAGAATAAGGTATGAGTGGAAATGAGGTAGGTTATTTTAACATAGTGTGAGACATGATAAGGAGCTCGGCGGCACAAAACTGCGCTTTTCGCTGGGTCGTATAGCGCGCTCCGCCTCATTAACGCACGCAGCGCGGCAGAGCGTTCTTTACAAGAGAGAAAAAGACGATCAGCACGTGGCAGCAGTACTATTGACAAGGAGGATCTCCCATGCAGACAGAGATAAGTAGGAAGATATAAAGATATAGAAGTAAATTAGTAGACGCAAGGAATGATGGATGGTGCTGCTGTCTGAAAGCGCCAACCTTTGCTATCGTGCTATCGTGTATACTGGCAAACCGATCACAGCCGTGTTCATCTCAACACAAATGCTTGCGGCCTAGTACGTGTTGCGGCTGGGCTACCGTACTGTAGAACGCATGCGTACTGCACCGTGTTTTGTTTTCAAGCACAGACACCGAGGATTATCAATAATAATAATAATAATAATAATAATAATAATAATAATAATAATAATAATAATAATAATAATAATAATAATAATAATAATAATAATAATAATAATAATAATAATAATAATAATAATAATAATAAAATTAATAATAACCCGCTACAAATATCTAATCGCAACTAGGTGCCTAACTCCACTAGTTCAAAAGTTAATTATTAAAAATTAGTTCACCAGCTAACTACATAAGACGATTCAACGGTGTTCTGGTGTTCGCCAACACTGATAATACTATGCCGCAAAGGCATGTTTTTGCCCAAAAAAGCTTATTTCTGAGATTTTTTTAAAATTTCGCTGAAACACCCGGTATTTTGTCCAAAACATGCCTCTTTATTAATCCTTATTTAAAGCTATGTGTACTCTTCTTAGTGCACTTATCTTTCGCTTCGTCGTCCAAGACGGCGAACAAGGGATCAACGTCAGCTTTAAAAGAAACCTCGTGCACCATGAAGCTTTCCCCTCTGCCGAGTGTCGAAAAGGACATGATAACGGCATTCTTCATTTTTCATTTTCGGGCTTACTTTGCAATCAATACATGCGCGTGCGTGCGATCTTACTTTGTAGTAATGTTTTATTTCTCTTTTTTTCTATAGTTCGTAATCCCATCGCAGTGTAGTTACGGAAAAGTCATGTCGTCTCTCTTTGCCTAATCGAATTTATTTACCTGAAGCTTTTAGTTTTTCGCGTAGTTCATTGTGACATGGATTTGTATTTCCTTTTGAAGTCCGCAGGGTATTTATTTGTTTTCATACCCTCCTCTATCCCCCCTGCAATGACGAATGGCGCAGTGGGTATCAGATAAATAAATAAATGCCGCTAGTGGAGACAGGACAAGAAATTCAGGAAATTGTTCATGTGAGTCACGCGAGGAAGGGACACCCTCAAAGACGCGAGCCGGTGTAGCGCGTTTCTTGAGAGTTGAGGTATAGCTGCTAACTTTTCTGGCCTCACAGGTGCCAGAGTATTTGAGCGAACGCGAAAATATTGGGTAAATAAAGATTTGCACATGAAAGAAGTTATGGGAAGTTTTAGATTTTTCGTTCGCCATTTATGTTGACTGTCTGGTTGAAAACAGGTGAGCGAAGCTGTTACGGCTTTATCTCATCTGCGCAGTAAACTAAGAGTGGGTGACACAGCCTGCAGTAACGAACACATAAAACAAATTTCTGGTGTGTGCTACTATTAGTAGAATTCACGGTTCAAATAACCGATGTTCTGGTTACAGTACAAAAGATAGTCTGTGCTCATGTTAATTCCAAGCTGGTTGCAAGGGACTCTTCGGAGTGCAAGCATTTTTCAATGGGGTTGAAGCCTATATATTTTATAATGGCTAAAATACCTTAAAGTTGGCTTTTGCTCTTTCAGAGGACTACACTCTCTCTCGACAGAAAACGAACAGGCTCACATGCGCTAACTTTCTTCGAGTACTGGTGTGGCTCGATTTTCGAGAGTGAGATGGCCATGATGTGGCGGCAGAGTCTCTTAAGACTGCTTATGTGTGAGAAGGCTTAAGCCTGTCCGCTCATTTTTCGAACTCAGTCGCCGCGGCGTGGCGGCGCGATGTAACCCGATGCCACGCAGCTGAAATTCTGCCTCTGCATGGCTCTATGTAGCCGCCGCACCCCTTCTGATCCGCGCGCTAACTTCGTGAAGCCAGTCGCCACCGTACCGCGGCTCGCGCTCCGCCTTAAGAGTATGACGCGATAGCTTACAGGTTAATACCCATATATGCAGCAATGATCTTTCTCTACTTAACATTCATAGATCCCTGAAAGTCCTCATAAAACTCCTGGCGCAGTGGTGCAGCGGTTAGGAGGTGCGCCACTGCCCTGGGATGGCAGGTTCTGCCACCGGGGGTGCTTGTGCGACCAAGGTTGTCCCGAGCAACCTCACACGCCCGATCATTAATTTAAACGCCACCTGTCAGATTGCATGGGGCGCCATCTTTTATAGGTACCATCGAGTAGGTGCACACACGCAAACAATGGGCCAAGTAAGGCTTATACCCTAAAGGGCCTGGTACGAACAGTATAAATTATGGCAAAAAAACACAGGCAATGGTAAATTATAGTTGAGGGTGTTTATCTTAAAAATTACAATTTAACTGCGGTTGTCGTTCTACGTAAATTGACAGAGGGATAAGTTTCAAACACACATACTTGTTAACCACTTAATTTCGCCTCTTAATATCGTGACACCCACGAAGTAGGTAGTAGTCTAACTCGCTGATGAGAAGGAAAGAAACGTAGACACGACGCTCGTGCTCGGACTTGGCAAGTTTTACCCTCTGCGCCCCTCAATTCTTGGCCAATCCCCCTATGTGGACATGTGCCATTGTATGAGGGCAACAATAACAATAACAATAATAAGTGTTACCCAGCTGTACCCAAGCGCCCCGTTCTAATCAATATAACCAGCCAGCCTGTAAGAACACATTCCGTGGCCCTGCTGATTAAAGAATTATTAACCCCTGCACTTAGTGACCAGCTGCATCACCTGGTCGGCTCTGTCGCAAGTTTCCTAGTAAGATTAACTTGCGTTCATCAGCTGTGCTGCCCATGTGTCGAAGCAGCCGGTGAGCTTAGTCGGCTCTATCTAGGATTTGCATAACATCATAAGCCAGCATGCAGTACAAAAAAAGACGCCCCAGTGGCACTTGGAAGACCTTGAAAGGTTTTTAAGGACCTACCTGTATAATGCCAAAAAATTTGCTTCACCAGCGCGGGTGCTTTGAAGTTAAACTGCCGCATGTAGGCAGGACGGTGTGCATTATAAAGCTTCTTTATAAATAGAACATTTAAGCTGTTTCAAACCTCCTTACAAATACGTCGAACAAGAAAAAGAAATACCGTACGCAATTGTTCCGTTCATGGTGATTGTGATTTTTTATGGCGCAAGGGCAGCTGGGGCCGAAGAGCGCCATGGCACAATGTATATTTCTTCTTCACTGGAGGGGGCACAAACTCATTTCCCAAACATTTTACCCTAAAGAAGCCCAGGACCAGGACAGGGGAATGCTTGTTCCCATTGTATCACCGGTGGGTACCCGGCGGCACTGGGGATCGAAAACCGCACCTTTCGCATGCGAGGGCGGTGCTCAAACCACTAGGCCACCGCTGCGGTAATTGTTGTGTTCAATAAGCTTATAGTTTTTCAACGTCTATGAAAAAGTAATGCTATTTTATGACTTCAAAGTCCGTGTGTCCCCATAGTTGCATATTGGTTAACGTAATGTTTTGGGCTCGGCAGGCTAAAAGGCATTTTTGTGTTTTTTGACACAATGCTAGCAGGTTTCGCTGTGCGCAGTATAGATCGACGCTGTGAACCAGCATTCTTACTGCATGCCCTCAACGAAAACAAGCATATTTAAAAACGCATTTAAGTTCATCTGCGCAGAGGAACTTCTGTTCTTAGCCGTATCGTGTTTACTTCCTGCTTTTTGTGCGGCATTTTTTATTTAGTAAACGTGTGAGTTGATATAATTACATGAGAGAAGGGCAGGCGGTCGAGTGTGTTGTGGAGACCCTACCCCCTAAATGTTTTTAAGCCACCTGTTGCGCCAATAGGTAGCTTTTGAATCCAGACCTATAAATGCAAAATTCTCAGCAGTCATTATCGTACTACCTAGTTTCCCTTCGAACACTGTTTACCATGGAATGAAAGCTTTCCTTGCCCACACTGCTTTACCTTTGGAAGAACCATCGCAATCAGTGCACATATGTGAAAGATGAGCAGCTTTCTTTACACATGATCGATTAGTTTTTTGCCCTTCGGCTTTCCCAGAATTTCTCAGCTTTCCCAGCTTTCCCAGTACAGAACGCTCGCTGGTGACTTTCGCAACTTCACTCCGAAAAAGCTGGGCTGTTAATCTTCGTATATGGGGTAAGCGAAGATTGTGTTGTATGAAATAAAAAAAGTGCTGAAGATGTATCCAAAAGTGCTGTGCAGAAAGACGTGCGCTTTGAAAAAATATGGCCTACTTTCAAATATCTGCTTATGTTTGAAGAAAGGAGAAAAAAATAAACATCATTAACTTGTGTTCCTGGAGTACATAGACCAAAAACGCTTTTACTTGAATGATTAGGCTGTTTTTTCTTGCTTTCGTGTACTATGAACAATGATACAACGAAGGTAATCAAGGCCGCTCCGGCGTCTTAACGAGTGGATACGTCAGCTTTATCTTCTGTCGAAACCTTGCGCCAGCTGTCTGAGAACACGCTTAGCTGCCTCTTCGGTTGCTTAAACGGTCTTGCGAAACAAATTAAGTGCTTTCAATTTGTTGCGATGTGGAGGTAATGCAGAACGTATAAATTGCTCCCGAGAGAGGGTATGAAAACCGAGTTGTTCCTGTAAAGACGCTGGGACCTTTGTTCGGCCGAAAATAGAAACTGCGCAGTTCTTTCAGGCACCCCAATTATAAAGCATAGCTTTCGGTAATCTATTTCTGAGAGGAATCGCTAAGTTCCAGCTTTAGATAATAATGCATCATGTGGCTTCTACCCAGATAGCGGCAGGCGCGAGGGGTCCCTGGAGCTCCGTGCTAGAAGGCCCCTCTTGCCGTTAACTCTCGACATGAATTATTGCTAACGCAGGTCCGATGCCGCGGTAAGTTGTTCTTGAAGAAATTACAAAGTTTTACGATTGTTCAGTTCAAATGAAAAGGCAGCATTGCACGCCGGAAAATCCAAAGCTAAGACTGATGAGTGCACAAGTGTGGCTTCTATAGAGGAGAAAAAAAACCAATGTCGTGACGGTCAAGAGAACTAAACCGCGCGCAATCAGGTGTAAGCGCCTAATCGACGACGAAGCCATCATATTTGAAGGAATGATTATAATGCACGTTCACACAGAAATGATTATAATGCGCACCTACACGCAAAAAGCGTGTGAAAAATGAGTAGCAAACAGCCCAATTTCTTGTGCTGCTTATTGATCACATGACACGCGCGCTGTTGCCGTTACCTAATAGCGAAACATTCGTATTAATTTTTTTCGGCTTTAATAAGTGAAGTATCCAGAGTGCAAAGCTTAGACACAACGCTCAGAGTTCCCCTTGTTTTTTTCAAAACCTGAAATGATGACTATCGTTCAACCATAACATAACCCTCTCTTTGGCTGTTGATCACGTACTCTCGTTTCAAGCGCTCAAATTTTGGGCACAATATGGTAACCAACATTGACCTTTTATTCACCTGACTCTTTTTGCATCTCTAGAAATAATGAAACAAAACTAACTAATTTAGCTCGTTCGTTCATGTCATTTTTTTTATACTGCAAAAACAGTTCAAAACAAGCATTCCTACCAATAGGCTTTCTCTGCGCTGCTTAGTCTCCCCCAGGTCGCAAATACAAAGGGCAGACTCCAGAGTTGATGTGGTTGTCAGTTCGTTCCCCACCGGGTTTCAAGCTCACCATTTAAGCAGCAGAGATCGACTCCACAGCTTGCACCATACGTAACCGTCAGGTAACGTTACCGTACGCATGTATTTTCTTTCTTGGCGTTAACTACATTCCGCAAGCATAGAGCGGTTGCACTTTGAATACTTTGTTAAGTACTGTCTTCTTTGGCACGCAGGAAACAAGAATAGGCATATAAAGTTCGCCATGGGAGGCTGCGGCTAGAAATTAGTCGAAAGTTTTTCCAGAGTTTCTCAAAAAATCACCTCTAAAGAAAGTCAAGTGAAAAATAAACGCCTAAACCCAAGAGGGGACCACATTTCATGGCCGAACGACGCTCGAGACAGTATTACGTTGAACCCACTGTCAGGAAAACTCGACAAACGATCAGCAGTCCCAGAACTAACGCAGCGCGTACCTTACTCAGCGTGTTCAGAGGGCACCCCCTCGGGGCTATCAGTGGACAAACGGGTCCTTGCGCCACCTCAGAGAAAGTTGAGAAGTGCACCGGACACGTCACGCAAGGGCGCGCCCGCTCTGTCTTGCGAAACGAATCAATCGCATGATTCGGCGCCTCTAGAAGGCGATACAGCGAACATTGCACTCGCAGAAGCAGTGCAGGACAAAGTTTTGTCATGTTTGCCTCGTGCCATGCTCTTCATCGCCGCCATCACTCTTCGTAGAGATCTGTTAGTGACGGCCCTTTGGCCTGCCGATGGTTATTATTGCTGGTATGTGGTCCCTGCGGGTGAATTAATCGATGGCGAAACGATCTAACGGCTAAGAGACGAATAGGAGACCATGCTTTGCGTTGGCTCGCTCTTGGGCGTGAGACACACGCTGGGAGTTCATGACGCCGCATAAAGTGAACGATCGCTTGGACCTGTTTTACGTGAGAGTCTTCCGCGTAGTTAAGTCCTAAGCAGTCTGTGGTCACTAAAACGGTTGGGTTGTTACAAAGACCTGAGTAATACTTTATGAGCACTGTCGAAATTGAGCTTGTAACTATCGAGGTTTTTTTCTGCATTTTAGCACAGAATGTTCAGCTAAAGCTAACGAAAAATGCATCCATGAGGCACAACATGAACTTTAACAAGAGTTGTCGAGTAGTTGGCCTGGTGCTTGAAACACTGTGAAAGATTTTTTCAAAAAAAAAACACAAAGAAAGGCAAGACGACGGGACGTCCTGTCATCTTGTCTTCCTATGTGTCGTGTGTATAAGAAAAAAAAAACCTTTCACGGCGTTTCAAATACAACATGAAGCCCCACAATGCTCCCCTTTTTTTCGGAATTTGAATCACGCTTTGATTTCGCGAGGACGACTGAACCAGGAATAAGTAAAACCGCTGTGGCCGTGCACAAAAAAGAGCATTCGATGCTGCAAGCGAAAGTCCTGCTTTTAGCTCTGCATCATCTCTTTTCGTTTCTTTGTTGACATGTCAACCGAAAATCTAAATTCCTGTTTCGGTATGAAGAATGTGCAAGGTAGTGTTATTCATTCACACACATTCTTAAAGCACGAACATATTGGTTTGTTGTCCGAGTCGCTATGCATATTGAAACAGCTGATACTTAACGATTGCATTTTTCATCATGGCACGTTTTACTCGTCGTCTATTTTGAAAGTTCTGACTCGCCTTTCTAATGCAGGTTGGGTCATGACTGAACAATAAATAAATAAATAAATAAATAAATAAATAAATAAATAAATAAATAAATAAATAAATAAATAAATAAATAAATAAATAAATAAATAAATAAATAAATAAATAAATAAATAAATAAATAAATAAATAAATAAATAATAGATATCGAGAGATACATTTCGCTGATCTGTCGCTGTTTTTGCGTCATACGGCAAAGGTTTTGTACCACTTCGGAGAAATGGTATGCGTGGTGTTTGACTCCCGCATTGCTAGTACACCTGAAATCATCAAGAGCAGCGTCTCCAAAGCAAAATGAAAAATGTCAAGAAGAAGAACGAGAAGTTGCTTCTTCGATCTATTGACAAATTACTCTTCGTAAGTTATAGGCGGTGTTGGACCTACTGTTTTTTCAGTTCTTGCATTTTGAGGATCTCTTCGTACCTTGTTGTGTTCAGCCTATGCCCTCTAATTTTTTCTTTATGCTCTAAAAAGCCAAGTTCTTCTTTCAAAGCATTATCGAACATTATGACCTGACGTGCGGAGTTCCAGCTCTACTTTTAATGGACGCTTTGAAAGCGGAAAGGCAATTTCGCTGGAGTGCCTTCGTGCCAGAAAAAATTCTGTAGAAGAAAGTTGAGTCTTCAAAGAAACCGCAAGAAAAAGGGGAATGTCTTCTATATTTCAAGCGGGGCAAAGCCACACATGCTCGGAGGCCTATAGTATTTTTCGGGCAGAGCTGCTTCAGCATTAGCCTTTATCAATTACAAACAAATACTCTTCGCTCATTTCTGTTACACTCCAATTGTTGATGAAGTTGATGAAACTGAAGTTGATGAAGGTGACCGTGTATATTCGGCTGAGCCGTTTTCCATCTCTAGTTGCTAGGCTACACGCGCAGACTGAGAGCTGTTTTCGTCAAACGGATGAGGAGCTCAGAACGCTGCAATTTCGCCGTGGTGCTTAACGTGTATCGCGCGCAGTCACACCGATGCTGCAATGATTAGGCCTGGAGATGCTACACCGAAAGACGCGAAAGTCGCCTAATGTCGCGACAAGCTACACCGAAATTGTCACACTCAACGATTTCTTGCTGTGGAAGACCACTGACTAGAGACAAGGAGGCCTCTGTGCTATTGGTCGTTTCATGATCCTGTGCAGAGGCTGCAAAATTTATAGCTCTCGAGTGTGATACTTAGGGAAAGTGTACGCGATTAACTTGGTAATATATTTCTAGTTTATGTTCTTTGCCCGAATCTGGAAAATGTAAACAAAGTATTAGTGCGTTTTGTCCAGGCCCCATCCGCGTTCATTCTATTACCATCGGTTCCCTAGTGGGTGCGTCCTCACATGGAACGTGTAGCACGCTTGAAAACCATGGTCGCATCAGGGCTTTTCATGCGTTCTGCCGCAGGCAGCGGGACGGTTTGACGCCCAACTTCTGCCACCTTCAGGGCGGTTAGGGAAGACTCGGGGTGCTGGCTGCAAAAATGCCGCAGCGTTTACTTGCAGGGGGCTAAACTTACTTGCATCGCCTCGTCAGTACAGCAGGTGATACCAGGCAGTATCATCCCGTGGTTGAAAACACAGTACCCTCTGATCACAAGGACGAGTCATTCAGAAGTAGGTTGATAAAAAATTTTAAAAATCGTGTTCAATTCGTGTTTTAGTTCAGCTCACGAACGGCTACCGCAGTTTTACTTAAAATCATGACAATGTAAACACACTCGCTATGCAAACTCGCCACGTGTCTTACGATAGTCTCGAAATGATTTTTGACTCGATAGGGGATAGAGCAGCATATTTTGAGAACCATACAGAAGGGCGGGTAGCTTGAACTCTGAGGTTTAGATTTACGAAAGAAAGCAACGCTGAAACATATCCTCAAATATTCCTGTGAGAAGTGCGTCGCAATTTGTTTCTGACTTTATTCATGAGAGAGGAGTAACAAGAAAACTTGATTGCCGCCGAGTACAAGCAACAGATCCGTACGGCACCAATGTTCTGCTCTAGGCATATACGCTGCCCTAAAATGGTGGCAATACCAGATGAATGTATAAATGTAGATTTTTATTTGCACGCGGAGGCCAACACAAGAGCTAGAGCGCGAGGTCTTGTTGAATGTCTTGTGCGAGAAATGCTTTCTTGTCGAAAGTCAAGTTCAGAGCGGAAGCGCGTTGAATATTTTACTCAAGAAAGTGGCTCTGAACACCACACAGCATACACAGCCTAAAGGCGGCGGCTTTTTAAAACCTTGTCATATTTCGCTGTCATTGTGAAACCAAAATTTCAGTCACGTAGCACTGCCCTCAGGAGTTTTCAATTTTGATCGATACTTGGGTGGCTTGTTTCCGTAGGGCGCTATGAAGCACAACGCGTTCTGAATTCCTATGTGCGTTGTCGAAGAAAAGACGCCGAGAGTGAAAAATCCGGAACACGCGCAATCAGTGTGCTTTCAAAACTAATTTATTTTTGTTAGCAACAGTCCGGATGTTTCCCAAGAAATTTTGTTGCCTGGATAAAACAAGAATAAAACAAGAATGAGAAAGACAGCAGGAATAGCATGAGGAGTCATTCTCGAGCTCTATATTCCACATTATTCGGACAATTCATTAATTTTCAAATATAAATCTTTATGAAAGGTTCCTTACGACATAATGCAGCCACCCATGAACACACGAATAAAAAGCTCAGAAAAATCAAAAGGCCATAAATAAAGGCTAAATCCGGATTTTTTAAATAAACCGCAAAGGTAAAGTCTTTGATTTTAAAAGCTTTTCGTTTAATAAGCGCATTAGAGACCCCTTAGAAAGCTCCAAAATCTGTCTCTCTGCATGGCGAAAACGTTTATTATGAAGGCGCGGCCCGTTATTTTGAAAGAGCGTACTTCCTTGGCCAAAGTTGACCGAGCAACAGGTGTTTGCTTTTCAACCGTATAGTGGAGCCTTCACCGCACCCCTGAAGACCGAAAGGTGTAAAAACGTGAGGACAAGGGCGCACCTTAGTTTACACAGCTTCAGCGCACACCTTCGACAGTGCGCTGGCGGAGCTACGCTTTATCTCTCTACCGCGGCTGCTGCACGCTAAAAATGAGTGCTTAGAGGACGCGCGTCATTATTCTGGATCTGGAACACTCCCATACTGCATCTAATTTTTGCCCCAAATAATAATAATAATAATACTGAAGCTAGTGGGTCTTTCTTCGAGCAACCCTGCTTCATATATTGCCTGGACGCAGAGACCATACCATCGCTCACTACTGGACTTCATCAAATCAGCTCTTTCTCAATTACTTTAATCATTACTGCATCCTTCGCCACACATTCGCCTATTGAGGCTCTGAGACAATAAATATCGTTTAAAAATGAATATACTAATAATTAATAAGCTTTTTTGCTGCGCATCAAATTTGAACATAGGTCTGTCGGGTCAGCCCAAGCTTCAGTGGCTTGTCGGACTGCATCCAGCAGTAAGTTCAGCAGGCAGGAAAAACTATTTACAGGAAATAAACACGAAAACAAATCAACTGATGCTTTTATACAAATATATCTGATATGCAGTTTTTGAAGGTGACAAATGTATGTCGTTAGGAAGGGTGTTGAAAGTGCCGGGAACATAATAATTTATAACGAAACGACCAAAATGGGTAAAACACCGACGGAACGGAATATAGTGGGTGTTGCCTTAACGTACAAGCAGGTATATGCTCCTTTAGAGAAGTGCTTGACCAAAAATGTGTGATTATCACTGTGTTTCTGAAGAGTGTATCAAAAGAAGGTAGTTTTAGAGCAAATTAAAATTTTTTTTCTGGCTACACGGATATTTTGTTGGCAATGTTGTGTAGGAGGTAAAAAGTGCAAAACCACACAGAGGACTCAGAAAAGTAAGACGAGACAAGGGCGCTGTGGTACCTGTCCGTATCCTCTGTGTGGTACTGCGCGGTTTTCCTCCTAGATGAACACCCAACCAGCTCAAAAATGTAATTCAGCGTTTCGTAGAATGTGGGTTAAAATACTGTTAATTTTTGATCACCATGAAGGTAAGCCTGGATAGAAAACAGCAGTCCTATACCTAAGTACATTATAAACAAGAACATGCCGAGCTTTGTTTATAGTCTCAAGTGGATTTTAGAAAATACGAGAATTATAACACACACACACACACACACACACACACACACACACACACACACACACACACACACACACACACACACACACACACACACACACACACACACACACACACACACACACACACACACACACACACACACACACACACACACACACACACACACACACACACACACACACACACACACACACACACACACACACACACACACACACACACACACACACACACACACACACACACACACACGCACGCACGCACGCACGCACGCACGCACACACACACACACACACACGCACGCACGCACGCACGCACGCACGCACACACACAGGGTGTCCGAGCTAACTTGCAATGATCACCGCAGAAACA
Organism: Amblyomma americanum; assembly: GCF_052857255.1. Lineage (NCBI taxonomy): Eukaryota > Metazoa > Arthropoda > Arachnida > Ixodida > Ixodidae > Amblyomma > Amblyomma americanum. Next base: position 232,857,570 of record NC_135497.1, read on the forward strand.
GGAGCCGGCTTTCTTTCAACTGCCACCCGAACAAACTGGCGCTTATCTTGGAACCAACCACAACGCGAAACTCTGTCGTGTGCAGCACGAAAGGCGCGAAGCGAGCGATTCTTACAAAGCACGGATGAGAGCGCTGTAATAGCGGCGCGTTCGGGCGCACAGACTGCGCTGTGACCTGATATTTTTAAAACTCCGCGGGCTTTCGTTTTCCCCGAATTAAAAAGGCCACGCTAAGTCAATCTCGTTGAAAATGTCTGGTTCGGACAATATTTGTAGAGCTCCGAAAATTTCTAATTGACGCCTGATCGTTTCAAGGTATATTTAAAAACTTAATTAATTCATCTCGACTAATTATTGAAGTAAGATGATAAAAAATGGTACTGTAACTTTAGATAAGTTTAACAACACCCACGCGATTTCACTTCTTTAGAACGCTTAGGTTTTATCAAAATCTTGGTCAAGCAGACTGTTGGCTCCCTTCATAAATTTGTCAAACGGGCCCCTCATTTCCTTTAACTTGTCTGCTAATAGCTTAACGAGGGTGTCGGTTCTGGCAGTCTTGATGCCATAGGTAGCATAAGAGGGCTCTCGCACAGTTTCCGCCCTCGCCGTTAGATGACTTTCTACATCACGCTCGCGGTATTACAGGACGTGCTACGTCCGCCGCTATGGTCGAGGGTGGCGCTGGTGAACACTATCAAGGCTCGCTTACACCCAGTAAACATAAATACCCACGAGAGAAGCAGATTGGACAGCCGTCGCCGTAGGTCAGTTGCTAAGAGCACCGGACGTGATATTCGGAGGTCGTGGGTTCGGATCCCGCCCGCGGCATGGTTGTTTTTTCTGCTGCTTTATATGTAATTTTCTTTAAGCGATTTATTAATCTCAGTATTATTATCCCACTGATGAGCATAACACATTAAAAAAACTAACGTTCCCCTATGCACCTTGGTTTCGGTGAGCGTTGGCTCCCTTCATAAATTTGTCAAAGGGGCCCCTCATTTCCTTCAACTAGTCTGCTATATATATATATATATATATATATATATATATATATATATATATATATATATATATATATATATATATATATATATATATATATATATATATATATATATATATATATACTACGGAGCCGTAGTCGGCGCGCATTCAGCGCATTGAGGGCATCTAGGAGCGAAGAAATCTATGGATCTCGACGCTGTTCCATGCGGAGGTCCGTGGCAGTGAGCGCGGCCAGCGCCGAGGCGGACAAGGACGAAAAGGGCGCAGGAGATGGCAGAAGTGAGGTAAGCGCGACAAGGCGTCAGCATCGGAATGTTTGCGGCCCGACCGATATACGACGTTAATGTCGTATTCCTGAAGACGAAGGGCCCAGCGGCCGAGGAGTCCAGAAGGGTCTTTCAGGGTAGCCAACCAGCAGAGGGCATGGTGGTCAGTAACGGCGTCGATGGGGCGACCATAAAGGTAAGGACGAAATTTTGTGAGTGCCCACACTAGGGCGAGGCACTCTTTTTCCGTAACGGTGTAATTAGATTCGGCTTTCGTGAGCGTACAACTGGCGTAAGCAACAACATATTCGGAAAAGCCGGCCTTACACTGTGCAAGGACGACTCCGAGGCCTACGCCGCTGGCGTCGGTGTGCAACTAGGTTGGCGCACTGGGGTCGTAATGGCGCAGGATCGGTGGTGAAGTCAGAAGACGACGGAGGGTAGCGAAAGCAGCATCGCAGGTTGAGTTCCAAGTAGATAGATCGGCGGGCCCATTCAGGAGCCTCGTAAGCGGGATGACAAAAGCTGTTTTCGGGCCGTCAGATTCAGCCATGGGGACTTGCCAATAGCCGGAACGGAGATCCAGGGAGTAGAAGAACTTGGCTCGTTGCAAACAGTCAAGGGCGTCATCAATACGGGGTAGTGGGTAAACGTCTTTGCGTATAATTTTGTTTAGGCGACGATAATCAACACAGAACCGAATCGAACCATCCTTCTTTTTGACGAGCACGACGGGCGACGTCCACGGACTAGAAGAGGACTGGATAATGCCGTGGTGCAGCATGTCGTCCACCTGTTCAGCGATGACGCGGCACTCTGGAAGCGAGACATGGTAGGGGCGCTGGTGGAGAGGGGCATGAGGGCCTGTGTAAATGCGGTGAACGACGGTGGTCGCGCGGCCCAAAGTTGTCTGGTGGTCGAAGGAAGAGCGGAAGTCGTGAAGCAGTTCAAGGAGCTTTTTGCGGTAAGCTGGGTCGAGGTCGCTGGCCACTGAACGGTGAAACATTTCCTGGGAGAGCGGGTCGGAGACAGCACTGGCGGTGTGAGGGCGGCGACGGGGGTACCACCGCAAAGAGTTTCTTCGTCGAAGGGCATGAGCAGGTCAAGGTGTTCAATGTGTCCAAGACATTCTTCACGGAGCAAGGTGAAATGATAGGGCGAGGGATTCGAGACGACGAGTTCGGTGGCAGCGTGGCGTATGTCGAAGACGGCGAATGGAAGAGGTAGGTGGCGGCGAGAAGCGCGGACGGGCGAAGGCGCGAAGAGTACAGTCTTGCTGGACCCAGTGGTGGCGGACACGGGAACGAGCACGGCACTGACGAGAGGAACATCGGTGTCCGCGGCAATAACAAGTTTGGTACCAGAGCAAAGACGGTGGGTAGTCGGCGAGCGTATCAGGGAGCAATAATAATTAATAATAATAATAATTGGTTTTTGGGGAAAGGAAATGGCGCAGTATCTGTCTCATATATCTTTGGACACCTGAACCGCGCCGTAGAGGAAGGGATAAAGGAGGTAGTGAAAGAAGAATGGAAGAATAGGTGCCGTAGTGAAGGGCTCCGGAATAATTTCGACCACCTGGGGATCTTTAACGTGCACCGACATCGCACAGCACACGGGCGCCTTAGCGTTTCTCCTCCATAAAAACGCAGCCGCCGCGGTCGGGTTCGAACCCGGGAACTCCGGATCAGTAGTTCCCGGGTTCGAACCCGGCCGCGGCGGCTGCGTTTTTATGGAGGAAAAACGCTATGACGGCATGATAGCGGGATAGAAAATCCCAGCAAAGGATGAGCCCACGGGAGCAAGAACTGAGTACTAAGAATTTGACGACATACTAAACGTCCGCGATGAGGACACGCGCTGTGCAAGCAGCGGAAGGATGAGCAACTCGGTGCTAGCGGTGCAAAGAGATAGTCCCGAAAGTGGTGGCGACTTTACGCAGCGAACGACAGAAGTTTTCGGATATAACAGAAACGGTAGCACCTGCGTCCGCAAGCGCAAGTGCTCGAACGCCGTCAACTAACACATTAAAAGTTCGGTGGGGAAAGGCGAGGACTTGAGATGGTTGAAGTGTGCGCAGTTCGTTCCCCAGGAACTGCGGCTCCTAGTTTCCCGGTTCCGCGGGAACGCTGCGACGCCGCATGGGTGACAAGGAGCGACATCGAGGTGAGCGGTGCGAAGCGAATGGCTGGCAGCCGGGAGCAGGGCCAGAAGGTGGTACTGGGGGTGGTGGTCCTGAAGGTGGCCGAAAGGTGCGATAGGACTGGGTGTAGGCCGGCAGATGTAGCACAGGGGCAGGCGGAGTACGGCGACAGAGGCGCGTGATATGGCCCGGTAGACCGCAAGCGTAGCAAATCGGCCGGTTATCAGCCGTGCGCCAAGGGTTGTGAGCAGCCGGCGCTGGGTGGAGTCGGGGAGCAACAGACGGAGGCACTGGTGCGGGAACGTAGGCCAAGACCTGCGGCTGCGATGGGCGTGCGACGACTTCGGCATATGTGAGAGGCCCAGGCATGGGGGCAGGAGGCATCGTAACGATTGCACCGTAGCCCAAAGGTGCTGCAACGGGAGCTGGCGGCATCTTGAGAAGGTTGACTTGAGGAGCTACGGGAACCGGCTGCCGACGAGCTGGAAGTGCATCGGCTACCTCCTGGGCGATGGTGTGCCGCAACTCAGGAGTCAGGAGCGGGGGCGAAGAGTGTGTGCCCTAGAGACGCGAAAGCTGCCGGGCCACCTCATCGCGTGCGAAGTCTTTGATTTGACCCAACAGGTCACTGTTGACGGCCAGGCCGGATATGAACTCGCCAGGCACGACAGGTGAGCGACGAGCGCCAAGGCGTGGCTTGCGCAACCCATCATAGCCCTGGCAGAGGTTGTACACGGAAGCGAAGGCAGTTGTAGTTTTCGCCACCAGCGTGTGGAAAGCGTCGTCGTCAACTCCCTTCATAATACGCTTGATCTTGTCGGCCTCGGACATAGACGGGTCTGCTCGTTTGCAGAGATCGACCACATCTTCGATGTTGGAGGTGAAGCTCTCACCCGGATGCTGAGCCCGAACGCGCAAACATTGCTCAGCGTGAAGTTTCCGTACTGCGGGACGGCAAAAACTTCTGCAAACGTCGTCTTGAAATTAGCCCAGGTTGGAATATCAGCCTCGTGGTTCCGAAAGCAGAGGTTGGCGACGTCACTCAGATAAAATATGACGTTGGTGAGTTTCATGCGGTCGTCCCAGTTATATATATATATATATATATATATATATATATATATATATATATATATATATATATATATATATATATATATATATATATATATATATATATTAGCAGACAAGGCAAATGAAATGAGGGGTTCGTTTGACAAACATATTAAGGAAGCCAACAGTCACCCAAACCAAGGTGCATAGGGGAATGTTTTCTATTTTTTTTAATTTCTAATGCCAATCGATTGGTTTAAAGAAAATTACTCGACACTCGAAAAAGGCTGGTCCTCCAGCCGAAACGTCGTGAATTAAGTCCTGTTATGTTTCTTCAATTTTTGGTGATTTTATATTATATTGACGAAATCAGCTGCCAGAAATCACTTTTGGTGTATATATATATATATATATATATATATATATATATATATATATATATATATATATATATATATATATATATATATATATATATATATATATATATATATATATATATATATATATATATTTATGAAGGGAGCCAACTGTCACCGAAACCAAGGTGCATAGGGGAACGTTAATTTTTTTTTTTTTTTATTTAATGTGTTATGCTTATCAGTGGGATAATAGTACTTAGATTAATAAATCGCTTAAAGAAAATTACTTATAAAGCAGAAGAAAAAACAACCATGCCGCCGGTGGGATCCGAACCCACGACCTCCGAATATCGCGTCCGGTGCTCTTACCAACTGAGCTACGGCGACGGCTGTCCCATCTGCTGCTCTCGTGGGTATTTATGTTTACTGGGTGTAAGCGAGCCTTGAGAGTGTTCACCAGCGACACCCAGTAAACATAAATACCCACGAGAGCAGCAGATGGGACAGCCGTCGCCGTAGCTCAGTTGGTAAGAGCACCGGACGCGATATTCGGAGGTCGTGGGTTCGGATCCCACCGGCGGCATGGTTGTTTTTTCTTCTGCTTTATAAGTAATTTTCTTTAAGCGATTTATTAATCTAAGTACTATTATCCCACTGATAAGCATAACACATTAATAAAAAAAAAAAAATTAACGTTCCCCTATGCACCTTGGTTTCGGTGACAGTTGGCTCCCTTCATAAATTTGTCAAACGGGCCCCTCATTTCCTTTAACTTGTCTGCTAATAGCTTAACGAGGGTCTCGGTTCTGGCAGTCTTGATGCCACAGGTAGCATAAGAGGGCTCTCGCACAGTTTCCGCCCTCACCGTCAGATGACGTCCTACGTCACGCTCGCGGTGTTACAGGACGTGCTACGTCCGCCGCTATGGTCGAGGGTGGCGCTGGTGAACACTCTCAAGGCTCGCTTACACCCAGTAAACATAAATACCCACGAGAGCAGCAGATGGGACAGCCGTCGCCGTAGCTCAGTTGGTAAGAGCACCGGACGCGATATTCGGAGGTCGTGGGTTCGGATCCCACCGGCGGCATGGTTGTTTTTTCTTCTGCTTTATAAGTAATTTTCTTTAAGCGATTTATTAATCTAAGTACTATTATCCCACTGATAAGCATAACACATTAATAAAAAAAAAAAAAAATTAACGTTCCCCTATGCACCTTGGTTTCGGTGACAGTTGGCTCCCTTCATAAATTTGTCAAACGGGCCCCTCATTTCCTTTAACTTGTCTGCTAATAGCTTAACGAGGGTCTCGGTTCTGGCAGTCTTGATGCCACAGGTAGCATAAGAGGGCTCTCGCACAGTTTCCGCCCTCACCGTCAGATGACGTCCTACGTCACGCTCGCGGTGTTACAGGACGTGCTACGTCCGCCGCTATGGTCGAGGGTGGCGCTGGTGAACACTCTCAAGGCTCGCTTACACCCAGTAAACATAAATACCCACGAGAGCAGCAGATGGGACAGCCGTCGCCGTAGCTCAGTTGGTAAGAGCACCGGACGCGATATTCGGAGGTCGTGGGTTCGGATCCCACCGGCGGCATGGTTGTTTTTTCTTCTGCTTTATAAGTAATTTTCTTTAAGCGATTTATTAATCTAAGTACTATTATCCCACTGATAAGCATAACACATTAATAAAAAAAAAAAAAAAATTAACGTTCCCCTATGCACCTTGGTTTCGGTGACAGTTGGCTCCCTTCATAAATTTGTCAAACGGGCCCCTCATTTCCTTTAACTTGTCTGCTAATAGCTTAACGAGGGTCTCGGTTCTGGCAGTCTTGATGCCACAGGTAGCATAAGAGGGCTCTCGCACAGTTTCCGCCCTCACCGTCAGATGACGTCCTACGTCACGCTCGCGGTGTTACAGGACGTGCTACGTCCGCCGCTATGGTCGAGGGTGGCGCTGGTGAACACTCTCAAGGCTCGCTTACACCCAGTAAACATAAATACCCACGAGAGCAGCAGATGGGACAGCCGTCGCCGTAGCTCAGTTGGTAAGAGCACCGGACGCGATATTCGGAGGTCGTGGGTTCGGATCCCACCGGCGGCATGGTTGTTTTTTCTTCTGCTTTATAAGTAATTTTCTTTAAGCGATTTATTAATCTAAGTACTATTATCCCACTGATAAGCATAACACATTAATAAAAAAAAAAAAAAATTAACGTTCCCCTATGCACCTTGGTTTCGGTGACAGTTGGCTCCCTTCATAAATTTGTCAAACGGGCCCCTCATTTCCTTTAACTTATATATATATATATATATATGTTTATGGCTGCTACTGCAGCAGACTGATCAAGGTTTGAACATTGATCTTGAACCTTCTCACTCGAACCACGTTGGCCGAAGGGGTACCACCTTTAGCAGGCTGCGAGGTTGTCCGAAATTGGGGCTTGGCCCGCGAGGGGCGCAGCGGGGTTTACGGAGCTTCTCCCAAGTGGACACCCCTAAAGAAAGCCGGGCGCCAGGCCGGGGGCCGCTTGTACCCATTTTTACCGGTGGGTGTCCGGCGGTGGGTTTCGTATATATATATATACACACATATATATATATATATATATATATATACATACAGACATACATGATGGCAGTGCCTCCATGGTGGCTCAGTAGTTTCGGCGCTCGGCTGCTTACCCGAAAGACGCGGGTTCAATCCCGGCCACGGGGGTCGAATTTCGATGGAGGTGAAATTCTAGAGGCCCGTGAACTGTGCTATGTCAGTGCACGTTAAAGAACCACAGGTGGTCGAAATTCCCGGAGCCCTTAACTACGGCGTCTCTCATAGCCTTAGTCGCTTTGGGACGTCAAACCCCCGTAAACCAAACCAAACATGACGGAAGCAAACAGCCACCGAAACCAAGGAGCAGAAGGGAAAGTCTCGTTATGGCATGTATGCCGTAAGGAGCACCTGTTATCTCTTAACTCGTATGCCTAATAGTTTAACGAGGGCCTCGAATCTGGCAGCCCTGATGCCAGAGGTAGCATAAGAGGGTTCTCACACATCTTCCGCCCTTAACGTTCGGCCATGCTCCTAAGTGGCACTAGTGGTAATACAGGATGTACTGCGCCCGCCGCTATGGACGAGGGTGGCGCTGGTGAACACACTCAAGGTTCGCTTGCACTACACATAAACACCCACGAAAGGCGTGGCAGTTTGGTCCAAGACCCTTTTCCCAAACATCTCATCCTATAAGACGAAAATGCATCCACCCTCAGCGTTGTGGCCCAACAAATTTTGGCTGTTTCGACGAGTTACGTGCACTGGAGAGGCTGCTTTGCCTGCAAGATTTTCGAAAGTTCATGTATATTGGCGTGATATTGCCAAAATTTGTTGGGCCACTGCGCCGAGGGTAACCGCGTTTTCGAAATTCTAAAGACTGACATCGATATTACTTAGGGGCTGCACGCCTCTCACTAATTAAGGAGCCCAAATGGAATAGTTAAAACGTAATCAGTTCAATATTAGTTAACCAGCCTGCTCGTTAGCCCGTCTTAGTTGTATTATGATGTACTACAGCGCTGACAGTGGTGTACTGAATGAAGCGCTCTTCTAACTCACAAAGCCTTTTAAAAAATGATTACAATCATAGGTGAAACCCCGCGTACATTGTCACGTGTGAATGAGGTCAAGATCACAGGAAACAGCGGCGGTCTTCGACGAACGTCTTGACCACAGCTCCAGAGCGCTCTCACTTCCACTTTTTTCTTTCAGGCGGCGCGTGCTTCAGGTCAGCTCTAGGCGAACGTGCGGAATGCACTGTGTCAATATGCATAGAGAGTTCAGTGAGCTTTGAATCGAACTATATTTTCGACCTATACTTGCCGCCAGAACAAAGAACTCGGTGTCGGCGAGAGCGATAATCGTGGAGGGCGTCGTCGCGATCGGGTATGCTGCGGCAGTTCGCCGCAGTTTAATGAGACAAGGCTCAGAGATTTATATTCAGCTGGCGTAGCTCGTCGTGATCAGTATAAAGCATTGCCCAGTCGCCCAGGCGTGGCTGCGATCGTTCGCCATCAGATAATTTGTTTAGATTTTTGTTTATCTTTGTTCTTTGTTCCTTCGTCCGCGTCTTCTTGCGCCGGTAAACACCATGGGAAACCAACTAGCCGGTCAGTTGACGCTGTTCAAATATATTTCTAGTTCTGCGGGCACTTTCTCTTCATCGTTTGCTGACCCCTGCAATGTGATACCCTGTATAGCAGCCGCGTCCTGCAGTGCAAGATTCCTCGGATTCTGCATTCGCCATAAAGTATTGTCTCTGGAGCTGCTGATGTTGTTTGATGGCGCTCTGCCTTCGACTGGTCATGCTGCGCGCTTTGCAAGTTTTTGCGATCAGAATGTCAGCATCAAGTTCGTCTTCAGCGGGAACACCCCCGGCTACTCACGTTGGGATCGTCGCCGCCGCACCCCTTGACCAAGAAATGGCGTGAGCTTTCTGCTATTGCTGACCGAACCACTGAATTCATCTGGCAGCAATTCCTTCCAGGTCTACGTGCGCTCGTGCCCACGAAGAAGAGGGTGAGCAGAAATCTCGTCCACATCATCGGAGGCGCCACAGATGTTCCTGAGCATGTCCATCGATTCCTTAGCCATGGACCTAAATTCACTGTTCGGCGCTCCTTTGTCTTTGTTCTGTGTTCCTTAGTCCGCGTCTTCTTGACCTGGTAAAACACCATGGAAACCCAACTAGCCCGTCAGTTGACGCTGTTCAGATAAATCGCGTCCAGCAGCAATGCGCCTCACGGAGAGTACGAAAAATGGTAAAGCCGTATGGCAACGGTGATAATCCCGGAACGCTGTTCGAAAAGTAAGCATTTAACATGATGTTGTGGCAAAAAAATCAAGTTGATACAGAGAAAAGTAAAAATAAAGATCTAGGCATCGCTTCAGCATGATTGAATCTAACGCTGAGTGCTGCCAAAAATTTTTTCAGTTCTTGAACTTTGTCTCAACGTCTTTAAAAAAACATACAGATGCAAAAGGCCAATTATGCAGAGTCATAGAATTTCTTCATAGGCATATAAATACTGCTTTCATAGAGCGCTTTCCCACAGTGGAGGTCTACTAGCGTAAGCGTACTCAGTACAAATCGGGCGCCTGCCACGCATGCAAATAGGTCCGGTGGGCTGCGCTGCAAGCACGTGATTGGCCCGGTAGAAGTGTCAGCTTGTGCCCCTCCGCTATGGTAAGGTGCTGCAGACATGATGTAACAAGATGAAAAGTTCTAGCTTGAATCGTTCATCGCATTTGCAGGGAAGCGCTCATCGGAAAAGCGACCACAAACAAAAGTGTAAACATTTCAAATTTGCAGCGAAACAGCGCACTCTATGCAACAGCATCACGAAAACTAAATGTAAATGCCTTATACGCCATTATTTTCTTAATGAAACCTATTAGCAAAAAGAAATATAGTAGGCCACATGAAATCTGAAGTGCTCAGAAAACAAGGACAAAAAAAAACGATTACATTCCGTGACCTTTTTAGCAAATTCAAAGTATGAGTTGTTAAGCTGTTCAGATTAGTTACATGATATTTTTATCCAGAGCATAGATGTTTCAGTTTGTGATCGCAAAAGGCTCCCATACCAGTGTGCCAGAAAAATATTGTCGACTGAACTCTTTATCAGATTAATTTTTGTCAGCGGGTACTAGCTAATAATACGCACAAGGCGGGGTCTATAGTTTAAAAAGATCCAAAAATTAGTATTAATAACGGAGCTATTAGCAGTGGTGCCAATAAAGAATCACTGAAGAAATTCAAAAAGTGTTAACTCTGATAAGACCCCATTCTGCAGATACAGTACGGGTTCTTCTCACATGTGATACTTCTTAAATTTCTATTTCAGCTTTTACTATATATTTTATGTCGCAATTTCTTAACAAGCAACTGACATTTTTGCTTTTTTTGTAAACACTGAAAGGTCGGCACTGAACAATCGACGAATAACGTGCCACTTTCGTTTTTCCTTTTTCTCTCAACGCTAGCAGAACTCCCTCGCAAGCGAGTGTTTACCGCCGGTGATACTGCAGTAATTATTTTGCTAATCAGGCAGACGCTGCTTAGGAAGATTTGCGCTCTTTAAGTGTGAATCTTTTTTTTATTTTTGCAGAATCGAGAGCCCAGTAAGTTCCAGAGGTAATCACGGTTCACTTAACAGATTGATGTTTCTCGGTAAAATGGCCTCTAAAAGGGTTAGCCAATAATCCCTTTGTCGTAAAGTTCAAGAGGCCCTCACAACAACGGCGGACGGCGACTGTGTGGTTGGAGTGTTTACGTTTTAATGAACACTAATAATGTTATTTTACGCTTCATTTAGAGTGCAAGCTTTGTGCCCAGTCAGTAAAGGACCGGTTATTTTGGGAAAGAATAATGACTTTAAACTAATTTTTGCTAACATTGAAAGCGACATCAACTAAACGCTGAGCGGTCCGAGAGAAAATAATTAAGGAGCTGCATCGAGCGGTAATGAAAGCGATGTTAGTAACACACGTTGGCTACAACCTCTGAAGCGGTCTTTCCGTTTGTGTGTTGATTCTTACTCATTACAAGTAGCCTCTTTTTCTCAGCGAGCTCTTAGGAAATCTCAGGGGCGCTGTGAGTTAGGAGTATGCAGCCACTCAGTCCCCTTCACTTCCAAAAGCTCGTCCGTGTTCAGCCATGTCTCGCGCATTAACAATATCGAAATCAGGCGGATGACACTGGTCTGGAAGCGCTTTAACATTTTTTTTTGTTCAGAACTGTCGTAGTTTGCTTGTAAAGGTCACACAGATATTTGGACCTTTTCGGAGCACCTATATTGACCTTCTGGCGGTCTGAAAACTGTTGAGGTTATGCCGAAATTTCACAGGAGCAACAACATATAAAATATTCGAACTGATTTCCTTTCTGACGGTAAGATAGTTCCCAGATTTTTATTGCTTTTTTGCCGTCATTTAATCGGCCTGCAATAATGAAATTCTGGCTTTACGACACAACTTGGAAATTCTAAGCTGACATCAGAGTGTACGTCAACACTTCTGCTGTAGTCTTCTACCTGGCTAACGCCAACAATACGCCCACATTTGCATCGTCCGTGTAAACAATGGCTCTTCCAGCGATCATCCACAATGTGTTGACGCCTTTAGCTCAAACATAGAAAAACCGAGGTCTGCCGTTTACGCTTTGGCGACGGTGGTTGGCCACCTGAAGATTCAGAACAAATAAAAAAGTTGACAACAACCACGCTTTTGCCTTCTATGAGTGCGCGCAAGCGAACAAGACGATTGCGCGGAGATGCGTATGCAAATACAGGCCCAAAAGAAAGCAGGAGCTGTGAATCAGCCGCATGAAAGGCGTATTTGGAAGCAGCGGCCTCACTGTCAACGTCGCTCTTCGTGTAGAAGCGGGGCGGAAATGATAGTGGTCCGGACGTGCGCTACGCGGCGGCTCGTCACACGTGGCAGCCTTTATTGCATGAGACTATAAAGGCGTGAGTCGCAAGCGCGGACACGAAGGCCTTGACAAGCTCGCGCTGTCTCACCTGCGGAAGAGAGTGCGTCTGCGCGCGTGCGTGTGCGCGCATGCGCGCGAAGAGAGGGCGCCGCTTGTCAACGTGGCCTCTTTCATTTTTTGAAGGGTAGGTGGGGTGGATTTCTTGTTTCCTAAATTCAGCTTACGAACCTTTTCGGGCCCTAAACGTTGCTGTGTAGGCGCTGTTATTTTGGCAGTTATGGTAGGTAAGGCACGTGAGGCTGCCGTGTTTTTCTGCCGACATTTCCAGAGTAATATAGGGCCGTGCATAACACACAGGGTGTTTCACCTAATATTTTACCGAATATTTAAAAATAGGCTTTTTGAGTTAGATGAGAGCTTTTTTCAGCATAGCATTGCCAGTGGTATAGTATATAGAAAACAACTAAGATGTGCAGACTAGCAGGCTGGATAATTAATATTGAATAGTTAACATCTTAACTATTAACTTTAGGCTCCTTATTTATTGAGAGGCGTATAGCTCACCGTAAGTAATATCCATATAAGGTTTTAGAATTTTGAAAATCCGGTTACCCTCGGCGCTGTGGCCCAACAAATTTTGGCCATTTCGATGAGTTACGTCCACTGCATGGAGAGGTTGCTTTGCCTGCAGGTTTCTCAAACGCACATGTATTTGTGCGCTGTGTCGCCAAAATTTCTTGGGCCACAGCGCCGAATGTAATCGTATTTACGAAGTTCTAAAAACTGATATGGATATCACTTACGGTGGGATAGAGGCCTCTCAATAACTGAGGAGCCTAACAAGCCGCTGCAATGGCGGAGTTGCTATGGCACTCGGCTGCTGACCCGAAAGAGGCGGGTTCTAACCCGGCCGCGGAGGATGAATTTGGATTGAAGTGGAATTCTGGAGGCCCACGTACTGTGCGATGTCAGTGCACGTTAAAGATCCCAGGTCGTCGATATTTCCGAAGCGCTCCACTACGGTGTTCCTCATAGCCTGAGTCGCTTCGGGACGTTAAACCCAAATAAACCATAAACCGCAAGGAACCTAACGGTAACAGTTAAAAAGGTAGCTATTCAATATTAGTTAACCAGCATGCTAGTTAGTACATCTTAGCTGTATTCTGATGTACTAAACCACTGGCAATGCTTTGCCGAAAAAAGCGCTCTTCTTACTCAAAAAGCCTATTTCTAAAAAATGTGTGAAGTCTTGCGTGAAACACTCTGTATACGAGGGTAAACAAAATATTATCTACACATTTAGTTGTGCAACTTGTACCCACAAAGGTAGGTTGAGTGTAAAACATGCACATCATTTTTTTACGTAGTTTTCTCCTTTCTGAGTGCACTTGGTCCATCGGGCCACCAGGTTGCGTGTTCCTTCCAAGAAGACTTTCGGTTTACCGTGAAGCCACTTTTGCACCGCTTCCCGCACGTCTAGATTTGTGAAAAATCTACGACCTCGTAAAGGCTCTTTGAGCGGCCGAAGCAGATGAAAGTCGGAGGGAGCGAGATCTGGAATTTAGGGAGGGTGTTCCAGTGCCTAAAATCCCAACTTGTTGACGTTTCAGTACTGTGACAAGCCCTGTACGCGAGGAAGGTGTGAAAGGGGCTGAAATTCATCGAAGACATCTACGTGCTGGAATCGGTGCAAAAGTAGCTTCAGGACCAACCGAAAACCTTTTTCTTGGATGAATACGCAAGCTTGTGGCAAAACGTACCAAGCGTATGGAAACGGTAAGAGACAACGTAGAAAAATTGTACGCATGTTGCACACCTACCTTTGTGTAAATTAATTGCAGAACGAAATTGTAGAAAATTTTTGACTTCCCCTCGTATAAACATAAAATCACGCAATTCGTACCACAGCTGCATGCCGCGTGCATTTATATTTATTCTTGATCCTTATCAATAGGTAGAAGTAGTGATGGTGCCGGTGGTTTCAGTGGTTTTTTGTTATTTTCTGTGTGTTCAGCCAGCTAGTAAGAACAGTTCACGTTATGCATTTTCCAGCCACTTCACGTGGCCATTTTTGCCGGTTTTTTAGAGATCTGCAGCGAGAAGCAGCTAGCCCAAGCCTTGATTTTCACTGTAACATGATTGGCTTATCTTAGACCACAAGACACGCACCCTGAAGCAAATACTGACGCCGTGAGCCCTAATCTGCTTACACGAAGAAGAACGGAGCTAGTCGGACGTCTCAGCTCTCATTTTCAAAGTGAACGATTCCGAGACTACTTCACGGAGCCGGCGAACGCATTTGGAGCGTTTCCAGATACCGCTTGGCCTCGTAGTTGAACTGCCGCAGAGCTCAAGTGTAAAAGTATATACCGAGCGCACTGTGATTCGTTGCGTAAGTTATCGCTGAACCAACTGACGTCTGTGCCGGTGTTTCTAGCAGCGAGCAGAGCGAAGCGGCTTTTCTGCTGTACGAACTCTCAATGACAATTCAAAGAGAGGTCAAGGAAAGCTCAACGGGGGGGTCAAGTGCTCTGAATTACAGCCATGACCCTAATCAGTGGCCATCTGGATTGCAGCAAGCGCACCCGCTATCGATCGAGCGGACTGCTAGAATGATGCGTTGCTGGCTCCAAGATGGGACATACAAAATACCAAAAGCAGCGTGTAGCCTCACTGGACTGCAGCTGGTGCTTATCAGCTTGATTTCAAGCGAGTGGAACTGCTCTTGCCATCTAGAAAGAAATGCCTACCGACGACGCTGCTGGCGCAACATACTGAGAGCGACAGAGTCATGAGGAGCTGTTTAGGGCAGTGTTTTCCTCAATTTATCTTGCCACGGTTGCGCAGAACGCCACTGCACAAGAACCAAATAAAAAGAAAGAGGCAATATTCACTTTTTTTGCTGAAAATAAGGCAGAGCATCAAAACAATCGTTCAAAGAAAACAAGCACTGAAAATTTTAGTGAAAGACGAGGTATGCGGGTGAAAGATCTAAAAAAAAAGGCGAGGGGGGAGGGGGTGGAATGGCCCACACCATGTGTTTGAGAGTAGGAGGTGGACAAGCGCACCTCCGCAAAAAAGGCTGGATTACTCTCGACGAAAAAGTGCAGGTGATAGCATGTTCTCGGTATGTTTTCTTTTGCGGTGGATAAGGCGGTTAGTGTTGCATAATTTGGTCTGAAGAAACACAAGGTCAGTGTCCGCTCAGTCCAGCCAATCTTGTACAGAGAGGAAAACGAATGACTGACGGTTTCTTATGCGTTTTAAGTTCTTACAGAAGGCTAGAAAAAGTTCATTCTGCAGAAACTACCGTGGCTATGAATAATTCAGTGGTTTATAAAAGTACGTCAAGGTAAAGCACTCTGATGCAGCTTGCAGCTAACTTAAAACTTTGAGCCCTCTGTCTTCAAAGATATAGGGGACCAAAATTTCTCAGAGTTCAGAGCATCAAAGTTATATGCACAGATGTCTGGGGAAACATTTGCCCTGCAACATTGACTCAATGCTTGCGGAGCGCTTGCTCGCAGACCTATGCTTTGTCTAGGCGAGCGCATCTTTCACAATGTGTGAGACAAAAAATGCAGCACATGGCTTTTTCGACGGCTATACGGTGTGCAACGGCATGCGTCTCCCAGAATTACAACTTGAGACGCGGATGGAGCGGGTCTTAGAGCTCGGTTCTCAGTTACTTTATTCTTGCTGCAATCGGCAGAGGCCTGCAAAAAAAAAAGAACTGTTTGAGAGCGATACCTTAATATATACGCTTGATCATGGCCCGAAAAGTGAGAAGCACTAAAAGACGCCGAAGACGCTGGGGTCATCGCCAGGTCGTAATTTGATTTATATTCTGACACCTCGGAGTAATCAAGCCGCGGCTTCGCTCTGAGACAAGCATTCAGGCAAACTAATGCCAATATCTCCTACCGTCTATGGGGCTATAAGCGCGAACTCCGGGGAGTAGCCACCCGTCTGCGACATGACAAAGGCAGTGGGCTGTCTGAAACAATACAACACGCCACTATTTTCTGGACGCAGACAATAATTTCCTTTCGATATTACCAGTTTTGTATACTAAGACTGATGTCTGTTTGAAACAATTAAACCTACTTCAACTCCCTGTTAACTGCCGATATTTGGGATATGCAGCGGGCACAACTCAGGACATGAACGAGACTTCGCCACCAGCAACTTCCCGGGACGTATCCGCACCCCGCTGAACACCTGCCTTCAACAGCATCTAAACCTGCACGTCGTTCTGGAATGGGTTCCCGGTCGGCAGTGAATAGAATGAAACGGACGGTCGCATGCCCTTGCTCACGACATGTCTCCGAGCGACTCTTCCCCTTGACTAGATAATTACAACCCCAAGCATGAGCGGGCTATGCCCCGAAAACAGCTAAGTGAAACAATGAAGGAACTACGACACTTCCGCCGCCTCCTTCCTCCCCCTTCTCTACATCTTACTAGCCGCTAGTCTCGGTTCATTAGACAAGCGCAGACAAATTGTATATTACGTGACCTGTATAACCACCACATACTCAAGCGTTTTGGCCATCCTCGTTCTCAGGTATTTGGCACCTACCCTTTCAAAGCGCACACATGTTGCCCCTGCCCACGTGACACACAGTCACCACACCACCCACCCGCCCAGGCACCCTGTTATCGGTAAAGCTGAGCCGGTCCTCCTGTCGCACTCTGCCCAATGCTGTGGCCACTGCTGATCGCCCAGTACACGCGCGTGTTGGACGATATGAGCTCTGGCTCTTCGACTTGAGACGGCGACTCGGACCAGAGTCGGCAAACAAATGTTTTCTCTCTCTCTTCATAAATTTTCAGAACATATGTTGCTCCTTTCTGTGTGGCTGATTGGTTGTGGTGGACTTTGTTCTTCTCAAGACAAAATTTGTATTGCTGCAATGAAAAACTCTTGGCTGGGGAAACTGAGGATAAACGAAAACAGAATCTTACGTGCGTTGCTTCTGAACTTTATAGCCGTAACAGGGCAGACGAAAAAACAGGCTAGAGGGAAGCAATACTGCTCAAGGGGCAGTGTTTTTGAATGCTCCCTCATGGGCCAAAAATTAAACGACGGCAAACACCATAGCACCGACACTGTGTCCAAGGATCTATCCAACTATGTGGAAGCGCACGCATAATTTCAAACGGTTCATAGGACATTCACTATATCTGAAATTAGATTGGAACAATTCAGACGTCATGCTTGCGATAAATATCGAATGAGCACACTCTTAGTGAACTAATTTGCGGAAAAACGCAGCGTAAAAAAACACGTGGACAAGATGGAACACATACAACAGCACAAGTGCGACAAGACAGCGCCCGTTCTGTTGTGCGTGTTCCCTCTTGTCCACGTTCTATTTGCGCTGTGTTTTTAAGGCAGTTAGCAATGCATCAACAATAAGCTCCGTCAAAAGGACCAGAATGATAAGGAATAAACACAAACTAGTATACGTCAGCCGAAACGCAAGCAGCAGTGATATTTATTCATAACAGCACTCCAGGAGAACGAAATATTCTTAGATATTCTTTAAATAGCGCGCGCGAACTTGCCGCCCGCGAAGAACGGACAAGCATGGCGTACGTTTCATGTACCTCGTTGAATGGTTACAAATAATCTCAGGTTGTTTACGGAACGACCGGCACACCAAAAAATACACTCGGACGAAGTATTACATAAAAGCCTTCACAAATTCGTAATTTGTCGAACTTCCTTTCGCACAATACTCATGAAGAATAGGCAAGGCGCGGGCTACTGCAAGCAGACTGACGGCGACAGGCTGCAGTTGTTTTTCCAGACATCTTTTATTTCATGATTATTACTCACCTGGCCCTGGAAGTTCCTGCATGCGCACCAGAGAGGCACGTTCCAGGAACATTTTCCAGTCCTGTTCTTGACTAACAACCACTGACGCGCACTTAAGATGAGAGCGTTGACAAATCTAGACAACGCAACCCGTGATCCCGCCGGAGTCCTACCAGACGCTGCAGCCGCCGTCGCATTACTTGGCAGGCGTCACATCAGGTGAGGCAGCCTGGTATTCTCGCCGGAGAGTGTAGCTCGATATCGTCATAAAAATAACGCTGGCGCCATCAGATTTCGCGGGAGATTTGAATGTGGAAGGTTTTTCGGGTGTTTCATTTGCGATTTTCTCAGTGTTCAGTGATTCCGAGGAATATTCATCTCATATTTCTAAGCTCCCTATTGCATTTTGTGTCCCTTTAGAGCGACTGATTTTATTGTTTCGTGCTGTTTCGTTTTGATGTTTTTCTCATTCTTTGTTGTTGAAACATAGTCTAATATGCGGCCTATATCGCGGGTGGTCCCCAGAGTTTTGAGGTTTTGGTGGAAAAATCGTGCTCCTATTGAATGTAACAATCGTTGCGCTATAATCCTATTTCATCTTTTGTCCGCATCACCGAATCACATATCCCACGGCTAGCGAGTGCTTCGCTTCACCGGAGTCAGCAGCGACAGGCTAAAAGGAGTTAAACAGAATAGATAAAAAAATTTTATCCAGGACTTGCTGACGCTGCAGCCCTTACAAAAAAATTTCTTTGGACATAGACTGTCCATAGACTTCTTTCTATAAAGTCTATAGACAAACGTTAGAGAACAGTCTATAGGCAATACAAATTCTAAAGAGAGTCTATAGGGAATCTATATTTTTGGCCATACTATATTAGCAAACTTTTGTTATAGGCAGTCTATAGACTATGAATAGACAAAACTAAATATCTATGGGATGGCAATAAGATGGCAATAGACAGCTCTGAAGTTCCGTAAAGGGAAATAGGCCATTTCCTCACTCTTCTTGTGTCGGAAACCATGTCTCAGAGGTCTCAACGTACATGTTCTGGAACTGATTCGCTAAATAGCAAGGCAGGCTTAATAACGTTTGACAGCGGCTGCACAAACCCGACGTGAACGTCGTTTTAGCCACAACGCCGAGCGCCCAAGCTTGTCTTGGGACGCGGAATTTTTCGGCTGTATGCCCCTTTCTGACTGACGGGACACTTCTTAAAATAATGTCATTCAACGAACGCGAATGACACAAGCATTGGTTCTTGCTTTTTGTGATCGTTGGTGTTTGTTGACAGCGATCACAGAAAAGGGGTCTACCGGCAACAGCAATCACCCCCACATGCCCAAGAAAAATTCAAGCGTTCAGGTCGCCAAGTGGCTAAATCAAAATCTAAGATGGATTCTCGTTCGGCTAAATCGCATTTTATGGTATTAACCACAAAGAAATAGGAGCCACGATTATATATGAAGAACGAAGACACAACATACGAGATATAGAAATGACCGCGGTGGCATTGGCTGCGAGAAGAGGCAACATAAGGAGAGCTTTACTAAAGGCGTATTCCAATCGGGAATCAATAGCAAGTTTCCTTGATCCGCGAATCCGAGCAGCATACCTCAAAGGACGATTTGGATTCAGGGTCTGAGTTCGGATTAGGCCCCGACGGATATCTTGCTCCTTCGCAGATCTGAAGAGCTGCACCGGATTGCCTACTGAAATAAATATAACTGAACTCCAGAGAACAAGTCTGCGCAACTTCTAAGCAAAAATATATATTGTCCTCGGGGCCTCGTGAAACCGAGTAACCGATAACTGAACGGAGCAACGAACAAGGTAGGTCTTTGCTTCTGACCCCGTTCTGGCGTTTGCGCTGACAGCAACGTTTGTCAATACATACTTTACGCGTCTCCTTGCCTGTCTGTCTGTCCAATTCATACGAGTGATATCGTTACGAAACAGAAGAAAAGCCTTGGAGCTGGACCGATGTTATCCCGGTCGTTGCCTTCCTG
Organism: Amblyomma americanum; assembly: GCF_052857255.1. Taxonomy (NCBI): domain Eukaryota; kingdom Metazoa; phylum Arthropoda; class Arachnida; order Ixodida; family Ixodidae; genus Amblyomma; species Amblyomma americanum. The sequence goes on from NC_135497.1 coordinate 232,877,716, forward strand.
CTCTCAGTCATTACTGCAGGGCAGGGATTCCTGCCGAAGCAAGAGCAAAGCGAGGACGACCGCGCACATACCAAGATATTAGCTACCTTGTAAAGATATTTGTTATGAGATGGATCATCCACCTTCTTGTTTCAATCATGCACTGAAAATGTTTTTGTTGTGTCATAAGAATATTATTGAGAGCATAAAAATATCACTCTTAAACTTCTATGGCGCAACCAAACTTTCATAACTCACAAAGAGACACAGCAGGACATAGCTTTTTGGACAGGTCATCCCTTTAACCACTCATTATAGCGATCTCAAGACAGGCACCAGCTTTGTCGAAGCCTCAGTTGGTGAAGGAGGTACACGTGAGAGCAAAAGTGAAGAGATCGCGCAAACGGTGGCGATTGCGGCTTTTCTGCCAAAAAAACCGTGCCTGACGGAGATGCGCAAGGGAAAGGGCTACTATATTACGGAAGTCGCCCTGTGCCTATCCCGATATCAGGCACAGCGCCATCGCCCACAGTTGGCGTGCAGTTTGGCCATATCGCGTAGTCTCACCAATATGCCTGTAGGTACATACATTTTAAGCAGGAAGGACATTCTTCGAATGCGTTTTTATCGGATTTTTTTTATTACTCCAACGGGTTATCAGTGGTTTGGTCAACACTCGCATGCGAACTCCGCCTCTGCTCGTCAGTAAACGTTTCTATCACAAAGGCTGTTTTACCTCTTGTACGAAAATAATACGTCCTTTTCATCGTTCGCCCACTCCGGCTTTTCCTTCGCGCTTCATAACTAATTTTGCGCGAATAGACTTAATAGAACGTTGGTAACGGCTCTGCGCATATGGAACATCAGTGATAGCACTTGAGTACCTTCTCCTTTTCTCACATTTCAACGTATCTAAGCCTCAAGACGCCACGCAAGAGAGTTCAAGAAAGTTGGCGGAAAATCTGGGGTTCCCGGAAAGCCTGTCGCCAGTCAAATGAAGAACGGCGCAAGAAAGCGCATGTCTCCTCTAATAAGCAGAATGCGTTGCGTGAAGCTGTAAAGATAGGTTGAGCAAACGAGGCATTGATGAGCAATTTACGCTCCTTCAGAGGGCCAATGAGGCTCGAGCCGTTAGCGAGCTTCTCGTTAGCGAGCTCATTGAGGCTGATGCCTTTAGTGGATTCGCAGCGTTTCATGGCAACGGAAAGGGAATAACCATTCGACGCGTGGGGCCTCAGAACAAAGCCCAGCACGCCGAGGCAGCAATTAGGGACCACCGCGGATTCGATTAGGCAAGGCTGGCCTGTTCTCAAGCAATGCCACATCCATTAAAAGAAGGAAGCGCAATTTAGGCATCCATGTGCCTCCACCTGCCAATTGCGGGCAATGCTTACACTCAATTAAGCGGCCAAAGGGAAGATGATTGCTTAGAAGACACTTGCACTTCTGCCGTTTTCTTTCTTCCTCCTTCCCACATTTGCTAAAATTTACGCAAAGACGTTTATGGAAAAAGAACTATTGCATGCCGTAAATAGAACAGTAACAACTGCTAGAAAGTGGCCACATTTTAGCTGATGTATGCAAGTTAAGAAGCTTGGCGTTTCTCTTTTTCCCAGTACACACCACCGCCGCATCCAATCTGGCAATGAAGCGTCAGCGAGAGACAGACACGTGACATGTGGGCCGCTGGATGATGCGTGCTTGAAGCCGTGGCAAGCTAGGGCTCCTCTGCTTCCCGGTTTCGGTTTCGGACTTAAAAATTTGGGTCGAAACTGCTTGCTGTGCAACTCCAACGAGAATCGCATCCTAGAAAATCTGAAAACTGGTGCGGATATCACTTATCGCGAGCTACAAATCTCTCATTGAACGTGAGGGCTAACTATAATAAATAAAAACTTACCTTCACATTTTAAGTAACCAGTTTGCTAGTTGTTACGCCTTAGCAGTTTTCTGATGGCCGCCATTGGCGACAACACTATACCGTAGGAGGCGGTTTTCAAACTCGCAGTTTTTTTAAACATTAGTGATATTCCTTGACGGAACACCCTGTGTGTGTGTGTGTGTGTGTGTGTGTGTGTGTGTGTGTGTGTGTGTGTGTGTGTGTGTGTGTGTGTGTGTGTGTGTGTGTGTGTGTGTGTGTGTGTGTGTGTGTGTGTGTGTGTGTGTGTGTGTGTGTGTGTGTGTGTGTGTGTGTGTGTGTGTGTGTGTGTGTGTGTGTGTGTGTGTGTGTGTGTGTGTGTGTGTGTGTGTGTGTGTGTGTGTGTGTGTGTGTGTGTGTGTGTGTGTGTGTGTGTGTGTGTGTGTGTGTGTGTGTGTGTGTGTGTGTGTGTGTGTGTGTGTGTGTGTGTGTGTGTGTGTGTGTGTGTGTGTGTGTGTGTGTGTGTGTGTGTGTGTGTGTGTGTGTGTGTGTGTGTGTGTGTGTGTGTGTGTGTGTGTGTGTGTGTGTGTGTGTGTGTGTGTGTGTGTGTGTGTGTGTGTGTGTGTGTGTGTGTGTGTGTGTGTGTGTGTGTGTGTGTGTGTGTGTGTGTGTGTGTGTGTGTGTGTGTGTGTGTGTGTGTGTGTGTGTGTGTGTGTGTGTGTGTGTGTGTGTGTGTGTGTGTGTGTGTGTGTGTGTGTGTGTGTGTGTGTGTGTGTGTGTGTGTGTGTGTGTGTGTGTGTGTGTGTGTGTGTGTGTGTGTGTGTGTGTGTGTGTGTGTGTGTGTGTGTGTGTGTGTGTGTGTGTGTGTGTGTGTGTGTGTGTGTGTGTGTGTGTGTGTGTGTGTGTGTGTGTGTGTGTGTGTGTGTGTGTGTGTGTGTGTGTGTGTGTGTGTGTGTGTGTGTGTGTGTGTGTGTGTGTGTGTGTGTGTGTGTGTGTGTGTGTGTGTGTGTGTGTGTGTGTGTGTGTGTGTGTGTGTGTGTGTGTGTGTGTGTGTGTGTGTGTGTGTGTGTGTGTGTGTGTGTGTGTGTGTGTGTGTGTGTGTGTGTGTGTGTGTGTGTGTGTGTGTGTGTGTGTGTGTGTGTGTGTGTGTGTGTGTGTGTGTGTGTGTGTGTGTGTGTGTGTGTGTGTGTGTGTGTGTGTGTGTGTGTGTGTGTGTGTGTGTGTGTGTGTGTGTGTGTGTGTGTGTGTGTGTGTGTGTGTGTGTGTGTGTGTGTGTGTGTGTGTGTGTGTGTGTGTGTGTGTGTGTGTGTGTGTGTGTGTGTGTGTGTGTGTGTGTGTGTGTGTGTGTGTGTGTGTGTGTGTGTGTGTGTGTGTGTGTGTGTGTGTGTGTGTGTGTGTGTGTGTGTGTGAGAGAGAGTGACCTTGAGCTCAACAGCTGAATGCCACAGCCACTGAGTCGGCGCGGTGGGTTACTAATGAGCTACATCTTGCATACAGAATATTTCGGGGGAACTTCAAGGTTTAAAAGTGCACTAACCGTATTAAAGGACGACGCACTTTGAAGTTTGTATTTGGCCGCTAGTATAACGAAAAACAGGATGTTTGACTTTATGCTTAGTAATTAGTAATTTTTCTTATTGGACTATTGAAGCTCTGTATTTAGGAAGTAACTATATCAGTTATAGTCAGGTCAGAATCAAGAATGCAGCGGTGAATGCACCTCAAAGAGTGCCGTCCAGCCAATGTCGACGACTGGTTTTTATGATGCAGAGACGAGGCAAATAACTACTAATACATAATAACGTTAATAACATTAATATATATAAAATAACACAAGACTGCCGTCGGCTGATCTGCGGATATGCTGAGTGTCATTGAGAAAATTCATATTATACGGAAAAATTGCGTTCATAAACGGTTTCCCGCTCAAATTGCTGTTGTGCACAATTGTTGAGTTTGACTCATTAGATTCGCACATGCAGAGTTAACTTTGTGATTATAAGAACCATCTATCCACCCTATCTCTAACATGCGCAGTACGTGTGGTCCTTACGAAGAACATGAGAAAGGGTTAAACCGACTCTTAAAGCGGTGAAAAGCAGGTTTCACCACAAAGCAGAAGCGAGACTTCAGTCTTGCCCTCTCGAACTCTCTGCGCCTGTTTTTGCTTCGCGATGAAAGCTACTTTTTTCCGTGTTAAGAGCCGGCTCAACCATTTCTCGTCTTCCCTCTACTTCATGTGCGGGTATAGCCAAGGAAAGATATGTAACTAAACTGTTTACAAAAGTGTTTTAGTTGCGCACATACAAACATTCACACTGACGTCGTCAGCTAGCAGTGGTTATTGTGACACACAGCGGTATTGTAGTAGTCGCATTTAACATGGAAATTTTGATCATGCTTATGTCCTCTTTCCGGTCGTGAGCTTCTAATGCAGCATTCGTGAACACTAGCCGGTCTGTAATTAGTCTGTTTGCTGTATGTCGCCGGTTTTAAAACTTCTACACTTAATTCAAGCAGAGATGAAGTTGTTCGTCCAGCGCCATTTGAGAGCGATGAAGAAGGTGTCAGGATTACTTGGTTAAGCCGTCTGTAGTGCCACCTTAATAATCACGTACATCTGCAGAAGAAAACTACAAATTTTCGTTCCCTGCTTCCCGGAAGCTAATCCTCGATTGGTTTGTTTCCTGTTCCATTTATCACTGACTTTGTTGCAAGGGCTCCATGCTCCTTCGTGTCCAGACCATTGGAGTGAGCTGAGACAAAGAGGTGCATTGTCGCGACGTCCCTTCTTGCCGCAGCGCCCTCCACCAAAGATTCTGCGCCGATGAGCTGAAGGCGTGCTTGCCGCGGCGTCTTCCGTGGTCAGCTTATTGATTTGGCGCCGGCGTGTTACGTTACGAGGCATTAAACCGCACTCATTTTTTCGCTCATCACTGCCAGATTTTAGTTTGTCTTGCATTCGCATTCTATTTTCGTCTCGTATCTTGATTCTTAATTTTATTAGCAGTATGAGGATAAAACGTTTTAAAATATTTTTTTATGAACGTGCATTGTTTCCGCTTCCCATACTGATTTGAAGTTTTGCGGGTGGCACCCATACCAGTAAGGAAAATAATGAACAGGAAAACACATTCAGTGCTTTCATCAGTCAGCGCAGAGAAGATAGAAGCCAGAAACGCGTCAAAAATATGTGGCTGTAATCGCTCCAAAGGAGTGAAAAACCGAGCTCTCGCACTTCGCCGGGGACGCAGGTATCCCCACAGGAATATACTTTGAGCTGATATCTATGAACTTGTTATTTATATTTTCGATATATAAACTCTTCGTTGTGTATACATTCAAGCAAAATGCAAAATTAATTCGCACATTCGCGTGGGCACAAGTAAACACGAAGGCAGGTCGCCACTGAATGTTTCGCCATAAAGGAAGAAAAAAATAACTTCTGCTTTATCTCTAACGAAGGCGCACACAGATAGCTAGCACTTTTAACAATTACCCTGGTCATAGCAGCACAATACTACGGCTATATTTGAAACAACTGGACTACTTTACGCCAGCCGCCCCGCCTATTCGCCCATAATATCGCTTCAGAATGTTGTCAAGAAACGTCGCGTACCCCAGAAACACTCGTGATTGATGTGCAGTAACGCATAAAACTGGGCTACGCACTGCGGGTAGAGTTCTATGCAACTGAAGCGACGTTGAAGTGAGAAATGACGGGAGAGAAAGACAAAGCGCTGGCCGGAATTTCTGAAGTTGCTTGGGTCTGATGTCAGCCTCGATGATGAAGCGTCACTCAAGTAAAGTAAAAACGTAGAAAATCAACTAAATGTAAAAGAACAATATCTTTTCTTACACTATTAACGAAGACTAGCTGGTTTGGAATAGCATTACTAACGGCAAGCTGATGCAGTAGCCGGCAATACTCTTGATAAGAAGTTATAAAATGTAATTGGACATATTAGTGATCATCTTCTAAACCATCATGAGGGCGCTTTTGGACACTATTGGCGGCAACCGGTTCAAACGCCTGACCTTGATTTATCGCGACAACTGTAATATCTTGAGAGGAGAAGGCAGAAGAACAAACTATATTGAAATGACGATAGTTGAAGCTCTTATAGTCACCACGGGTGGGCCCCTAGTTGTCCAGGAACCTTCTGGCTTCCGATTCTTGCTTGGTCTGGTCAATCAGCCTCAGCTCGTTGGTTGGGTTAGCGGCTAGCAGGGCATCCTTCCAGAAAAAGGGTTCACTGTGCGCGTTTTCGGGGTGGCCCACAGGTGGTCGCATACACGTCGGCCGCGGGGGCTTGACAAGTGGTGCGTTCGAATGTGCCAATCTGGGTGACGTGTACGAAATGGTCCGAAGCCGCATTCAGATCACGCTTTCTGTCGTGTGTAGGAGCTGTGCGACGGCGCGTAGGGGCCCCTGCGTTTTTTGTAGTACCTGGTGACGGCTGTCGTGGAGTCAGCCATCGCTTGTCGGTCTAGAAGAGGGTCCCATCGGCACCCGGAGGAAGGTTTTTTGGCGGTACGCATGAATGCGTTCGTTAACGCCGATACCCTTGTGCCTAAATGTGTAGCACCCATTGCTGCCATAGGTAGCTGCAGTAATTATTAGAACAAATATGCTCCCAGATACAAACTAGCTGCTACCATATCTGCAGCTCGTGCATGAACATTAAGAAAATAATAAATATCCGGTATCAATCACGGTGCCTTATAGCGAATTGCACAGTTTCACGGTACCGCGCGTTATATGCCTGTATAGTTCTCATCTTCAGAGAGGGCAACGCTTTCTCCCGTAGATTTATGCAACGAAACACAGCTTGCTAGCACATGCGTTTGGGTATTCGGAGAGCGAATATCACGTTTTATGGAGCACGTCAGCAAACACGTACCCTTCATTCAAAATTACGCGGAGACAAATGTCTCTTGCAAGCAGTATAATGCCTACATGGGGCTCAGCTCGCTCTCTTAGCGGCTACGACCACATATACACGTGCTGGCTTCTGCGAAGAATGAGGTAAACGCTGCTGGGCGCCAGTTTTTTTTTTTTTCTTCAATGCAGTGTTACAACGACGTACGCCTTACGTAAGTACAGTCTTGGTCAAAAGTCTCAAGGACGAAGGCTTTTCGCTGCATCCGCATAACAGAGCCTTTACAGCACTATTAAAGACCGAAAGCCCTTGAAATACTGGCAGACATTTTCTTATTGCGGTATAGACAAGCTTCCTGCTTGACTTGTGTTTTGATGATCCGCTACACGGAGCATCCTAGGAACATTCATTTCGTTGCAGCTGAACGCTGTGGCCTTAAGACTTTTGACCAAGACTGTACATGTTATTATAATGTATGCACTGGCTCACAATTACTAAGAGTAGCCCGTACATTTCAGTGCTACTGTTATGAAAAGCGCACACTCTGATATATTTAAGAGATGTGCGTTTGACCGATGTGTTGCAAGGGACAGATCAGAAACAAAGCTCTTCGAAAAATAAAGTAAAATTAGGTTGCAGGGAATTTATAACGCCTGTATGCTCCGTAAAGCACAATTACTTGCTGTGCCGAGCTTTATTGTCACCCATAAAGCGGAGCAAGATGTCCCATGTGACCTCGCAGTCATGTCAGTTTACGCGATGCCATCACCAATAACGCTTCTGGCACTGAATGCGTGCTTAGACTCCTATCCACATTTAAACAAAAATTTAAGAGAGATTTCTCCCTGCTTAAGTTATGATCTGATACACTGATGCACGTGATCCTAGTTCTGATTCAGATAGGGCCTGCCTGCGCCTCCAGGGCAAGTATATACTTCTGCAGCTTCAGCACCCCGTCGATTCATCGATTCATCGATTCAAACACATCTTTTATTGAACGTATGCGATTGTGGCTAGTTCATTGCAGCCTGAAACAATCAATTATATCATCAACAATTTTTAATAATGCTACATCCTTGACTCGACTGTGCTGATCCACACTCGTTACAATGCAGACATAGAGGACAGGCTTGTTTCCTGCGTATCGCAAGAAACAACATAATTCTGAGAGAAATCTACTTTAGCGTACCGTAATGTTCCGAAAAAAAAAACACTAAATGGCAATCTTATTGTGAAGTATATAATGTATCCTGAAAGTTTTGTTCTGAAATGAATAGGTTACACAGGTAGATAAGAAGGCAGCAATACCGGCCAAAATATTTATCATAGTGTAACAAGCATACGCTTACATAACGCTGAATAGACGCGAAAGGTAACGCCAGTTACTGTGATATGCTCTTTTACTCCTTTAGAGAGTTTAGAATATGCATCTAAATTACAATTCTATGCCACAGATGTTTTCATGGCTGCACTGACACCGTGAACAATATGAGGTAATAATTGTTAAGAGGAGAGAGAGAGACGAACGGAAAGGCACGGGAGGTTAACTAGGCGACGCCCAGTATGCTACCCTACACGTGGGAAGGGGAACGGAGGGAGAGATAGAAAGGGGAGACAGCAAAGGAAGATCACTTTTCCACATTTTCGTTCGCCATTAAGTTACAGTTCGTAACTTATGATTGTATGATTATGTGGTAACTTCATAATTTCTCTTCTTAATACATGTATTATCGCCGTACTGCGACATAAAAGTAGTTTGCGGCGTAAGAAAACTGTAGAGACCCTCCAAAATTACTCACCCCGAATGCATTTTTCAATACTAAAGAGTTTATGAACGCAATGTTTTCATATTGTGCAACATTTCACTACAACAATCAATATTTACGCAGCTCTCGCCTCGGCAGGCTTGCATTGGTTTGCTATTAAATTTTTTGCAGCTGTCAAAAACGTTTCCCATTGCTTTTCTATAGCAGTCTTAACTACACGATGCGAGCGATGGAAAAAAAACATTGACTGAAATATTTTGTTACGGATATGAAAAACGTATCATTATCTTTTAATATTTTCATTACAGTACCTTACAATATTCAAAATATTTGTCCAAGAATGCTGGACTTCGTCACAACTTTTTGATGATACCGCGATAAGGCTCCCGCTCAGCAGAAATTTCGGCGTCGTCGGTGTCAGCGTTGTGAGAGAAAAAGCAGGGGACGTCATGGCAACCTGCCTACCGGATTGTTAGCGAACTGCTGACAATCGCGAGAGGATGCTCGGGAAGAGCAACGTGGTCTCTCAAGCTCCACCGAAGCCTATGCTTGAAATCGCCACCTGTCGGCGGGCCGTGGAGCATCGTTTAAGCGGTGCACCACCACGCAGGGGTAGTGCGAGGACTCCCAGCGATCTATGAATGTAATTAGAGAATGACCAATTCAACATATATGGACATCTAGGCAGTCTTACGCGACAGAGAAGGAACACTTGCGTGGGAGAGAACTCTAGTATCATCTCAATGTACTATAAAGGGTAGATTAAGCGTTATGATTTATTGTTTATGAGGGGTATAACGTCCCAAAGCGATTCAGGCTATGTGAGACGCCGTAGTGAAGGACTCCGGAAATTTCAACCACCTGGGGTTCTTTAACGTGCACTGACATCGCACAGTACACGGGCCTCTAGAATTTCACCTCCATTGAAATTCGACCGCCGCGCCCGGGATCGAACCCGCATCTTTCGGGCCAGCAGCCGAGCGCCGTAACCACTGAGCCACCGCGACGGCTAGATTAAGCGTTATATAATGGTGAAAGGAAGAACAGTATGTGATACGCAGAGAGGGGCTCAGGCCGTAGAAGGTACCCATTAAGGCTATTGCGCCATATCCTTATAACGAAGTTTAAATGTCCCCTTGTCTTTTTCTTTCACTTATTTATTTTCCAATAACTTAGTTAGGAAGGGACGTGGAAAAAAATGGCTGTGGTTTAGCTCTGGTTAAACCTGGAGTGACGAGATAGCTACAGCTGGCCGAGTGGAATTCGCTCAGTCGAACTGCAAAGTCAGTCTTTCGCCGCTCCGTTTCGCCGCTGGGCGTTCCTCCTCCATCTTCGTCGCTCTTGACACGGCGCATGCTGACAGCTGTTTGTTGCAGCTTTCATGGTGGGTGAACAGCGCAACAAAGGCAAGACAAGCGCCATTGTCCCGCCTTTGTTGCGCTGTTCACCCACCATGAATGTATACCAACTCGCCCAAATTTCAGCTTTACTCATTGTTGCAGCTGCTGCGCGCCCGCAGCCGGCAGAAGCAGCTGCTCCGCACCACGTGACCAACAGCCGCACCACGTGATCAATCCACGAGACCTACCGCGTGACCAACAGCGGCACCATGTGATCAACCCACGTGACCAACAGCCGCACCACGTGATCAACTCACGAAACCAACCACGTGACCAACAGCCGCACCACGTGATCAACCCACGAGACCAACCACGTGACCAACAGCCGCACCACGTGACCAACCCACGAAACCAACACGTAACCAACAGCCGCACCACGTGATCAACCCACGAGACCAACAACCGCACCACTTGACCAACCCACGAGACCTACTACGTGACCAACAGCCGCACCACGTGATCAACCCAACCACGTGACCAACAGCTGCACCATGTGATCAATCCGCGTCACCAGAAGTTGGCACGTGACCAACGGCGCCGCCACGGAGCTCAAGTGGTGCCACGCTGAAGTGTCGAAGAGGTGGCGTAGTGTAGCTATCGCTACAAAAGCTGCACGGAGCAGATTGAAATACCCACCATCCCAGGTTACACAGGGCCGCGATGGGAAACATACATAATTTACTTGTGCACGGGCAGAAACCATTCAGCACCGCAGCGATGGCGAAGTGGTTGAGCATCCGCCTCGCATGCGGGAGGTGCGGGGTTCGATCCCCAGTGCCGCCGGGTACCCACCGGTGATACAATGGGTACAAGATTTCCCCTGGTCTGGTGCTCGGCTTATTTAGGGTGAAATGCTTGGGAAATGGGTCTTCGACCCCACCTTGAGAAAAAGAAAATACCTTGTGTTATGGCGCTCTTTGGCCATAGATGCCCTTGCGCCATAAAAATCCATCATCATCAACATCAGAAACCATTCAGCAATACAAATTATTTGCAGTACAAAATCGCAGTACATCTTTCACTGCACACAGAAACAAGAAACTAGACAAAGTGCACTGAAATACGAAGAAGTTATTATATAATGCAAGTAACAAAGTAGTCATATATAAAAAAAGAGAAAGGAGCCAGACACCCACCTGCCGAAGTTAAGCATTGCTCAATCACACAACTTTGAGAAACCGCCCTACCACGTTGTCAAAATAGTTCCTAGCGTATGTCGGTTGCGGACTTCTGCGCAACAATATCGCCGTCAGTTTCGGTTCATGGCAACACATTGGCATCCATTAATATTTTTGGCGAAATGCTCACGGGCAATAAGTGAATAGAGGAATCCACGAATGCCAAATGCCGTCTTGCGATAAATGGCGTTTAAACTGACGTAACGGTTGCTAACAGAAAACTTCCCGCATCGAAATAGCTTAATATACTCAAAAGGCAGCCTTGAAGCCGAGACGTTTCTGAAAGCCCATCTATACCGGATGCGTCACCTCATGCGCGAAATGTCTTTACATTAAATTCTTGTTTGCGGCTTAAAAATAAGTATGATTAAGTACAACCTGTTTTGCCTCGCGAAATTATGATTACTTATAATGTTTTTAGAATGTGAATTACGTTAATGTTCTTCAGAGATGCCTGCAAGGATAAACAGGACGCCCAATAGAAGAGTCTTCATCTTTCAGAACAAAGATGCGCCCAGCTGAACTCGTTATTAATTACAAGACCGAACAGAAGGGGGGTCAGTACAGATGGCATTGCCAGAAGTTGGCTGAGCTCTGGAACTTTAAAGATGTTTCATGAGTGCACCAGGTAAGCCTTGGTGATGAATAGGAGAGTATGGATTGAGTGCCCTCCGCAGTGCTGGAAATCGTTAGGGCTGCCTTAAATTAATGATCGAAATGCTTAGGGCTGCCTTAAATTAATGATCGAAATGCTCTACGTAGCACGAAGGTGCGTTCCTAAACCGAGGGTTTATGTCACGAATGACAAGAAAACAACAGCAAAATCATAGAGATACTTTGAAAGCCAGGAAGATAGGCTTTCGATTTCAATCCAGATCGTTTGTTTGGACACGGTCGTGAATAACTAAGGTCTTTCTCACTTTCAAAAACGACCGTGTTATGCGAAGAATGTTGGCCGTTTGGCAATCGAATAACCATAACTTATTGTGAAGAATACAGAGTGGTCTGTGTCGATACGGGTGGACGTCGGTATGAGCTTGTGTGTTAAAGGGGATGTTTTAAGCTAATACGAGTGCCTTACGCACTGACCTTTCTTGAGAAAAGTCCTCACTCCCCGTAGTTTGCCGTCAGCTATGGGTCAATCTTGTATCTTCGTGTGCGACACCACGTCTTATATTCAATATTCGCGCCGGCTTGAAGTTCAGACTTCAATACTGAACTTCTTGTTCTTATTTATGGTTATCTTCGGCCTGCTCAAGCAAAACTATAGCCGCTTGAAGCGTGTGACGCGTTTATTTTCGGTCCACGTGCACAAAATCAGTGCTAATAATCTCGATATGAAATAAGGTTAATATTTCTCAACTTAAATGTTCTTCTCGTTTACCTTTAGGTGGCTCGGGTTGCGCAGAGAAACGGATCAGCCGCGGAGCCACCGCAAAAGCCTGTGCGTTGAATTATTTTTTTTATACTTGGTACACCTCCATACTAGATCATTTAAGCTGCAGTATCTTCAAGGCACCACATGGGCTTGCTGACCCTTTAAAAGCGCCCTTCGCTCTGCTGCTGCAGTGTCTGTTGTACGTGAACACGTCAAAACCTTAATGGTGCTGAAATTTCGGCGTCACCAGAATTTCTGGGAAGGGCTTCTTCGCTACCTTGAGTATTGCACAGTTCAGTACCGGATCTAGCGCCAGATCACAGGATCGTGTTCGGACCTCATCCAACCAAGGGCTTTGGGACACCGTCGTCTTTATATTTTTTCACATGTGTCTAGTTCTTTCTGACGCATGGTTTCCATTTCCCCGCTTTCAGGCTTCCTCCTTGCTTAAAATACTCCTACCTCATACATGTGCTCCAGCGCAAACTACTCTCACTGATTATAGGTTCTTCGTGTTCAGGGTTTGAACTGCCTGCTCTAGTGCTGCATGGCTGTACTTCATGTACTGAAGCACGTGGTGTCTCTTTCCTTAGTTTCTAAATAGATGCCCTTGGTTTGATCTAGTCACATGTATACAAGGCTAACAGGTACACGGGGTAAATGTCGCTATCCGCCAGCCGTTCAGTTTCAACTAAGGCTGGTCGCGCTGAATTAGGCTTCTTCAGCTGCGTGAAAGTAAAACATTCTGCCGGAGAACGGGGATGAAAATGTACCACGCAGAATATGTTATCGTCAAGGTTCTGTGCAAGAAAAAAACACCAAGGAACAACGGTGCAGTGCAACAAATGCGGCAGAACGCGCTGCGTGCTTCATGCTAGCGTTGCGCGTAGATCCGACGCTGATAAATGGGTGGGCAGCCCGAGAATCGATCATCGCGAGCCCGTACCGATCAAGTGGCCGTTCATGACCGGGTCGAGAAGCGCCTTCGGAAGCAGCCGCAAGTTTATGCAGCTCGCTTCTTTCAAATACCTACAGGAAATATATTGCACGAGAAAGCCACAGAAGACGCACGGAGCATAAATCATCACACCCGGTACGCACGGTCCTCGGATCTTGGCAAAGTAGCATATCCTGTGAAGCGCGTTTCTCCGATAAAGAAGTACGATGTGAATAGCTCCCGCAATACGTTCCTCGCAAAGAAAGATAAATTAAAAAATCAAGCGTTCTTTCCAACACATTTTTTTATTGAGAATAACAGCGGCCAAGTTGCATCCGAGGTGGAAGCCAGTGGTTCTTTTTCAACTTGGGCTTGAGAAGTCCTGAATAATATTATATTGAAGGCGTGGCACGAATGAGAATGAAAATGTCACAGCGTGCTTGTTCTTCGTACTTCATATTCGCTTTATGAAGGTGTCGATAGGGAATCAGAAATGCCAACTGTACAGAACCGCTTAGACTACCACTTAGGAGCTGCTTCAGACGAAGTTGGTGCAGGTGGCGGCCTCTATAAAACAAGTGCACAGAGTTGTACATATTGTATGCTTTCATAATGGTAACAGCTCACTGGGCCGGACAGCAGGCAGTCCACTAGGCTGTTTTAAATATGACGCGTTAAATGCTTCTGGCGTGTATTTAGTACAATCGGTCTGAACTATGAAGTGTGATCCGGTGGCTATAATGTACCCTGGAGGAAATTTTAAAGCTTCCATCTCTTGAAAGCTTCCAGCAAGAGGCTGTAAAAGGTCAGTTTCAGGATGTTTACGACGCATATTGTCAGTGAGGAATTTCAGGCTGTGCAATGCGAGAAATGCATGGAAACTGCAAGCTAATCAGCGATATTTATGCTCAGCTTAAAAGTGACAAAGGCAGGTTTATATATCTGTAACGGATGCAAAATAATTTGATAGTATCGATTAATTAGCACTTCGCGATGGCAATACCCGCCAACGCTAATAACGAAACATGGGGCTTAGAAGAATCTAAATTAAATACTGAATTTAAAACGGTTTTAAAGCTTACATCAACAGTAACAGGATTTTCACAGTACAGTTAAAGCTGAAATCAACGTGTCTTCCTTCTATATCGTGTTATTCATGATCTATCTTTTTAATTATTTCATAGCTATTCCCCGCAAATACGTCTCAACTAAGTCGATTTATAGCCGAAACTTCACCTACGTCCTCTCCCAGTGCCAGTGAAACAAAAATTTTTGTTGCTTCATCTGCAAGAAATCCTGCACTTGAAGTAACAGATAGACCAAAACATTGAAACCACGCAGTGTTTGCTGCAGTTTTCAGGAGCAAATAGACGCCAATTTGCTGTACAAAACAAGCTCGCTTTGAATTTACGTTAGAAATGCAGTCGTCTGCTGTGGACCGTTACAAAACAAACAATTCGCACTTGAAGCTCGTAAAATCTGTATGATTGTCCCAGCTACTAGCCCTCAGGCAGAAAATTTTGCGCAAAAAGATTCCACTGCAGGATTTATCTTCACCGTTGAGAGGAAATGCCACCTGGAAGCCTTCCACAGCGCTATATCTGCTGAAAGCTTCCCACTAACAACCACAAAAAGTGCTCTTGAAGTCAGAGTGTAGTTGATACGCGTAACGATGTAACTCACTGCGTTAGAAGTATCGTTGAACAGGTTTCGGGATTAAAGCAAAGTAAAAACGGAGGAATTAACGAGCTGCTGAAGCTATGGCCTACAGGTACAGCACCCGCCTCGTATATTGGAGGTCTGGCGTTCGAATCCCTGTAGCGCGGTGGACCTGAAGGTCATTTTTAATTACTTGCATTTCGGACCGGCAGGGAACATGGCTTTTTGATTATTTATTTATCACAATACCGACAGCGCCCGTGGTCATTACATCGTGATGGAGAAGAATACAAAAACCAATAAATAATACAGCTAACGCAACAAATAATGCGAACTTTGCCCGAACAATTACACACACACACACACACACACACACACACACACACACACACACACACACACACACACACACACACACACACACACACACACACACACACACACACACACACACACACACACACACACACACACACACACACACACACACACACACACACACACACACACACACACACACACACACACACACACACACACACACACACACACACACACACACACACACACACACACACACACACACACACACACACACACACACACACACACACACACACACACACACACACACACACACACACACACACACACACACACACACACACACACACACACACACACACACACACACACACACACACACACACACACACACACACACACACACACACACACACACACACACACACACACACACACACACACACACACACACACACACACACACACACACACACACACACACACACACACACACACACACACACACACACACACACACACACACACACACACACACACACACACACACACACACACACACACACACACACACACACACACACACACACACACACACACACACACACACACACACACACACACACACACACACACACACACACACACACACACACACACACACACACACACACACACACACACACACACACACACACACACACACACACACACACACACACACACACACACACACACACACACACACACACACACACACACACACACACACACACACACACACACACACACACACACACACACACACACACACACACACACACACACACACACACACACACACACACACACACACACACACACACACACACACACACACACACACACACACACACACACACACACACACACACACACAAAATATACTATTTTGCTTCAGTAGGCCTACTGATTTAGAAAATATCTCACTTGAGGAAATCGTTGCGACATTGAAGGGAAGCTTGTTCCATTTCTCCTGTAGTTTTGGAGAAAAATGACATTTCAAATGCTTGAATTTTACATGATGTTTCTCTGATCTTATTTCCATGATCCAGCCGTAGTGAAACGTAATCAGGCTTGTAAAAATGCCTGTGGAAATCATTGTGGTAGAACGCTCGAGAAGGAACCCACTCGGCTTGTGGCCAAACGGACATTTATATACTTTATGCGCGTTATTCAATCCCACGTAAAACTTGGCACACCCCCATAAATTAGCATCGCTGTCAGTTCACACGATGCACAACAGTCATCCGTCTTTTTCATGCTCATGTGTGTTGACATAAATGATTTTTTTATGTTCGCCTCTTCTAGAGCTCGTTTGAGATTCCAGTCTACCTCGAGGCCGCTTAGTTGAAGTGTGTGCGGAAAAAATATGCTACGCCTATTTGTCTTCCTTATAGGGCAGAAACACCCAGTAATTCGCAAGCTTTCGTAACCCGCGTCTAACCTATGTCAAAGAGCCCGGCCCCTGCCATCAACGTCATCAATCACGAGTACATGTGGCCACGCAAGAACAGAAATGATAGCTTTTTTCGAGAAAGGATTTCGTAAACATTCCTTAAATCGCATCGTGAGTCCTTCCCCTCTCCTCTATTGTCAATATAAGAACACCGCTAAAATAAGGAACGACGGAGGAAGCCATTTGTCACCAGCCAGTTGGAAGTTAAGTCTGAACGTATTCCGTTCTCTACAAACTGGGGCTGCGATTTCGGCGCGGAACACTCGACGCTGAAACGAGCGTTACGGTGCAACACGCCCGGCTACATACCTCAGGATATAAAAAGAGTCACCCCTCCCGGCAAAATAAGCCGGTATACAATAGGAATGCATTGCGCAATGTCATAGCAGATATGGCCGGCGATAGCTCACAAAATTGCGAAAATTATTTTTCTAGGCACGAAAAGAAACACGTATAAAGGAATGAAATTTTTCCACATCAGTTGACTAAACGCAATGATAAACACAACTCTTTTTTTGTGTGTGCACGCGCTTGATTAAGGCGTGCATTCAATTCTTCACTGCACAACCAACCCTATGTACTGCGAGAAAATTAAGCGAAGTTTCTGAAATAAAAATGTAATGAAGCGTGCTGACATTAAGTTTAAATGTCCCTTGAAATAAACTTAGACACATAAAACGGGTGGGGTTGCGCTACATACAAGCAAACACGTTCTAGTTTTGTTGCGAGCGTGAAATTCGCAAAGCTTAAGCTACACATCTTTATCTCCGCATGTAACTTCTTTTATTCCACCACACAACATTTCTGCAATATTAGAGTTGACCTCATCGTTTTTAACGAATTCAAATTGTCTTTGTTTTGTCTCCCTGGTGTCGGTAATGAATTCACACGAATTTGCAAAAAGAAATCGAAAGATGTGCGACAATCTGTGTCAGTTAAACGTTTATTGAATGAAAGAATGGTTCCAAATGCTGAAATGAGCACAGGAAACTGCATTTGAATTGAGATTTGAAAATGCAAGCTTGTCCGCAATCTCGTGTGCATACAGGGGTGTCGCGTGAGAGCATTTAACTCAGGAGGCAGTGTCTAACCTGGAGGAGACAAGTTGGTGACATTTAAGAATAAGAAGTGCTAGCGTGCTCAGCTTGGCGGAAACGCTTACATTCGTATCTCACATGGGAATGCGACACGCCGTGGCACTGCACAACATGACAATGCAAAATCGCTGGCCCACGGCAACAGATCTGCCGAATTATTGCCCTGCAGGAAGGGCCTGTCCTAGACCACCAGTTGGGTTGTTGGCCTCTGATGACTATAATTGGAATCACGTATAGGACGGCAACACTGGGATTCGTCTAGATTTCAGATCGATACAGATTTGCCCCTTCCGGTCTGGTGTACAATTTTCTAGAATGGATTAGGCCCTTTCCCATCCTATTGGCATAGAGTTGTGAAATCCACGAAATACTGCACTTCAATTCAATATCGATAACTTGGGAACCAAATTCACATTACAAAAACAGTATGAATCTTCGTCCGCAGTAAGTACGACTGACATGGAAGGAAAATTTCTTCTTGCAACGCTACGGCCGAATCTCGTCGTTTTATGTGTGCAAAAAGCTTCGCCTTAAACTCCTTGGTCCGAGCACCAATAAAGCTTGGGCTCCATGCGCGCGAAAGAGCAAGCGACGCGACAGGACGGCACGGCGACGCTCGCTCCGTCGCTTGTGGGCAACCTTCATGCAAGCGAAGGCGGCAGGCGACGCGAACCCGCAACGTGCACAGCGGACTCCGTGCTTTGCGCACTCCAGCTTAGTAAATATGCCCGTAACCTGTTCCCTCTCTTAAAAATTTGTGAGTGTGCCTCACAGTCAGGGCAAAAGAAACATTTCCTCTACGGCAGCGGAGATAACCAACCCGGTGTGGTTGCGGAGACGAAGTCACATCATGGATTCACGGGGGAGGTGTGCTTTCGTTCGGTGCCTGTGCACTCCGGCTTACTCCCATACACTGTCACCGCAATCTGATTGTAAGTGAGCAAACTATAATATACCAGTGAGAATGCGCGCCGCGCGTGTTTCTGCGCGTATATACAGTTGGAGCGCAGCGGCACGGTGGATCGAGCGCCGGTCCCCTCGGTTCGACACGCATCTCTCCCTGCAGTACGCCCGCTCGTGTGGCCCGCTCCAAATGTTGTTAGCCCTCCGTAACTGACAAGCAGATTGTTCTCATTATTTGAATGATTCGGGTCTGCCTCACAGCTACAGCAAAGCAAATATTTTCTCGACGGTGGCGATGACCAAGACGACGCGCTTGTTGAGGCCACGGTGGTTGAGGTGATCTCGGATCTCGGAGGAGAAACTGTGACAAACCATGAACAAACCGGAAACGGCTGTGTGCGGCTCTGATTTGCCAGTCGCGTGGGGGACTTCCGGGCGACGAGCGAAATTTTCTCTGGGTGCAGATTCGAGCGACGAGACAAGCGACACGGCAAAATTGCTTCGCTTGCCGCCGCCGCCTTCGCGTTCGCGTGAGTTTTCGCGTACACGGAGTTCAGGCTTAATTCTTTTCATGCAAACTCTCCGTACTGTAAGGAACTCGTAAGTCTAGTGGCGAACATCAAAATGGGAAAGGTAAGAGCTGGAAAACAGGTTCAGCCTTCGAGCAACTTGCTCAAAACGTCTTGGACTGGATAAACCGCAATACATCACGTAACGACTTCGAACGGTTAGTATCCGAAAACACTAAGCTAATAAATATGCGTTCACAACGCCTCTTTGACTAAGGAGCTCGAATTCGTTATCATTCGACGAATAGAAATGTTTATACATAGTGACGTAATTGAGTGGGTACGCGTCAGGCTATCATACATAAATATTGCGTATCATGAACGATATTTATTTATTTGTTTATTTATTTATTCAATACTGCCATCTTAGGCAGGCCCAAGCAGGAAGGAAATACAGCATGAAAGAATGCAAACCTAATACTTCGGGCACCAATTAAAAAGAGAAGCAAAGGGCTGCACATGCATGGATTCTAACACAAAATAGGTAACTGATAAGAGCAAAAATTTCGTGCCAGAAACCCGCATTCAGAAATTCACATGGTAGGCCCAAGCAGGGGGGAATATAATACGAAAGAAAGCGAAATGGACATTTTGCACACGAAACAAAATAGAGAAACGAATAAGGAATAGGTAGTGCGGAATATAGATAAATTGAAGAGAACCGCTTTTCTCTGAACTCTCTCTAATTCATGAATATTGGTTTTAGTGAATGAGTACCACACCGTACAAGCATACTCAAATTTGGGTCTAATAATTGATGCATAAGCTAAAAGCTTCTTTGCATGAGGTGCCTGTTTAGATTTGTGTTTTAGAAAACACTGTTTACGTAAAGACGCTGTGCAGATATTAGAAATGTGGGTACTCGAACGCAAGGTGTTTGTTATTGTGACTCCAAGGTACTTGTACTATGTTACTTCAGACAGAAGCTTTGATGATAGGCTGTATTGATAGGATATGCTGTGTATAATATTAGTTATTCTCATAAAAACTGCTTTTTCAGCGTTTAGTGTAATGTCGTATACATTATATAGTTTTCCATGGTCTCTGCAATTTATTTAGCCCCGAACGCCGCTCACGATTTCAGAAGGTATCTGCAGACAATTTTGCAAGCGAATAGCGCTGTGCTTTCAGCCAGCATCCAGAAAGCAACTATCACTCAGTGTGTGCAACACCTCCACTGATTCTGCAGCTTGAGTACACCCACACAACAGGTAGTGTTCAGAATGCTGCAAGATTCAGACAGCTGGCTTTACACAATCGGCCCGTTCAGCATTCTCCATTGTACCAGAACTCTTCGGAGAAGGATCGCTTATGTGTTCTGAATTTCGTGATCCCTCTAATTATGTCGCGCAGTAAAGTATCTCGCCAGATTCATATGCCAGAGGCACACTTCAGCACTGCCCCCTTTTCTTCACGAAAAAAAGTTTGCTAACTGCTCACTTATTGCCTACATCCTCACTTATTGTGCACGCACTCTGTGAGCGTAATTAAGCTATAGTTATAACTGTCGCAGTGGCTGAGTGGCTGTGCCATTCAGCTGCTGCGCACCAGGTTGCGACCTCAGTCATGGCTGCTTCGGATGCTTTTCGGTCGAGACAAAATGCAAAAACTTGGCTCGTGCAGACACTGCGGTGCCTTCTATGAGGGCCCTAGATGCTTGCAGTTGTTCGAAGCCCTGTAATAAGACGCACATAATAGCGGGTAGCGCAGCTTTGACGTATTCGTTAACTGCAAGCCATTATCCAAATTTTGTGCTTCTATCGTAATGCAACATATTTTTTCAGTTGCTGGCATAGGTATACAACACACACCGAGAGAATACAACGTAATCCTTTACCAAACTCGCGTTAGGTTTTCACCCGAGAGATGAAAAAACAGGGTTTGACTTTAATGCATTGATACGGGCGCTAAATTGATGTCCCATAGATTCCATTTTTTCCTCCCGTAACAAAACGTTGCTGCATTGCTTGCATCGTCAAAAGCTACACTTCGTTTTAATAACCTCAGCGACGATAAGCTCTTCCATTCCGGGTCTTTCATTATCCCATCCATCGATTCGTAAATGTGGCTAGTGCGGAAAGACCGCTCATGCCTATGCAGGCAATTTATGGCCTTACTCCTTAGTCTATTCTTCCCCTGTGACGGTTTTATCTCAGGTCGACAACCCGCTGTGCCGTGAGTTTCGTGCAAGGTATTATCTGTAAATTCGCGTCTAGTCCATATGTCATTTGCAACTCGTTTGTTCTTAACTTTTTTTCGTGCCCAGTAGATTACAAATGATGTGAACGTGAACTTCGACTAATTCGTTCTTAATGACTGGCGCATAATAATCCCAGAGAATGGAACTGGAACGGCTAATGCTGGAACAATGAAAGGAAATATGGATCTTTGGATTCACATGCCGGAGCTTTGGGCGTTATGTATGTTCGAGAGGAAAGGCTCATGGTACCAAATAAAAATATTCGGAGGAATTTCGTGCACTCGAAGTGCGGAAAAGAGTGAGAACGCTTTCGCGTATGTGGGATATAAGAGCCACAAAGCGGCTTAGTAGAACAAAGTGCTGGCGACTAGCGCTCTAGGGAATCAACCTTGAAAGAGCATTTCATTGCATGCAGAGTGCGGTTTAACTCGGTGCATTTTTCAAGCTTGGGATCGCGAATGCAAATGTGCGTTCTTGTAGCGAAGTTTGCGAGTGAGCCTCTGCTGACATATCGCCTGTCTTTACATACAAGCATACAAAAGTTTGCGCACAAGCATATTTCATTCATTCAAGCACACACATATGCTCGAAACAGCTTCTCGCTATATTTCTGAGTTCGAACAACGTCACCGACCCGCCGCGGTGGCTCAGTGGTTAGGGCGCTCGACTACTGATCCGGAGTTCCCTGGTTCGAACCCGACCACGGCGGCTGTGTTTTATGGAGGAAAAACGCTAAGGCGCCCGTGTGCTGTGCGATGTCAGTGCACGTTAAAGATCCCCAGGTGGTCGAAATTATTCCGGAGCCCTCCACTACGGCATCCCTTTCTTCCTTTCTTCTTTCACTCCCTTCTTTATCCCTTCCCTTACAGCGCGGTTCAGGTGTCTAACGATATACGAGACAGATACTGCGCCATTTCCTTTGTCCAAAAACTAATTATTATTATTAACAACGTCACCGTCAATGACTACTGAGTGCATCTTGAAACACAGTGTGGCTCACAAGGCACATACGGACAAAAACTAGACATGCGTCCTTCATCAACGTTTTTGATGACACACTCAAACCTCGCTTCTTTTTTTTTTCATCTTCTAACTTCATCATCTTGTTGTTCTTCTTAAACCTTATACTTAAATTTAGAACAGGACAGAGAAAAATACGGTTTTCAGGCGTCATAAATCTTAAAGCTCGTCGTCTGTACCTCCGTATTTGTCTTTGAGTCGCGCTAGGGGTCAAAATGCAATCATGGCAACACGTCAGTAGTATGGTTTGTTGCTGTTGATAGAAGGCAGCCATCGCCTCCTATTCCAATTCTAAGTTATTTTTTCTTGTTCTGAAGGTCAGCCTACCTAAATAGGGGTTGCGATGCAAGTGGGCTGTGACAGTCGCTCGCCCGTTCGCATACCAGTAAACATGCCACGATGCAGCTTCGTTATTAAAAACACCGCGGGAGACAGCCGTCGGGCGCAATACTTACCTTCCACTACTGAAGGCTAAAACCAAGCATTGGCTACAATACCTCAGCTTAATGCAGCGGATATATTTCTGGATCGCCTTGACGCCAATAATTTCTTCACATCGAATCACGCAATTCGTAGAAGTGTCACCTTTTGTTTCCTCAGTGTCTGACGACACAGCGTCCCACTCGGGCATGTAAAGATGCTTGGCAATCAACGCCACTACCACGGACGCTGCAACGGGTCGCTCAACGAAGCCTTCCACGCGTATCGGCGGAGCATATCGTGAGCGCGCAACGCAGTACATAACACGGCTCCTAAGGTGGCGCCGAAGCAATGCAAATCAACGGAATTTCTCAGCCAGGCGCACATCGCGAACCTAGTGCATCAACACCAGGCTGGCGATCAATCCACTATCTCGCAATGCCCCGCACCGTAGCAAGGTTCATCTCAAGAAGACCGGCGTCCATTCTGGGAATCGATCCGCTAACTCCTGGATTGGGTTGCCGGACAAGCTACCAACTACGAGCGCATTTCTTAACCCTCGAATCAGCGATGCGTAGAATAACGTGGTCGGAATAAAAAGACACTTGAGCAACTAGCGTCACTCTACTCGGGACAAAACAACAACATTAAAACTCGTGTATTCCTTTTAAAGTTCCAGGGTCTTTCATTATTCGCGCACTAAAGAGCAAAAAGAAGATCAATCGTCCAGTCTATATATGCTTCGGCACCAGGTTCCGGTAAGTATAGTAAAATGAACATTAGCATTTAAAAATGACGTCCTTCACTGTGAAAAAAAAGATCGACCGATGTTTGTGTTGAAACAAAATACTTCGCAGTTGCGAATGAGTTTTTGCTTCCGTTTTTCAGCAGAGCGCAGAACACAGAATCCAGTTTTTTTTTTGCAATATCGGACACCTGAGCAATATGCCCACTTAAATACAAGCAGAATATATTGTGGAAGGGTCTCTTGAAATAAGGCATAAAATTGAGCTAGTTGGTACACGTTCATAGTGAACAATAGCGGAGAGGGGGTAGCGCTGTGTCCCCCTCTGTGTCGTTGTTTTTGGAGCGCTTGAATTTTCCACTATCTCTTCGAATACCTGTCATTTCTCCCCGACTTCTCATGCTAGTGTTTTTTTTTTTTGCCGTCTTGCTCATGTCGCATATTCAGTAAACTGTTCAATTTAAATTATACCACGTCTGAACATCGGTTCAGGAGATGTATTTTGGGCATCTGGTAGTGAAAGCTTAATATTGTGTTGTGACGGCTTTCCTGCTCCCGAGATCTCGCTAACGGGAAACCAGAGAAAGAGCAATCGAACCCAGACGAAGCACAACCAGAACCACTCACCTACACATCCACTATCAGCAGCTACCGACGAACAAGACAACTACGACCACCACCATACCGTCACCTAAACAAGAATGAAGCTGCACTGTGGTAGTAACTGCACGCAATACAAACTTTTTTCTCTACCTCCTCCGCAAACATGACTTCAACCCAACCCTATACCCTTCCTGCTGCCCTCCCTTGGGGCCAAACAAACCATGTACCATTTCACTTGGGAGTGCCCTAGCCCCCAAACCAACCTCCATCCTCAACATCCCACCTTCTTCCTAGGAAGCTCCTCTGACCAGCACCTGCTCGTAAGAACAGCGACGGCTGATCAAGCAGACCTGCATGATCGCGGCGGCAAATGAGGCCCTGGACTCAGGGCCACATTGGGCAAGCAAAATGCCAACATGTCACACAGAATATCTGTTTGTTCATACTCGGCCCGCGCACTCTAATCCTAACTATTTTTATGTTATATCCTTGATAAATTACGAGGAAACGTTTTATTTACTCAAAACATTACTAGTCATGCTGTCCTTGTGTAGCTAAGGTGTAGAAGAGGCATACATGCGTAAAGGTGCTGGAAAATGTTTATAGAGGCTGCACAACGACCATAGTGCTCCGCCGGTAAAGTGATATAACCGCAATCAAGAATGATCTCAAGCAGGGAGACACGATCTTCACTGCTACTCACCGCGCATTTGTAGTAGATATTCAGAAAACTGGTTTGGGAAGAGTTGGAGAAAAACGTCAATGGAGAGTACGTTAGTAATTTCCGATTTGATGATGACATTTTCTTGCTAAGTAATTCACAGAAAGAAATACAGAGCAGGATTCAGAACCTAATAGATAGTCAAAGGAAAACGGTGGCTCTCAAAATTAACATGCAGACATCTAAGTGAATGTTCAACAGCCTTGGAAGGAAACAACTGCTCGCAATTGAGAGCGAAGAATTGGAAGTGGTAACAGAATATACCTGTTTGGGGCAGAGAGTGACCAGCGGTCCCGACCGCGACGGTGAAATAGGTACGAGGATAAAAATATGAGGGAGCGCATTTGGCAGGTATCCCCCATATGATGAATAGCAGCTTACCAATATCTCTCAGGAGGAAAGTAAACAACAACCGCTATACCTTATCCGTACTTACCTGTCAAGTAGAAAATTGGAGCGTAATGAATATGCTTCAGATCAAGAAAAGGATATTGCAGCGAGCTATAGAAAGGAACATTGCCGGTGTAACATTAATAGAATCAAAGACAAAACACAAGGGGGGGGGGGGGGACACAAGCGCTGACGTATTTCGGCTCTCGTTCTGTCGTTGCATGTGTTAGCGCTGTTATTATTTCTAAAATCAGGATGTATCAACTCGCCTACAAAGAAGTTTTAATGAACATTAAGAGACCGTTAACGGAGCGTATTTGACGAGAAGGTAAACGTAG